>NC_136591.1:40510280-40525926 GCF_910589615.1 Taurulus bubalis | reverse complement strand
GGAGAGAGAGGGAGAGAGGGAGGGAGAGAGAGAGGGAGAGGGATGGAGAGAGAGGAAGAGAGGGAGAGGGAGAGAGAGAGAGGAAGAGAGAGAGGGAAAGAGAGAGAGAGGAAGAGAGAGAGGGAAAGAGAGAGAGGGAGAAGAGAGGGAGAGAGGGGAGAGGGAGAGGGAGGGGAGAGAGAGAGAGAGAGGGAGAGAGGGAGAGAGAGAGAGAGAGAGAGAGAGAGAGGAAGAGAGAGGGAGAGAGAGAGAGAGAGAGAGGAAGAGGGAGAGAGAGGGAGAGGAAGAGAGAGAGGAAGAGAGAGGGAGAGGGAGAGAGAGGGAGAGGAAGAGAGAGAGGAAGAGAGAGAGAGAGAGAGAGGAAGAGAGAGGGAGAGAGGAAGAGAGAGAGGAAGAGAGAGGAAGAGAGGGAGAGAGAGAGAGAGAGAGAGAGAGGAAGAGAGAGGGAGAGGGAGAGAGAGAGGAAGAGAGAGAGAGGGAAAGAAAGAGAGGGAGAGAGAGAGAGGGAGAGAGGGAAAGAGAGAGAGAGGAAGAGAGAGGGAGAGAAAGAGAGGGAGAGAGAGAGAGAGAGAGAGAGAGGGAGAGAGAGAGGAAGAGAGAGGGAGAGAAAGAGAGAGAGAGAGAGAGGGAGAGAGAGGGAGAGAGGGAGAAAGAGGGAGCGGGAGAGAGAGGTTTGTGTCGCACTTGTAAAATGCTAAAAGTAAGACTGAGTACGTACTCTGAGCTCTGAGGACTTTGGAGGAAGTCCTGACTCCTCCCCCTTCTGCATTACACCATGTGCGATGTTACTTTTCAATTTTCATGTTACATAAATTTTTATATGTTTGTATTTTGTACTGCTGTCAGTATTACTTCCCTCCAGGTGATGTCATGACTCCAGACAGGAAGCCGTTACATGAACTCGCTCCTCTCTGGAAAAACATCCTCTGACCTTTGTGTTACTTTGAAATAATGACAATCAAAAAGAGGAGAGAGAGAGAGAGAGAGAGAGAGAGAGAGACTCAGTTTAATCGGTGTATTCAGGTGGAGGAGAGGGAAAGAAAGAAAGAGGTGACTCAACAATATGTACAGCAGACGGGTTGAAAATTGGAATGAAATTGGAGTGAAACACTCGACCCTCTTTTGACCTTCTTGAGATAATTAAACCCAAACATTGTTTTGGTCGATGAGATCTTCATCACATACGACCTCCTTCATCCTCCTGAAGTCAACCAACGCTGAGGAGGCTTCTTATCATATATCATATGATATGGAGATATATCATATATACATATTCATATCTGTCTTTCATCAAGGACATGAAAAGCCCCTCAGAGCAAAGTGGGACGTCTTCAATGTGTTTTGTTGTCCGACTTTTCTACGATGCACAAAGGATTTGATCTGAAGTGACATGAAACCGATAGGAGGAGCAGGAGCCAGAGAATATTAAGCATCTTTAGACTGGAATGACTTTCATTTGATCCATTAGTAACTTTTTAATAATGAATTACTTATTTTGTAAGAAAAACACGAGAAAACATCTCCTTCAAACTTCTGGATTTGTTCTAGTTGATCACCAACAACTACATGTTACTAGATTTCATGTGAACGCATCATGAGAACGTTATCATTTACCTTCAGCCAGGACTCATTTTCACTGAGCAGAGCCTGAACGCATCATGATGTATATGAAGTAAACCTCCACTGGTTCTCTGTTAGCGGTGCTGCTAACGTACTAGCTCTCCTCCTGTTGGTTCTCCGTTAGCGGTGCTGCTAACACCACTAGCTCTCCTGTTGGTTCTTCGTTTGCGGTGCTGCTAACGTTACTAGCTCTCCTCCTAACATCACTAGCTCTCCTGTTGGTTCTCTGTTAGCGGTGCTGCTAGCGTTGCTAGCTCTCCTCCTGTTGGTTCTCCGTTAGCGGTGCTACTAACATTACTAGCGCTCCTCGTGTTGGTTCTCCATTAGCGGTGCAGCTAACATTACTAGCTCTCCTGTTGGTTCTCCGTTAGCGGTGCAGCTAGCATTACTAGCTCTCCTGTTGGTTCTCCGTTAGCAGTGCAGCTAACATTACTAGCTCTCCTGTTGGTTCTCCGTTAGCGGTGCAGCTAACATTACTAGCTCTCCTGTTGGTTCTTCGTTAGCGGTGCTGCTAACGTTACCAGCTTTCCTCCTGTTGGTTCTCCATTAGTGGTGCAGCTAACATTACTAGCTCTCCTGTTGGTTCTCCGTTAGCAGTGCAGCTAACATTACTAGCTCTCCTGTTGGTTCTCCGTTAGCGGTGCAGCTAACATTACTAGCTCTCCTGTTGGTGTTGCTAACGTTACCAGCTTTCCTCCTGTTGGTTCTCCATTAGCGTGCTAACGTTACCAGCTTTCCTCCTGTTGGTTCTCCGTTAGCGGTGATGCTAATATTACTAGCGCTCCTCCTGTTGGTCTAAACACTGATTGGTTGTTCACAAAGTCACACGATCAGAGATCAGAGACGAGAGAAACATCCACGATGTTCTGATCACATGATCTACTGGATACTGGAGGAGAAACTGTACTTACTCTGTGATGGTTAGACTGTTATTAACGGACAGTGGTCGTTACAACATGAACTTTTACTATATGAGGAAATAAACTACGTCTACTCTCCAGGCTCTTGAATTTGACATATTAATAGTGGAATTTTCTTCCTCTTAAACGTCCTAAACGTCGCTCTTCACTTGATAAACGTCGGTAAAGTCACTTATACGCGTGCAGCTCCATAAACGTGAAGTCAGCATCAGCATCTCCATCATGCCGAGCAGCTCAGCCGAAGATCAACAGCGGAAAGCGGCTGAAAAAAAACAAAACAGCACAAAGTTCGTCCGAGTCCTCCGGTCCCCCGGGGGGATTTATCACAGAAACCATCTAAATCTCCGGCGCCTTCCTCTTTTAAAGAGGCTTTCGCGGCGGGGAGGCGCTCAGACGGGGAGATGCCTCGATGTAAACGACCTGCGAGGAGCCGGCGTCTGCGTCGCGTCTTCGTTCATCCGATCCGGCCTCGTTGGCAGCCGGCGCTCAATCTCTCCTCCTTTCAGGGGATTTGAATCGGGCAAACTCCCGGCGCAGTAAACATGTTGAGGAGCTGCTGCTACTCTACCACAGGAATGTCAGGACGGAGGATCCGTCTGCATCACTTAGGGAGACGTCGTCCTCTCCTTTTCCCATCTGATGGCTGTTTGTCTCGCGTTGACCTCCTCTGGCCGGCTTCAACAGAGAAGCTGCAGCTGGTTCAGGAACAGACGTCCGACAAGACGAGCGATCAGCGGCTCGGTGGTCGATTAAAAGCCAAATATTCACGCGGCTGCTTCTCTTTGTTTTATAACTTTGGGCGCTAAATATCCTTTGGGTTTGGGACTTTTGATCCGATCAAAAAGAACATTTCAGGAGCTCTTTTTCATAATTATTTGACCTTTTATCGACCAAAAAAGAAGTCTGAATAATTGACGAAAAAAACAACGATTGGGCAAATGAATAAATACAAATAATAGTTGTTATTATTTCAATTGTATGAAGGTCTAAGTAAACTATCCTAATGTACTGCACATACACTCACATATATCATCTCTCAGATTTAACGCTTTAAAACTGATCCAACACTATTACCAGAGATGTCGCTGTCCATGGTGCTGAACATGTTATTGAAGGGATTTCTCAGTTTGAAGAAGAAGAAACTTTATTTGTCATATTACATACTTTTTACATACATTCCTGAATGCATTGAACCCAATCTTTGCAATTTAGGAGCAGTGAGATGCTGAAAGGCGCCTGGGAAGCAAGGACACTGAGACATGCGAACTATGGGGATCGAACCGTGAACCTTGTGGTTTCAGGACGAATATCCGATTGAGGATTATCATCCAGTGTGTGCACACAGCCTCAGGTCAAAGGTCAAGGCACCATGTGAGTGTCGCCATGCTGAGCGTTTGTTTTGTAATATCTTCACCGCTGTGAAAAAGCACGGCCACATTTCCGACTCTTGCGTCGCGCCGAAGTCGACAAGCGGCGTCACACCTTGACAGCGAAGTGTTGTTCGCTGTGTAAATATGAATATGAATACGGTTATGAGCCGAGAGAGAAGAGAGAAGAGAGAGAGAGAGTGAAGAGAGGGAGAAGAGAGCAGTAAATAAAACAAAGAAACGATGAAATATTTGGTGAATAATAACACCGCGCTGCTCCGTCTCGCCACTTTCGTCTTCTCGCCTGTCGCATTGTCTCTTCTACTTCTCACCTCTGCTGAGTGTGAGTGTGTGTGTGTGTGTGTGTGTGTGTGTGTGTGTGTGTCCCAATATGGCCCGTCTCATCGTTTCCCATCTTCCCCTCGGCTGTCTTCTCCGCTCACCCTCCTCCTCCTGGCTGTCGTCGGCAGCCTGCAAATGGGATTAAAAATTAACAGTGTGTGTGTGTGTGTATGTGTGTGTGTGTGTGTGTGTGTGTGTGTGTGTGTGAGAGCTGCTCAAGTCATTGTTGTTCGTCTTGGCTCTCTGTTTTATCGCCTGGCGTTGGTGGCACTACGGCGACGTTTCACCTTCTGTTTTTTCCTCTCCACCTTCTCTCTGAATGCGACTCCTAGAGAACTCACACTTAAGTTTGGCCTCTATGGGGATCCGTAGGGGGACTCTTTTCATCTGGAAAACCCACTCTGGAAAGGACATTTCTGTTGAATGTATACACATTTTAATCTCTACTTTTAAAGGATTATTTTGAGTATATTCTGTCTGATTAGAGCTGACATGATGACTCTTCAGCCTCTGGCTCTAAAGATCACATTCAGCACCTTTTAAAGGACTAAACTGACAAAGGTACTGAGAGTTCCTCAGTACTTTTCAACAATAATTCATTGTTTTACCTTCTTACTTGTATAATGTGCTCTTTTTCTCTCGGTTTTATGCTCGTAGTAGCATTATAGTTTTGGTTGAATGGTCTTTTCTTCTTAAACGCTATGAAATGAAGCAAAATATGTGTCGCACACTTTCTCCCAACACTCTGACCTGGAGGGCTTCAGATAAATGTGGATTGTAACACAACAGAGGGAGGCGTGAAGCTGAACACATCAGTGAAGAGAGCCGTCCGGCTTTTGATACAAAATGTCTGCCGTCTCTTTAAGGTCATCCGTTAGACGACAGCTGCTTTCTAAAAGTCTGAATCTTATGATATAATTGAAGACGTGACTCCTTACATGCGTGCATGTACCATCACACACATTTATATTTCATGACACGTTCACATCTCACCTGACAATAAAAGCACGAAAACATTCACGCACAGGCTTCCTGGTCTCGGTTTCCATGAAGTAAAGTCGAGCAGCTGTCAATCAACTCCCGCTGTCGCAGTTGCACTTCCTGTCGAACCGGGGATCCTTTTTTATAAACGTCTCCGAGAACAGGAACCCTGCGGTGGAAGGTATTTAGCGGCAGAAAGAGGAGCGATTTCATGCTGCCGTCGGCTTCAGAGGGAACGTGGGCTCAGCGGGGGTCCCGGCAGACAGACGGGGTCCCGGCAGACAGGAACGGGACAACAGGAATGTGAGCTGTTGCTCTGGGATCTAAACCTTCTTGTGATCATAAACTGGGACCACAGGAAGATTAGTCGCGGTTAGTAGGGTTTGTATGTAGAGGTTGTAGCTGGATTTGACTCCAAGAGGCCGAAATAACATTCGTCATTATGGCGCCTTCTGGCCAATTAAAAATAACCCGACATCAGCAACCTGTGGGAAAGATGTCCTGCCGCTGAATCCAGCTTTAAATGCATTAATAAGCATTATGAAAACGTGTCTGAACGTCATATTGTGTGTGTTTAATAGCGAGTGCCTGGCTGAGAGAGAATGACGCCATCGTTGGTTTGTCGGCTGCAGTTTGGAAGCCTTGAATTCAGCATTTTGGTCGTCGCCATCTTGTTTTCTTTGCAACCAGTGAATGAAAGTAGGGCTGGGAGGTATGACCAAAAATTCATATCACGGTATTTTGTAAGATTCTGCCGGCTTCACGGTACATCACAGTATTTTCTTTGAGTAAACACATTAATTCATTGATGCCGAAAAGGACCGCCGCCTACATTCCCCTGGGTCCTAAGTCCCTCCATGTTCAGCTTCTTATCACCCTCTAAGGACCAACATACATGTATGACAAATACCACACAGTAATCCGCGTTACATGTCTTGTTGTATTGGTGCATCTCTGGTCTCTTGTTGTTTCTTCTTGTTGTGACAGTGGGCGAGCTCTACCCAGCATGCAGTTCAGCGGTGTCATTTTATAAATGTACAATTATTAGTGTTACGAATTGTTCTTGTGTCACAGACTGTTGTGTCGTGATGTTTTACCCTGTTAAAGAACGTTAGTTGTGGGTTATTAATTGTTGAAGCGCGACAACAGTTGTTACGGCTATGACGGTATATGAAAAATTCATACCGTATGGAAATTTGAAACCGGCATACCGGTTGAACATGTATACCGCAAAGTGACCATATCTGGACTGAGGAGGAGTGACGTAGAGACGCCGTCTACGAGTCTGGTAGCGACCTGTCAATCACCTTGTAGCCCCGCCCTAAAGCACACCCCGCTTTATGGTCTGTTTGACTCTAAACGGACCATAAGTTACTACAGTCCCTGTTGGAGGGGCGGGGCTTACATGAGGGTCGATTCCATGGCAATTAAAGCAAACTCCATCTGTTGTTGTTTCTTTCGCTGCTTTATAATCAAATAAGTCCAAAGTGACCAGCGAGGATGGTTAGGGTCCACCGGGGAGGGCGTGATTAGATTCTGCTGATGCACATCAATACAGTAGAACATTTTAAACATGCTGCTCAGAGGAAGTAGCTCCTGTGTGTTTTCTTTCTGTACTTCTTGGCACTCGACTGCCAAAATGACTTCTCCTTATTGATTATTTTATATTCTGTTTTGAGTGCAGTTTTTTTTCCCTCCCTGAATCCTATTACCGCCGCTCCGCACAACAAGCCGCTTATTCTTCAGGGATCGATAGAGTTTCTTCAAATTTAATCTACTAGAGACGTTGGTGGTTCTGCTGGTTCTGCAGCGTCGTCTGTGAGCAAAGACTTCAGGTTTCACAGCTCAGCACCCGAGGTAAACACCAGATGTCGATTACAAAAACACCAGAACGTCAAAACTAACAGCGAGCACGAGAGAAACCAGCAAAGAAAGTATCAACTTGTGTGATTGTGGAGAAAAACCACAAACTGTAAACAAGAAGCAGACGTAGTCGTCGTGGACTGACCTTTTGAAGCCTTGAGTTGGACATGTAGGCCGTCGCCATCTTGGATTGTTGCAACCAGTAAACGGGAAGTGACCATATATGGAGTGAGGAGAGAGACGGCGTATGCATCTCTGGTGTCGACCTGTCAATCACCTTGTAGCCCCGCCCTAAAGCATCCCCTGCTTTATGGTCTGTTTGACTTTAGATGGACCAGAGGAGTCGCCCCCTGGTGGTCAGGAGAGAGAATGCAGCTTCAACTCATGAAGCATAGACTTCTATACAACCAGAGGAATCGCCCCCTAGTGGTCAGGAGAGAGAATGCAGCTTTAACACATGGAGCATAGACTTCTATACAACCAGAGGAGTCACCCCTGGTGGTCAGGAGAGAGAATGCAGCGTTAACACATGAAGTATAGAATTCTATACAACCAGAGGAGTCGCCCCCTGGTGGTCAGGAGAGAGAATGCAGCGTTAACACATGAAGCATCGACTTCTATACAACCAGAGGAGTCGCCCCCTAGTGGTCAGGAGATAGAATGCAGCTTTAACACATGGAGCATAGACTTCTATACAACCAGAGGAGTCACCCCTGGTGGTCAGGAGAGAGAATGCAGCGTTAACACATGAAGTATAGAATTCTATACAACCAGAGGAGTCACCCCCTGGTGGTCAGGAGAGAGAATGCAGCGTTAACACATGAAGCATAGACTTCTATACAACCAGAGGAGTCGCCCCCTAGTGGTCAGGAGAGAGAGAGCAGCTTTAACACATGAAACATAGACTTCTATACAACCAGAGGAGTCGCCCTCTGGTGGTCAGGAGATAGAATGCAGATTTAACACATGAAACATATACTTCTATACAACCAGAGGAGTCGCCCCCTAGTGGTCAGGAGATAGAATGCAGATTTAACACATGAAACATATACTTCTATACAACCAGAGGAGTCGCCCCCTAGTGGTCAGGAGATAGAATGCAGATTTAACACATGAAGCATAGACTTCTATACAACCAGAGGAGTCACGGAAACGTGCAACAGAAAGAACAACATGTGATGTATTTGATAACTTTTACCCTCAGTTGTGTTCCCGTACAGCAGCGACATCAAGCCGCGCTGCACTTTGATTAGCGGCGTTTCATTTCCTCCGCGCTAACAGGGACGTTGTATCGATGTACACGGTGTTTAACCTTTTACAGACAGCTCAGCCAATTAGGGAGGAGCGCTTAAATTATTCATAGTATTCATTTCTTCAGTCGGTTTACAACACAGGGAAGCTTTAACGGCACAATGGGAGAAAGAGTCTGAGGATTAGTGCAAGACTCTAGATAGAAAAGGCCATAACAAAACATTTGCTATTAATAAAAAACAAGTATTAATGAGGTTATGAATGTGAACAAACCCCTCTGAATAAACCCTCAGAATATATGTAGGAATGAAATAGTAAAGCTTGCTGATGTTTAGTTACATTACACACATTCTGAAGACTCTACAGGTGAATATGGTCAAAACATTACCTCATAAATGATGCATAATCTAATGTACAGATGCAAAAAGTCAAAAGTAGTAAAATAAATGTTTCCTTTCCGCTCGTCTGACAGACGACATTTAACGTTTAAATTCAACCACTTTTGTGAGTTGTTTGTTGAAAGGTGGTTAAAAAGCCTGAAGCTCCGATGTAGTTTAATTAGAGACAGATTAAGAGGCGTCAGCTTTAATAAACCATCATATTAATAACCAGGAGCGCCTCAAGGAGCGCCTTCATGCTCCTGTCCTTTTAATCCAGGAGAGTTTGTCTTTGCAACACTTCCTCTTGCTGCTCATTAGGGCCGTCACCCTTTGACCTTTTTGACCTTCGGAGGTCTCACTGCATGTTCCCCAGCAGAAGCCATCTCTTAATGGAAGATAACGAAGACGACGCGTTAACGTCTGGACATCGTCTTTGAAGCGGCTCGCTCGCTTCGATGATTATGACTCCGCCTCCGCCCTTTGAGCGCCGCTTCAGCGAGCGGCCGCTCATCGCAGTCGATCATCGCTCTGACATTTAATTTAAGCGTCCGGAAAATCAATATCACCAAAAAAATAAAAACGTCTCTTAAACTCCTTTTACAGTTGAATGCATTAGAGCCCATGATCGCATCTCCTGCCGCCCGCATGATGCACATTAACAATGTGATGAAGATGGAAGTGCATTGTGGGAGGGGAGGTTCTCATACTAATGGGAACTGTGGTGGATTTCTACGTTAAAATATATATATATCTTCATGTTGGAGAGAAGAAAACGAGTCAGGAGCGGGTAAATGGGAACTCTCAATGTCTGAAAACGGCATAAATATAATTCTAAAGAACTCAAATGGAAGTTTGAGAAGCGTTTGTTGGAAATAAAGCTCCTTAGAGCTCAGAATAAATGTTAGAATCAACGTCTTCCTTTCACTAGCTAGAGCCATAACTCGTCCGTCGATGAATCTTTCAAAAGGACAAACTGTCTTCAGGCCGGCGGCTGATCTCGTTCAGCGGTCGTCATCAATTTTATGAAATATATATTTCCATCGTTTGACAGCAAGTAAAAAAAAAAGCAAACTGAGGCCGTTCAGTAGTAAAACGTTGGGATCAATGGCGGCATATGATTAAAAAGCCACAGATCAGTTACTCTTCTTAATGAGCTCTCAGAATATCTCTCAGTTTTCGAGGACGTCGTTTGTTAGGACTCTGTAATTAAAATATGAGAAATGTGAAAATAAGTGTGTGCACTTTTTCATTAAACGTCTTCCTGACTGAGGATGTCACGGTCGGTAAAGACACTCAAAAATGTCCTCATCTTAAATTTGTGGAACTTATTGTATTGGCTGCAAAATAAAGAGAGACAATTTGAGATGTCGTTTATTTTACATTCAAAGCTTCTATTGAAGTTTTTAAATGTCCGTTGCCATGTTTGATGATGTCATCCCCCCAAAAAAGGAAGAAAAAAATCCTCGTAGAAAATCCCTCCGTTTTAATAAAGTGATTCATCGGATTAAAAGAGTTTTTTTTATATTTTCTTTTATTAAATCAACGTTCTTGCACAGTTATTCTGCAGCAGTGTGAATGTAGTTCTTGAAAAGCTAAACAGCAACAACCCGACGCTGATAAGTAACTTTAAGCTATCGGACCACAATCATTCCAAAAGTTCAACAATATTGTTATTAATTTAACCATCACTGCAAAGAATCTGAATCAGAACCATTTATTGCCACGTGTGTTTTCACATGCAAGGAATTTGTCTTTGTGGTGCATAACATTAAACAATCAACACAGCATGTTACATTTACATATAATATTATATTAGAGGTCACTTTAATTAACTAGGCAGTGATCTGTATCCGTCTCTAACCGGACTAAGTGTTGTTGTTGTTGCCTAAACTGAAGCAAACCTTACAGGTGTTTATTAGAGAAGTCAAAAATAAATGATGTCGACGTTAATAACGGAGGATTTAATCGAGACATTTGTTGGTTTCACGTAGAACTCATCACCTGCAGGGAACTGTGTTGCAGCTTCTGTTTGCTGGTCATTTCCCTCCCAGAATGCATTGCATTGATATCCAGCTCTCTTCATCACTGCTCCTCACAGCCATAAACATGTCTGTCGGCTTGTTGCCGCTCAGCCAATAACCTGAACTGATGTTTGGGTCAGTGGACTGCTGGGGATCAATCCCAACATTGATTACACACACACACACACACACACACACACACACACACACACACACACACACACACACGATTTTAAAGGAGTGGATTGGCTAAACGCAGCAAACCAGAAAAACCCATTTCCAGGCAATATTCTATGTGTGTGTGTGTGTGTGTGTGTGTGTGTGTGTGTGTGTGTGTGTGTGTGTGTGTGTGTGTGTGTGTCCTAGGGATGGGACAAATTGAAATTCCCAGACTGACGATATTACTTTAAGAAAAAAACAACGATATACACAGTAATGATCGTCCCCAAAATAAATAATGGAACAAATCAATATTTCCACCCTGAGATCAATAAATCGGATCAATCACCTGTTTGGAACCTCGTAGAGTCTTCAGTGTTAATTGCTCTCCTGATTGGAGTTCTGGTCCCCTAAAAAGTAATACACCCTTCGGAAAAAGTGACTTTGAAGGACGTCGACACACACAAGGTAGTTAGTGGATAAATTACGGAAACATTCCACCTTCTCCATAACACACACACACACACACACTCACACACATACACACACACACACACACACACACACACACACAGTCCAAACATATATTGTGTAATCATTTCCAAAACTCACAAAATGCTTTAATCCAACTAAATCTTCTGCTTCGTTTGTTGGCGTTTAGCTTTTCATAAACAACATTTTCACCGCGTTCAAAAGCTGTTAGAGAGAGAGAGAGAGAGAGAGAGAGAGAGAGAGAGGGGAGGGGGAGGGGGGGAGGGAGGGAGAGAGAGAGAGAGAGAGAGAAACATTCATAACAGAGGTTGCATAATTGAATCATGTTCTTTCATCATGGCCTCGTCGTATCGCTCCAGACCCTTGTGCCAAACATGGCCTCATGCTGTGTGTGTGTGTGTGTGTGTGTGTGTGTGTGTGTGTGTGTGTGTGTGTGTGTGTGTGTGTGGGGCCTCTTGTCCCTCATCTGTCTCGTACCCCCTGCATCGTCTACATGACAGAGACAGATGCATAATTCAGAAGCAGCGAACGTGCTTTCTTTCCCACGGCTATATTTAAAACCACCGCCGCTCGAATTATTGCTACGCTTCTCGTCTCCATCATACAGAGAAGAAGGAACGCCAGGATCCGCGTGTTGCATCTCTTTTGTTTTCGGTCACCGGGCTCCTGCAGCGTATTCTTTTTATTATCTGGTGTTTTCTGCTGCTTTCGGTCGCCGGCGGTGAAACTCTGAGCGGCGGCGTGCGCTAACCTTCCAGCTGGAGGGCGTGCACGAGTCAGAGAGGAGAGCTCTGATGGATCGTATGTATCGAGCCCTCAGGGGGACAGTCAGAGAGGAACTAAAGGTCAAGCAATCTCTCTTTATCCTCTTTCACAAGGAATGGGCTCCGCGTCTCATCCGATTGATTAAAGGCCGAAGCGACAGCAGCGTTCATCAGTGAGCATTCATGAAGAAAACACAACTTTAAAAGCCCCCCAAGTCCCCCAAATCTGAGTAAATCCATGTCCTCCATCAGTAATACAATCTTCAGACATCCTGATATGTTAGACACTGATGATACAAACGTTTGGGTAGATGTCACACGTTTGATCCCCTCCAACGCCGGCGTGTCCGACAGAGCGAAGGAGAACCTGAACCCGGCGTCTGAAATCCAGCGTGAGCAAAGAAGACTTTCGAGGAAGACATTTTTACAACTGCAAGTCAAAAATAAGCCGTGGAACTAGTAACTTAATCAGGCTCGGAGCTAACAGCTAACAGCTAACCGCTAACATCTAACAGCTACCCGCTAACAGCTAAGAGCTAACCTCAAACTTCTAACCTCTAACAGCTAACAACTAACAGCTACCCACTAACAGCTAACCGCTAACCTCAAACAGCTACCCGCTAACAGCTAACCTCTAACTTCTTACCTCTAACAGCTAACCTCTAACTTCTAACCTCTAACAGCTACCCACTAACAGCTAACCGTTAACCCCTAACCTCAAACAGCTAACAACTAACCGCTAACAGCTAACCGCTAACCTCTAACAACTAACAGCTACACACTAACAGCTAACTGCTAACCTCTAACAGCTAACAACTAACAGCTACCCACTAACAGCTAACCGCTAACCTCTAACCGCTAACCTCTAACAGCTACCTGCTAACAGCTAACCGCTAACCTCTAACTTCTAACCTCTAACAGCTACCCACTAACAGCTACCCGCTAACCTCTAACTTCTAACCTCTAACAGCTACCCGCTAACAGCTAACCGCTAACCTCTAACTTCTAACCTCTAACAGCTAACCTCTAACAGTTACCCACTAACAGCTAACCGTTAACCCCTAACCTCAAACAGCTAACCGCTAACCGCTAACAACTAACAGCTAACCACTAACAACTAACAGCTAATCGTTGACCTCTAACAGCTAACCGCCAACCGCCAACCGCCAACGTTACCGGAGGTCGCATTGACTTGATTTTGATGCGTTCAAGCTCTATACAAACGAGTATTGGGCCGAAGGTAAAACCATGACGCTGTCATGATGCGTTCAAAGGTAATCTGGTAAAATGTGGCTTTTGGTGAGAAATGAATCCAGATGTTTGAAGAAGATGTTTTTACAGCAGCTGGAACGATGGCCTATTTAACTTCTTTAACTTCCAAATACCAGCTCCAAGCAGCTCATAACACATCATTAAAACTACTAACGAGTCAATTATTTTTAATGGAAGCAAGTACTTCAATAAAAATACAATAATTCATTTAATCATTTTCGGGACGGCGGTGAAAAACTTTCGTCTGGAGCTTTTCTGTCAATTATAGTTTTGAGAAAGAGAATCGTAATCAGTGGATCCCGAGTCAGAGGGGAGATTGGATCGATACTAATGCCTCCTCACACACACACACACACACACACACACACACACACACACACACACACACACACACACACACTGGTTCCTTCCCTAGTTATTTTGCTGGTAAATGTTTGTCTCAGTGATATTTATGTGTATCTCAAGTGTAATGTGTGTGTACGTGTATGTGTGTGTGTGTGTGTGTGTGTGTGTGTGTGTGTGTGTGTGTGTGTGTGTGTGTAACTCCCCCCACACCCCCTGGGGAGGGATCCATGTTGTCTTTAGTGGGTCTGTCTGATTGATGGCCAGTCCTCAGAGGCCGCTATGGCAACACATTAGCTCTGATTAGATCACATGACCAGAGAGAGAGAGAGAGAGAGAGAGAGCATGTTTCAATATTAATGCTTTTGTGTATTTGTATCTACACACACACACACACACACACACACACACACACTGCAGAAGAGGCATGCAGCTGATTGCGTGTGTGTTTGTGATCAAGGAGAAGGACACAGGGGTAGTGATATTTGTCAGTGTTGCACGTGCACATCGGGCGGTATGTATGTGTGTGTGTGTGTGTGTGTGTGTGTGTGTGTGTGTGTGTGTCGTCTCCAGACGGCGCCGTGCTGTATGACACGCCACGCTTATTGTCAGGACAACCATGCTGGTAACCATGACAGCACTGATGAGCCCCCGGGACAGGAAGCGCAGCTCGCTTTCACCGAACACGCTTCAGACCTCACGGTCGTTTACTGACGGAAGAGATTCAGTTTCTTCTTCACTTCTTTACGTTTTAGATCCTTTTTCTTTTGCTGATTAATTCAGATAAAGTGGTATTTTTAACATTTGGTTTCTGTAGTGGAGTGAAAACTAGTTTTTGAACTGTTGACGTTCCCCTAAAGTGTGGTGTGATGGTGGAGTTTCATCGTCTGGAGAAGGACGTAGATGCTGAGTCTAACATACATTAATCCGGTTGTATAGAAGTCTTGATGAGGCCGACTTTCATGGGGAAAACACACAGATATGAAACATTGTTTTTGTTAATTTGAGGGAACCTTCATCGTCATGCTTGAACTCAGGCCGGTCCGTGTCAGCATCCGTAGCTATACTTTCTTTATTGCTTCAGTCACGTCACTTTAGTGGTTATTTTAATCCCTGAAACGACGATCTGTTCCGACGCCTGAAGTAAAACATTTACTTTGAAGACAGAGTTTTATTTTGAAAAGCCGTATGCGTGTCACTAGCGGACGTTAGCGCTCGTAGCCGGACTTTAGACGAAAAATTAGCCTTTTAAGAGGAGTATGTTTTTAAAATGGCCGCTTGATTCAGATTTTGAAAGTGATTTTCTCCTCTTCTTCTCTTGTTTCTTCCTCTTTTCCTCTTTCCTCTCGCTCCACTGACAGAGAAGTGTTTGAGATTCCTGAGGAAGTTAAATGACCTCTTCCTCCGTCAGGAATATTTCCCTTCCTCCGTGTTTGTTATTCCACGTCGGAGGAGGAAGTGAAGCTCTCTGTCTGCTCCTCTTCCTCGGCCCTTCCTCGATTCAAAGACGTCATTATTGCGTAACCGGCTGTTTTAGAATATAGTTTTGTTTCTGTCTTTTTAAGCGCTCCAGCTTTTATTTTCCACGTTGACATTTATTGTAAAAAAAAAGGCACTTTGACATTTTGACAGACAGCTGACTCAGCACTTCTGTCTTCCTTGGAGGACTCTCCGTCTCTCGGCTCGGTGGCTTTTCTTTTCTTTTTGAGTTCCACGAGGCGAAGAGCTCCTTAATGGACGGAGAGGAGTGAGAGACTTGGTTAAAAGAACCGCTCTTCCTGCTATACAGAGAGGATTATTATATTATTATTATTTTATATTGTTATTCACGTTGATGTGAAGAGACGATCAGCTGCAACTGAACATGTCCGA
>NC_136591.1:40500280-40505280 GCF_910589615.1 Taurulus bubalis | reverse complement strand
TAAAGATCTAAAAAAACTTGAATTCTTCAATCAGGTCTTTCATGTTTAAACCTCATGTCTTCACCTGCAAATGAACCAGAAGCTCCGGATCAGCTGCTTCCTCCCACATCCACAACACGACGAGCTCTTCATCTTCATCTTCCTCTCACAGGAACACGACGAGCTCTTCATCTTCATCTTCCTCTCACAGGAACATGACGAGGTCTTCATCTTCATCTTCCTCTCGCAGGAAACGATCAGCGAGCTGTCTGTCGTCGATGTTTTTTTTTTTTAGGAGACAGAACCATGAGCGGCTCTGGTCCTGACCCTCCAGGAGACCGAAAGATGAGCGGCTCTGGTCCTGACCCTCCAGGAGACCCAAAGATGAGCGGCTCTGGTTCTGACCCTCCAGGAGACAGAACCATGAGCGGCTCTGGTCCTGACCCTCCAGGAGACCCAAAGATGAGCGGCTCTGGTCCTGACCCTCCAGGAGACCCAAAGATGAGCGGCTCTGGTCCTGACCCTCCAGGAGACAGAACCATGAGCGGCTCTGGTCCTGACCCTCCAGGAGACAGAGCGATGAGCGGCTCTGGTCCTGACCCTCCAGGAGACAGAGCGATGAGCGGCTCTGGTCCTGACCCTCCAGGAGACAGAGCGATGAGCGGCTCTGGTCCTGACCCTCCAGGAGACAGAACCATGAGTGGCTCTGGTCCTGACCCTCCAGGAGACAGAGCGATGAGCGGCTCTGGTCCTGACCCTCCAGGAGACAGAACCATGAGTGGCTCTGGTCCTGACCCTCCAGGAGACAGAGCGATGAGCGGCTCTGGTCCTGACCCTCCAGGAGACAGAACCATGAGCGGCTCTGGTTCTGACCCTCCAGGAGACAGAACCATGAGCGGCTCTGGTCCTGACCCTCCAGGAGACCGAAAGATGAGCGGCTCTGGTCCTGACCCTCCAGGAGACCGAAAGATGAGCGGCTCTGGTCCTGACCCTCCAGGAGACCCAAAGATGAGCGGCTCTGGTCCTGACCCTCCAGGAGACCCAAAGATGAGCGGCTCTGGTTCTGACCCTCCAGGAGACAGAACCATGAGCGGCTCTGGTCCTGACCCTCCAGGAGACAGAGCGATGAGCGGCTCTGGTCCTGACCCTCCAGGAGACAGCGATGAGCGGCTCTGGTCCTGACCCTCCAGGAGACAGAGCGATGAGCGGCTCTGGTCCTGACCCTCCAGGAGACAGAGCGATGAGCGGCTCTGGTCCTGACCCTCCAGGAGACAGAGCGATGAGCGGCTCTGGTCCTGACCCTCCAGGAGACAGAACCATGAGTGGCTCTGGTCCTGACCCTCCAGGAGACAGAGCGATGAGCGGCTCTGGTCCTGACCCTCCAGGAGACAGAACCATGAGTGGCTCTGGTCCTGACCCTCCAGGAGACAGAGCGATGAGCGGCTCTGGTCCTGACCCTCCAGGAGACAGAAAGATGAGCGGCTCTGGTCCTGACCCTCCAGGAGACCCAAAGATGAGCGGCTCTGGTCCTGACCCTCCAGGAGACAGAAAGATGAGTTCTGCCCAGCGGAGCGTCAACGACCTGACTTCCTGTCTGCCCGCTGAATGCTTCCTGAGACCTCCAGCCTCCAGCAGAGCTCTGCCTTCACTAATTAAGATTCCAATTACGATCCTTTGACCTTTTTTCTTTCAGGCATTTGTCTTGCCCACTGCTGCACACGGTCCTCGAACACAACACAGCTTTTTAAACCAGAAACAAACGAGCGTGTTCTCTCTCCTTCCTCCTCTCCCTCACATGCCCTCCTATTATCTGCCATCATTTAGTTTGTATTCCCTTCTTCTTGAATAGGTGACCCTCTCTCTCTCTCTCTCTCTCTCTCTCTCTGCTGGAGACGGGAGGATGAGGATCAATACGTGACTGAAGCTCTGAGACGTTTGTCAGTTACAATCAAATGTTCACGAGAAGAGCAGCAAACTGGATCTTACTTCTGGTTTTGTCTGACTAACGGTTCAAATACTCACGTTGGAGAAGCTGGAGAAAGAAAAATGAGCTGAAGGATCATCACAAACGTTGCAGATAAGCTTTCGTTGCATCCACTAATCTTACAAAATGTATATACCGTAAAAATCGGGTTACAAGCTGCTACTACGTTCGGTGGTTGTCCCCGCAGTAGCCAGATAGCGCTGCTGCTAGTTCCCCGCTATCTTCCGCTAGCCGTTCTCTAACTTCTGCTAGCTCTCCGATAACTTCCGCTAGCTCTCCTCTAACTTCTGCTAGCTCTCCTCTAACTTCCGCTAGCCGTTCTCTAACTTCTGCTAGCTCTCCGATAACTTCCGCTAGCTCTCCTCTAACTTCCGCTAGCCGTTCTCTAACTTCTGCTAGCTCTCCTCTAACTTCCGCTAGCTCTCCTCTAACTTCCGCTAGCCGTTCTCTAACTTCTGCTAGCTCTTCTATAACTTCCGCTAGCTCTTCTCTAACTTCCGCTAGCTCTCTTCTAACTTCCGCTAGCCGTTCTCTAACTTCTGCTAGCTCTCCGATAACTTCCGCTAGCTCTCCTCTAACTTCTGCTAGCTGTTCTCTAACTTCTGCTAGCTCTTCTATAACTTCCGCTAGCTCTTCTCTAACTTCCGCTAGCTCTCTTCTAACTTCCGCTAGCCGTTCTCTAACTTCTGCTAGCTCTCCGATAACTTCCGCTAGCTCTCCTCTAACTTCCGCTAGCTCTTCTCTAACTTCCGCTAGCCGTTCTCTAACTTCTGCTAGCTCTCCGATAACTTCCGCTAGCTCTCGCTGGTTCCCCGACAACCACCTAATGTACCGGGACCAGCCCGGCTCGACGCCTGACTCGGGCAGAGGGGACGCGGGGAGCTAGCAGCAGCGCTAGCTTGCTACAGCGGGGACAACCACCGAAGGTAGTAGCGGCTTGTAACCCGACTTTTACGGTAATATATAATATAGACGTACGTATGTCTGGGATTCTGCTTTAACGTGACGAAGTCCTGTAAAATAAGCTGAATAAAAATACACTTTTTTATATGTTTATATGTCAAACACATGTTCCTCTTCTCCGCCCGTCATATATAAGCCGGAGTCACTAAACATCCAGTTTTGCCTGGAAATATGTCACGTTCACATTCATAAATCGAGCTGAAGATTGTTGGTGAATGAGCCGACACAGCATTATACTTCATAATATCTTTGGTGCCTTATTGACCCGTTGAAGTGAAGGAGGGGTTTTAGTTTTAGATTGGATGCTTTTTGCAGCGTCTGGATTGTTTTTATCTGGTTGCCTCCACAAATGTGATTTATTTTTACCTTTTAGAAGTGTTAATACTCAACAGACATGATTTATCCACATTTAGTGACTTCATGGCAAGAAGAATATTTCATAGAAGTTAATTTACGACGCCCTGATGAGAAGATAATTCATCGTCTCTCTTGTATGTAAACACGTCTCTTCAGCAAGAAAAGGGCAAGATGAAGGGAGGAAGACGGGCGGTCCTGAGGGGATGGAGGGAGGAAGGAGGAGGAGAGGAAGGGAGGAGGAGAGGAATGCATGATCAGGATGGAGAGAAGCACCGATGAGAAGGAGGTAGAGAGAGAAAACCAAAGACTGTAACAGGAAACATATCAGACTTGAGCGAGGGAGAGAAAGTGGGAGTGGAAGACGGAGGGAGGTGAAGGGTGATGGAGTGAGGGAGCGATGGAGCGAGACAGCTGGAGAGGAACTACCAGAGGGAGTGATGGAGTGGAGTTAAGGAGGGAGAGATGAATGGAAAGAACGGGGAGGAGTAGAGACAGAGAGATGGGGTGAAGATGAGGTGGCTGATGGAGGAGAGGAAGACAGAGAGAAGGGGAATAAATGAGGACGGATGGAGAGAGCAGACAGAGAGAGCACCTCTCTCTCTACATGTGACTCACACTGAGCAACACGACCGTGAACGGAAACTCATTCAGGTTTCATTAGCCGCCAAAAAGAAGGAGAAGAAGGAGAGAGAGAGAGTAATAAAGGGCAGTAAGCTCGTGGCTCTTAAGTTCTGCTCGCAGCACTTTCTCTCATTAGATCTGCAGCCTGAGTGGCTGAAGATGAAGGGACCGAGGAGAGGAGGAGAGGAGGAGAGGAGAGGGAAATTGACAAAGGAAGTGAGTGAAAAGCAAACGATAAAAGAGGAATCGGAGGAGAAGGAGTGTGTGTTTCTGGCTGAGAGTCCTGGATTAAAGAACGGGTCGGGCTTAAAGAACAGAGCCGGAGGATCTGAGGGGTTTGGCAGGAAGTCAGCGCAGCAGGAGGTCATGGATCACTCAGGACCAAGTCCATCAGAGGCTGGGTCCAGCATCACAGACGCCTCGGCTCTGACCCGTGAGCAGCAGAGTCCTGCAGCTGCTGCTGCTGCGAGGCTACTGCAGTTTGGTGTAAATGATCATGAAGAGACAGTTTCTGACGTTCAACAATACAGAACACTTCCGTTGATTATTTTACCGCCACATGTCTCTGGCTCTGGTTTAACATCTCTTTGGAGTCGCTTTGCGTCGCTTTTTGGTTTCGCGTCTCTTTAAAGTCATTATTCAACTGACTGTCGTAGTTGTGCGTCTCCTTCTTTTGCGTCACTTTTTGGTCTTTTTGCATCTCTTTGTAGTCGTTGTGCGTCTCTTTGTAGTCATTGTGCGTCTCTTTGTAGTCATTGTGCGTCTCTTTGTAGTTGTTGTGCGTCTCTTTGTAGTCGTTGTCCGTCTCTTTGTTGTTGTTGTGCGTCTCTTTGTAGTTGTTGTGCGTCTCTTTATTGTCGTTTTGTGTCTCTTTGTAGTCGCTTGGCGTCTCTGTGTGGTTGTTTTGTGTCTCTTTGTAGTCGTGAGTCTGTCGTTGTGCGTCTCGTTTTGTGTCACTGTGGTAGTTCTGTATCACATTTGGGTCACTTTGTATCTTTTTGGGGTCGTTTTTCGTCTCTTTAAAGTTGTTTTGCGTCTCTTTGCAGAAGTTGTGTGTCACGTTTTGGGCATTTTATGTCTCTTATGTCTTATGTCT
>NC_136591.1:40455280-40492780 GCF_910589615.1 Taurulus bubalis | reverse complement strand
ATATATATATATATATATATATATATATATACATATTTATTTCCTCTCGATTCATTTTGACAGCTCCCCCTCCCACTGCTTGGAAATTAATCTCACACTGCGTAGGAAAATATAAAGCAATCAAAAAGCATCAACTGTCAAACAACTCTGCTTCACTAAATAAACAAATTAACGGAGCAATAAGTTAACGAGAGGAAAACCTGCACAAATACACAAAAAGCGATGTGCAAACATAGCGCGGCTTCTCAACGCGGTTCACGGGGATTACATGTATTAACCAGACATGAGCCACTAATATGGAGGGATGAGGCTTATTATGGTCTGCATGCTGGTTATTGTGAATGCTAATCTGCATCCATCACCGGCGGTTCAGTCTCGGGTTGGACGGTTTTATCTCCGACTGTCTGCAAGTCTTCAAATGTCAGAAAGCATGAAGTGAAGCCGCGTGTTCTGCAGCCCGGTTCTAGGTCTTTAAATATTCTTTAATTGTCCGGGATAATTATTTAAGAGAATGCATTATTGTTGTTTTTAGTAAACTCGATGAAAAGAGGTCGACGGCTGATTTCCTAGTCGACTGTTCAATGCCAGGCAGACTCTTAAGCTTTCATTTTGCTGGGATTTCTTCCCAGCTGGAGTTTGTTTGTTTTGTGCGCTCCACAACAACACACGGGTTATTGCGTAATCCACAGAACACAGTGTCAACAAAGGGAACAATGGAAACGGTCCCGACGTCTGTCACTGACCGACTTTTACAGGTTTTTGTGAGTTCTTTTTTTAGTAATTTAACAATGCTTTGAGCACAATTACACTGTGGAATAAATCACATGATTAATGAGCATGTAGTTAAGCGTTAAACACTTAAAATGATTCGTTTCTTAAATAAGGCCAACATGCTATTATGGAGTCAGTTAGCTGTGGGCTACAATCTGAGCCCCATATCTTACATGTTGTGCAATTGGCTCCATTAAAACTGCTGAATTAGCGATTAGCTGCTCCAGTTTGCAACGTGACCTTGTAAGTTCTGGGGTGACAAGGAAGGCCTTTTACCTTTTTAGTCATTTAAATGTGAAAAATGATTTGTAGCAGGTTTGATGCAAATGTTGAACAGTTTGCTTTGCCTCCTTCTCCTTTGTGAGATGTTCAAGTGAACAATATCTCTCTTTCCTTCTCTTTCTTCCTCTTCCTTCGCTGTTGATGTTTCTATATTCCTTTTCGTAACGCTGGCTCTTCTTCTCTCTTTGGTGCAGACCGGCCCGATGAATCCCATGACGCAGTTGTACTACAAGAAGGTGAGTCAAGCACGAACACTCCATCACTTCCCTTCAGGCAGAAACCCTCAGTGTTAACGCGTAAACAGCCCTTTGGCGATACAAGGACCAGATGTCCTCGCTCATGTAGTGGTCCCCACAAAGACAGAGATGCAAGAAACACACACACACACACACACACACACACACAGATAGGACAACAAGTCTTCCCGTCGTCTTTCTGTTTCCACAGTGTGATTTTCACATCTGATGTTATTCACTGTGACTTAATTGTTACTTCAACACCAAATTCATATTTTCAACAACAGCCGTATGTGTCGACTTATGAAGTAAAACAAATCCACAAAGAGTTTCATTTCGCCAACAAACAAACAGCTGAGGATGTTTGACCTATACGCCGCTTTGAGCCCTAAAACAAACAGTTATGTTCAGATATTTACAGTTCCGGTCACGGGGCTCTGGGGACAAGGCTCTGATCACAGCCACACACTGTCTGTTCAATGTGAAGGTTAAAGAGAATCAGTGTGGAAATGGTGAGTTCGCAGAATCTGAACAATTTAAGCCTTTAACCTCTACTTCAAAAAGATCAGCTGATTTATAATCGTAGTGGAAAGAAAACATAAACATTTTGATGTTTATTTTACTACTTTCTCTGTTTGCGTCTGTAGATTTCTCCTAAATTCAACATTACGTAGTGCCTTACTTAAACATAAAACTTGTACATACAATAAATCCTGCTCTTAAAGTCAGTGATGAAGTGGTGGAGTCATGAAACTGCACATATTTAGGACAAAAAATGCCTTGTTTGTACATTTATTGTTATTCATATTCAAGATTGAGTGAGAAGCGTATAATTATTTTGCATTTCTACAGATTGGGTTCTCTCTCTTCTTGCTGAAGTTGTTTGTGTTGTTGTTGTTTGCGTTCCTTTAGGCGACGTACTCGCCGTACCGCGACCGCATCCCGCTGCAGATCGTGCGGGCGGAGGTGGAGCTGTCTGCCGAGGAGCGGGCCTACCTCACGGCGGTGGAGAAAGGTACGTGGAGGGTTCTGCAGCTGGAGGGTTCTCCAGCTGAAGGGTTCTCCAGCTGGAGGGTTCTGCAGCTGAAGGGTTCTGCAGCTGAAGGGTTCTGCAGCTGGAGAATGTGTATGATTCTAGAATGAACACTTTCTTATTAACAGATAATAATGTTAATAAACTTAACTTAAATCTTATGAGCACCTGAAGGGCATTATTAATGAGTAATTAATGCTTAATACAAGTTACTTAATACATTAGTTTGAAATGCTGTTTTAAACAATTATAAGGCAATTATTAATGTTTAAAACTGGTCAAAGAAATGTGTTATACTTGTCTTATGAATTGATCATGTATATATAACATATGTATGATTCTAGAATTAACACTTTCTTATTAACAGATAATAATGTTAATAAACATGTTATTAACACCTGAAGGGCATTATTAACTATGAATGAATGCTTATTACAAGTTACTTAGTACATTCGTTTGAAATGCTGTTATAAACAATTATAAGTCAGTTATTAATGTTTAAAAAAAGTCCAAAAAAGTTGTATAAGTGCTTGTGAATTTATCATATATGTATGATTCTAGAATTAACACATAATAATGTTAATAAGCATCTTATGAGCGCCTAAAGGGCATTATTAACGATTAATTAATGCTTATTACAAGTCCCTTTCTACAAAGCGTTGATGCATATTTTCACAAGTTGATGAAGCCGGACGTTTCAATGTGTTTTATTAAATATTGGAACGCGCCGTGACGCCGTGACGCCTGGAAGCTCTAAACACACCTGCGCTGCCTGCGCCCCCCCAGGTGACTATGCGGGGGTCAAGCACGCGCTGCGCGAGGCGGAGGTTTACTACAACATGGACGTGAACTGCCTGGACCCGCTGGGCCGCAGCGCGCTGCTCATCGCCATCGAGAACGAGAACCTGGAGATCATGGAGCTGCTGCTGGACCACGGCATCCACACGGGCGACGCCCTGCTGTACGCCATCAGGAAGGAGGTGGTGGGCGCCGTGGAGCTGCTGCTGTCGCACCGCAGGCCCAGCGGCGAGAAGCAGGTGAGCGTGTGTGTGCGTGTGTGTGCGTGTGTGTGTGTGTGTGTGTGTGTGATCCGTCTGCATTCACTCGTCTAGATGTGTGGCTGCGTTCATTCTGCTGAGAGGACGGAAATGAAAACAGCTGGTTTCATAGACGCACTGTGACATAGGATGTGGAGGCGGTGTGTGTGTGTGTGTGTGTGTGTGTGTGTGTGTGTGTGTGTGTGTGTGTGTGTGTGTGTGTGTGTGAGAAAAGATGTTGCACAGTTCAGAGTGAAGGAGAGACACTGAAGAACAAGTGAGATCAAAGCAGAGAGAGAGAGAGAGATGGAGTGAGAAAGAGAGGGAGAGAGAGAGAGAGGTAGAGTGACAGAGAGAGAGAGGTAGAGAGAGAGAGAGGGAGAGAGAGAGAGGTAGAGCGACAGACAGATAGAGAGTGGGAGAGGTAGAGCGACAGAGAGATAGAGAGAGAGAAATACTAATATTTAAAATAAAGAGAAACGTCTTCTCGTGAATTAATTTCTGGACCGCCTGATGCTGCGAGGTTCCGCGTCGCCGTGGCAACCAACCCTTGGCCGAAACGCAGAGGATTGTGGGAAGACGTTTTGGACGAGGATGAGAACGGATCAGTTTAGTTTCTCTTCCTCCTTTTTGTTTGTTTTTCCTTCTCTCAACGTGTCCGTTTTTACATTTTATTAGTTCATCCTTTTTCTTTCTTCTTCATCCTCTTTCATTATTTTGGAGCTATAAGCTCAACCTGCTGTAGCCTTCAGAAGTTACGTGTCACGCATGTATTCATATTTCATTCATAACTTGTTGTCGTCCGCAAACACTTCTAAATGTTGAGCCGCCATCATCATTTATAGATTATTATGCACGAGTTAAATTACACAATCAGCATTTAGAAAAGTCTCATTTAAATATTTAATGTGACCATCGTTACCATTTATTGTATTTTAAATGTACAGCATATAAAGAGTATGATGGCGTTTGAGCAGCGCTAAGCATCCTGGGACTTTTTTGCTTGGGAGAGAATGATGTCATTTATGTAACTGCATATTTAAAGCCCATTTATAATCATCTTAAACACGGCACATTGTTTCTCTCTGTCACTTTGATGTTATATAATAATAATAATCAATATATAAAAAAATATTGCTCCTGTATGGAAACAGAACATTAATAACTAGAAGCAGGAGAAACATTTAACAATTAGAATGACATGAATCATACAAAACAATACAAATAGAAAAGTTTAATTTCTTTGATAATTCATTTTACTAAAATCAATGCAATTTATACATCTCAAAAAATGTCATAAGTGCCACAAGTGTTACCAATGTTGGGCAAAAAACAGAGGCTCCACATGCATATATATATATATATATATATATACAAATATATATATATTTCACAGATTTGTTGTCACATGACTGTGTGTCTCAGACGAGTTATTCATGGGTTCATAATTCCGCTGATGAGTTCATAATTTAATGTTTTTTACATAATCTGAATGAAGCAGACGGTTTATTTGGAGGAACATTTTTAACGAGACATGTAGAATAAAATATTTAAACATGTGCTCAGTTCAGCGTTCTCTCTCTGAAGGAAGCGCTCGTCCCTCATGATGCGTTCAAGGACCGATGAAAATCTGACGATTATGACGTTGTAGTTTTGGGGATTGTTTAAATAAAATGTGCTTTTTCCATTTCGAGCGGCAAGCTTTAAAGTTCAGAGCTTAAAGAATGTGTTTATTTGCATGTGATATCTTTAACTGTGTGTGTGTGTGTGTGTGTGTGTGTGTGTGTGTGTGTGTGTGTGTGTGTGTGTGTGTTGCTCATTCTCAGACAGGTAGAGTCGATGCCTTTTATCTTTTCCTGCCGAGAAAAAAACTGTTCACCTTTTTTCTGCCGTTTTCGTCTCCCTCTCTCTCTCTTCCTCCTCCTCCCTCGCTCCCCTCCTCTCTTCTTCTCTCTCTTCCTCCTCCTCCCTCGCTCCCCTCCTCTCTTCTTCTCTCTCTTCCTCCTCCTCCCTCGCTCCCCTCCTCTCTTCTTCTCTCTCTTCCTCCTCCTCCCTCGCTCCCCTCCTCTCTTCTTCTCTCTCTTCCTCCTCCTCCTCCCTCGCTCCCCTCCTCTCTTCTTCTCTCTCTTCCTCCTCCTCCCTCGCTCCCCTCCTCTCTTCTTCTCTCTCTTCCTCCTCCTCCCTCGCTCCCCTCCTCTCTTCTTCTCTCTCTTCCTCCTCCTCCCTCGCTCCCCTCCTCTCTTCTTCTCTCTCTTCCTCCTCCTCCTCCCTCGCTCCCCTCCTCTCTTCTTCTCTCTCTTCCTCCTCCTCCCTCGCTCCCCTCCTCTCTTCTTCTCTCTCTTCCTCCTCCCTCGCTCCCCTCCTCTCTTCTTCTCTCTCTTCCTCCTCCTCCCTCGCTCCCCTCCTCTCTTCTTCTCTCTCTTCCTCCTCCTCCCTCGCTCCCCTCCTCTCTTCTTCTCTCTCTTCCTCCTCCTCCCTCGCTCCCCTCCTCTCTTCTTCTCTCTCTTCCTCCTCCTCCTCCCTCGCTCCCCTCCTCTCTTCTTCTCTCTCTTCCTCCTCCTCCCTCGCTCCCCTCCTCTCTTCTTCTCTCTCTTCCTCCTCCTCCCTCGCTCCCCTCCTCTCTTCTTCTCTCTCTTCCTCCTCCTCCCTCGCTCCCCTCCTCTCTTCTTCTCTCTCTTCCTCCTCCCTCGCTCCCCTCCTCTCTTCTTCTCTCTCTTCCTCCTCCTCCCTCGCTCCCCTCCTCTCTTCTTCTCTCTCTTCCTCCACCAAATAACTAACACGGTTCTCTACGTCACCAGCGCACTAAAAATGGAAGGAATGAGGCAGCAACACAAGGAATGGAGGAAGGAAGGAAGGAAGGAAGGAAGGAAGGGCGTACACAAATCAAAAGAGAGGGAGAGTTGCACGAATGATGGAGGGCGAAAACAGAGCGAGAGAAAGGGGAGAGGGAAGGAAGAAGGGAAGAAGGAAGTGAGAGTTGCACAAGAGAGAGACAGCGATGCAGATGAGGAAACACTTTCCTTTGATGTGAGAAGTGTGTGTGTGTGTGTGTGTGTGTGTGTGTGTGTGTGTGTGTGTGTGTGTGTGTGTGTGCTGCTGGAGTCGACTTTGTATGTCTTTCTCTTTGTGCTTTTAACAAAAGAGCAATACATTTCACTGCTCGTTAATTTCTGTTTCTTCTGCTTCGTCTTCAGTTTTCTGCAGAATCAGCCGCTTGTTTGCTGGTGTTTTGTTCAACAAGCACACGGGCTTTTCAAAATAAACTTCCCTCTTCACAGGAAACACAGTTTGAGGTTTGGGCAAAAAAAAAACAAAAAAGTTGAGAAAAAGATCGTCGTTGCTGAAGTTACGAGTCTCATTATTAGACATTCAGATAAAAATGCTCTGAGAGTGTGACGACATAGAGTAAAGACTCCGCCCACCACACACAAGCCCCTCCCCCCCACAGGCTCCGCCCCCACACATAATCAAACACAGCAGAGCGTTATGTTACGTCGTTTATGTTTTAAACCCGACCGGATGTGTTCGTTTCCCCGGACAGCGAACACGTTGTTTTTTTTGGAAAACCTCTGAAAAGTGTACTGCGCAAAAAAAAAAAGAGTAATGAAAAAAGCAAACGGCGAATGCATTGCAGTGTTTGTTGTTTGTTATGTGGGTCAGTCCTAGTGGGAGTGAGTCCTCATCACCAGCAGCTCAGACGGAAATATATAAATATGCCTCCGTTTATTCACTTAAAACACAGCGAACACCAAACTATGAAGGTAGCTTACCTCTGTGTGTGTGTGTGTGTGTGTGTGTGTGTGTGTGTGTGTGTGTGTGTGTGTGTGTGTGTGTGTATCACACCGGGAAAAAAACAAAAAAGGGCAAAAAATCTAAAATGTTTTGGCAGTGGAGGAGCAGGAGAGGAGAGGAGGGAGGAAAAGAGAGACAGCAGGAGGTCAGATGAGGAGATAGGAGAGAGGGAGTGAAGGGAGGGAGGAGAGACGAGGAGGAGGAGGAGGAGAGAAGGTGTGAAGGAAGGAATGACAGACGACGAGGAGGAAGAGAGAGGGAGTGAAGGGAGGAAGGAGATAGGAGAGAGGGAGTGAAGAAAGGAGAGACAAGGAGAAGGAGAGAGGATGTGAAGAAAGGAAGGAGAGACGAGGAGATAGGAGAAAGGGTGTCAAGGAAAGAAGGAGAGATGAAGAGATAGGAGAGAAGGTGTGAAGGAGGGAAGGAGATGAGGAGGAGGAGATTAAAGGAGGAGGACGAAGAGCAGCACTCTGCTTGGTTCTCCCTCTGAGATGAAACATGAGTTCCTCCTCAAGTCTGCTCCTCGCACTCCTTCTGATGTCTGAGTGTGTGTGTGTGTGTGTGTGTGTGTGTGTGTGTGTGTGTGTGTGTGTGTGTGTCACAGGATTCAGACGCTCTGGGTTTCTACGCAACTGGGACAAACTTTTTCATCTATTTTCTCAGTTCGGGAACTCTTTAAAGTCCCGTGTGAAGCCTTCAAAAAGAGTGTGTACAAACATGTATATAAACGCTACATGAACGTATAGAAAGCGTGTATATAAACGCATATAAACGGGTCCATGAACATATATAAACGTGTATATAAAGCGTGTATATAAAGCGTGTATATAAGCATATAAATAAAACGGGTATATAAACGTATATAAAGCGTGTATATAAGCGTATATATACACGTGTATATAAACATATATACAAACGGGTATATAAACGTATATAAACGTGTATATAAAGTGTGTATATAAAGCGTGTATATAAATGTATATATACATGTGTATATAAACGTATATAAACATGTATATAAGCGTATAAATAAAGTGTGTATATAAACATATATAAAGGTGTATATAAACATATTTAAATGTATATAAACATGTATATAAACGTATATAAAACGTGCATATAAACATGTATAAACGTGCATATAAATGTATATAAATGTGTATAAAGCGTGTATATAAGCGTATATATACACGTGTATATAAATGTATATAAAGTGTGCATATAAACGTGTATAAAGCGTGTATATAAGCGTGTATATATACACGTGTATATAAACGTATATAAAGTGTGCATATAAACATGTATAAACGTGTATAAAGCGTGTATATAAGCGTGTATATATACGCGTGTATATAAAAATGTATAAACGTGTATATAAACATATATAAATGTATATAAACGTGTATATAAGCATATATATTTAAAGCGTGTATATAAATGTATATAAACGTTTATATACGTGTATATAAACGTGTATAACTGTGTATATAAACATGTTTATACACGTGCATATAAACGTATATATATATTCATATAAACACGTTTATATACACGTGTATATACGTGTATATAAACATGTATATAAACATACACATATGAATATATATAAACTTGTATTGTTGTCCTCGTTGACATCAATAACATTTAAATGTTAAGCGAGCGCATCATGGCCGCCCCGCCGCCGCCTGTCAGGCCGAGTCTCCCTCTGCAGACTGCAGATGATCTCATGCAATGTTGGGCAACAGTCAAGCAGGATAATAAATGTGTGTTATTTCATGCCAATTCATAATTCTGCTACATTTGAATATTTCTGCATGCCGGGGTCCCTGAGCAGTCTGGGATTTGCATGAATTGGGTTTGGCTGGAAAGCTCAGACTCTTCTGGGTTCAATGAGCCGGTTGTGTGCACGCCCGTCCCCATTGTCCACGATTCATTGTTGTGAGCCCATCTTTCTGCAATGAATTTATTGTTTCTGTTAAGTATTTATGTATATGTGTGTAACATGTGCAAAAGACATGACATTTTATGACTATTATCTCCTCAACCACAAGGCCTATTTTGAAAAAGGTATAACATACAGAAAACCCTTGGGAACACAGATAATAAGTTTGTATCTGTGTTCCTGGTATATTGGATTATGATGCATAGAAAAGGAAAGAAAATATATATATATCGTGACTATATTTGCTATATTTGGCATAGCTTTATATGTGCGAAGTTTGGCTTTGACTGTGTGAAGTTAAGTATTTTTAATAATTATTGTCTGATTTTGGTGGGATTTTCAAAATGTAACCAATCTGTGTAAACCCTAACAAAACGCTGCAACACATAATGAAACATAGGTGAGCATAGACATCGTCCCTCATAACGTCCTTCACTGTGTTTAAATCTTCTGTCTCTATAAAATGTATCGTTTTTGTATATGTATGTAACATGTATCCTCACGCAACGGTTTGTATGATATCAACCCCAAAAAATGACTCAAAAAGGTCCAGCAACTCGTCCCCTTGTTCCATGCATGCGGTCTTTTCAAAATAAACCTCCTGCTTCACAGGACTCAACTTTGTTGGGTTCAGGCAACAAATCGACTTTGTTAGGTTTAGAAAAACATCGTAGTTTGTGTTATAGAAACTACAGAAGTGACGCTACTGAAACACGGAAGCTGCATGACAAAACATTAACAAACAGCCGTCTGTTTTTACCCAAAGTCCTACAGCCTACAACCACAAACTGCAGACATTGTGCGTTCAGAGGATGTGTGGCTTCTCTAGGAGAAACTGACAACAAGGGTGCTTCTGAGAAGTTTCCACAACGGAAGTAATCTGCATTTTTAATTGCTGAAAATAGCCTTTTTTTTAAAGAAATATCGAAATGTCAAAAGTTTTTTTGAAATACCAAATCACAGCGTGAATATATATATATATACATCAGTATATATCAGTAGTTCCTCAAGGTCTTGTTGTCTTTTTGGTTTTGGATGAATTTTTTAAGTGGGGATTTTTTTACATTTTATTCATCACCAAATCTGTGAAACTCCCAAAAACGCTGCAACAAATTTTGAAACATAGTTCATCACTTCCAACTTTGAATTGCCTTGTTGTTAAAATGTGCGTTACAAACACACTTCCCTCAGCAACTTTCAAATGTATTTTTATTTGTATTTATTGTCTGTCATTGTCATTTTCATCGTCTGTGTTATTATTATGGTTGCATTGTATTGTGTTCAACAGCATGTTGTTTTTACATCCCTTATATTGTATTTATTTTGGAGTTGATCCACTAAAATCTCTCACAAAGTCGACACTTGAGACAGAAATCATCTTTTATTCTCCAAAACGTCTTCCAGGATTCAATCCATACCCGTCATAATGGTTCGGTTGCCCGGCAACCAGCAGAGACTCCAGGATGTTGCTGCACAAATTTTTCTTGTCTTTTTTTTTTTTTACATGTTTTTTGTGCGGATCAAACAAAACGATACACGACGTGTTAATTAGAGACGCTGGACAGAACCAGGCTGCCTGCTTAGTTCTGGGTCCAGTCGTTATGCTAAGCTAAGCTAACCAGGTAATTAGTATACTCACTAAAATGTTATTAAAGAGGTTCCCAACCTGGGATTTAAGGCCCCTTAAAGGACGCAAGATACATCATGAGAAATGATAAATACTAGTTTTACATCTATTGTCGTCTAAAACACTGAAATGAAGTGAACTAAGAAGGGAATTACTTTGTCAAAGTGGTTTCAGATATTCAAATCATTAGTTAGAAAAATATCAAATAAAAATATGAACTAATCAAAAGACAGTTTTACAGTGAAATCTAATAGTCAGCCCCATTGATTTAAATGTTAAAATACACAAGCAGTCAAACAATGTGACTCTACTGCTGCATATAAATATTATAATAATGTTTTATGTTGGACTTAAGGGACTGAACAACAAACAGAGTATGTTTGTTTCCATTCACTGGAATATGTCTGCGCCACTGTAATATAATGCTAATTGCATTGAATGGAAATGAATGGGAACTAATTGCTGTTATTCAAGGATATGGGTCCAGATATCTAGACTGGTCTGCTGCTCTGGGCTCAGACCAGCAGAACCACCTTTAAACTCTCTTCTTCACTCGGTAATGAAACACTCGGTCTCTCCGAGGCAGCAGGTGTTCACAGGAGTATAATGAGCTTTAAACATGTACCTCTGCAGCAGGAAGCTTCTTTTGTCCAATTACACTCATTTAATTGGTTTTAATCGGATTCAAGTGAGTTTAATTTGATTAATTTGACTAATTTGTCTTTTGCTTTCCGCTGTTTGATTTACGTAACAGCTGATTTAAGGCTCTTTAAACTGCGCAGTAACATTAGTTTTTTTTTGCATTATTTAACATTAGAAATCTGTACTTTTGGTAAAGTATGTAAAGTGTAATTTCATAAAAGATGTTGTTGTTTTTCTCCAGGTTCCCTCGCTGATGATGGACAGTCAGTTTTCAGAGTTCACCCCGGACATAACTCCCATCATGCTCGCTGCTCACACCAACAACTACGAGATCATCAAGCTGCTCGTCCAGCGGAAGGTGATTCCTCTCTATATGCTAATACTAACTGTATTAGAAGCAAGCTTTTATGAGAAGAGTGTTTACGTTAATATGAAATCATTACTCAGAAGTTATTTGTGAGGATTTGTTGTACATTGTGTTGTTTTCCTGTAAAGGTCACCATTCCGAGACCACACCAGATACGATGTGACTGCGTCGAATGCGTGTCCAGTTCAGAGGTAAGTGAATATTCATCCTCAAATGCACACTTTGTTTTGCAGAAAATCAATATTGGAATTTACAGCAATTATTCCCAATTTGCACCTCCAGCACTGACATTTATTTTCAGCATCTTTTCTAAAACAATTAGGTACTACATTTCCTCTGCCATGAATAAATAACACTGTGTGTTTTCCACCTCTGCTCACTAATATAATTTAAAACACTTTAATTATGGAGTCATATTAACGAAATAATGACGAGGAAAACAGAATTTAAATGTTTTGCAAATGGGGGAAAACAAAGGTTGGAAATCTTCTGGTACTTTTGACTTATCTCTGTTGCACATGGATACAAATAGTCACAATTGTATTGTCTTTAGAAACAGACCAATACCATGGAGAATAAACATTATAGCAAAACATCGTCAAAGTATAAGACAATGTACAAAACACTCTTAAAGACAGAAATACACATGCATGGAATTACCATCCTCAAGGAGCAGTTTGAGGCGAGGGAGTCTGCAATCACTAGAACACGTTAATAATTTATTATATCACTCAAAAATGGGTGTTGCAGAAATACCGCAGGACTTTTACATGAAATTAAATATTTTAACAACCAAGTTACTGTGAGGAACTTTCAGCTGGTTGTGAAACGGTCTCAATTAAATCCGGATCGCATCAATACGACCAACAGAAGTAAATGAGACAATCAGTGAGGAGATGGTACAGTGTGGTCCGGGTTGTTTCCAAACCGTAAAAGTCTGAATCTTTCTCCTCTCCCGTAGGTCGACAGTCTTCGGCATTCAAGGTCTCGACTCAATATCTACAAGGCCCTGGCCTCGCCCTCCCTCATCGCTCTGTCCAGTGAGGACCCTATCCTCACCGCCTTCAGACTAGGCTGGGAACTCAAAGAGCTCAGCAAGGTATGGACACTGAATAAAGACTACTCTTACAGGTCCATCAAGACTCTTAAAGGTCCATCCAAACTCCTACAGGTCCATCAAGACTCTTACAGGTCCATCAAGACTCTTACATATCCATAAAGACTCATAGAGGTCCATCAAGACTCTTACAGGTCCATCAAGACTCGTACAGGTCCATCAAGACTCTTACATATCCATAAAGACTCATAGAGGTCCATCAAGACTCTTACAGGTCCATCAAGACTCGTACAGGTCCATCAAGACTCTTACATATCCATAAAGACTCATAAAGGTCCATCAAGACTCTTACAGGTCCATCAAGACTCTTACATATCCATAAAGACTCATAGAGGTCCATCAAGACTCTTACAGGTCCATCAAGACTCCTAAAGGTCCATCAAGACTCTTACAGATCCACCAAGACTCTTACAGGTCCATCAAGACTCTTACAGTTCCATCAAGACTCCTAAAGGTCCATCAAGACTCATACGGGTCCAGTAAGATTCTCACAGTTTCATCAAGACTCATACAAGATCCATCAAGACTCTGAAAGGTCCACCACAACTCTTAAATATCCATCAAGACTCTTACAGGTCCATCAAGACTCCTAAAGATCCAACAAGACTTGTACAGGTCCATCAAGACTCTTACAGATCCACCAAGACTCTTACAGGTCCCTCAATACTCTTACAGTTCCATCAAGGCTCCTACAGGTCCCTCAATACTCTTACAGGTCCACCACGACTCTTACAGGTCCACCACGACTCTTACAGTTCCACCAAGACTCATACGGGTCCAGTAAGATTCTCACAGTTTCATCAAGACTCATACAAGATCCATCAAGACTCTGAAAGGTCCACCACAACTCTTAAATATCCATCAAGACTCTTACAGGTCCACCAAGACTCTTAAAGGTTCATCAAGACTCTTACAGGTTCATCAAGACTCCTACAGGTCTTTCAGGTGGAGAAAATGTTTTTTAGTCTCAGTGACTTGTCAGAGACATTCTGGACCAGTATAGCCTTTGTGTTTTTATTCCCACAATATACAGCTCGCTGCCAACTTAAAGTGCGGGTCCATCGGGAGCCTTTAGGAGCAGCTGCGGTCCTCGTTGGCATCAATTTAAGAACTCTACTGGAAGGACGCCACATTCTGAACTTCATGGGCTATATAACACATCAAATATTGTTTATGTTACTCGTTAAAGGTTGTCCTTCACTCGTTCTACTAAACCTTTTATTGTGTAGGGTGTCTATTCTTCTGCTTTGAGTTTTAGCAGAGAAGGCGTCTTCTGGCTGAGAATAAGATTTATCTCGGGTAGTAATACCTTTACTTTTGAGTTTCATATGAGGCACATGAAGCTGTTGAGCTTGTTGGCAGGGTGATTGAGCGATAGGAGTTATGGACCTCTATAGACCCATCGTAAATACTTGGTACCAAGGTTCTCTACCACTCCCTCCTCTCAGGTGGAGAACGAGTTTCGTCAGGAGTACGAGGAGCTGTCGCAGCAGTGCAAACGCTTCGCCAAAGACCTTCTGGACCAAGCCAGGAGTTCTCGAGAGCTGGAAACCATCCTGAACCACAGAGACAACGACCAGAGCGAGGAGCTGGACCCGAGGCAGTGCCACGACCTGGCCAAGCTCAAGCTGGCCATCAAATACCACCAAAAGGAGGTAGGGACTCGACCCGGGTTATCGTGCCTAGAGAGGAATGCTTTAGGCTCTAGAAAGTTTACCTTTTTTGAAGGAGCAAGCTTGTTCACGTGAAAACAGAATTGTTCTGTTTGTGTCTGAATATATGAGAGTATAGCCGGCGTTGTGTGTCTGTATCTTTGCGGTAGTTTATATGATTTATGCATGTGCACCGTCACTGGTGTCACAGTTGGCTATCAAATACCAGAAGAAACTGAATCGTTGTATTTATTTATTGCCGAACGCACTCGCAGTCGGGCTCTTGGGATGGAATGGTTGAGCGAAAGAGAGATTTAAAGGAAAGAGAGACGAATAGAGAGCTGGCGTGATCATGAGCGAAGAAGGAGATGGAGATTTGAAGAGATAGACTAAGGAGAAAGAAACAGTTGGAAAACCCCTGAAGGCGATCTCCCACCTCTCTGCGGCAGATGAAAGCTGGAGAGGAAGGACGGAGCGGTGGGAGGCGGGGCGAGGCGGGGGGAGGTGGAAGCAGCCATGGGGTGATAGGTGGATGGATGGAAGGGGGCGGGGCGTAGGAGCAGGAAGTGAAGGGCTGTTCTGCGTCTGCAGGAGGTGACGGAGGTCTAGATCTGAAGAGGGAATATAGAGTGACATAGTAAAGATTTTAGGGAGTTTGCACCATTTTATTTGATTGTTTTCATGACGCACAAACTTTGTTTCGGTAAATAAAAACAAGAATTACAAAATGCAAGAGACACGCTGGAGACTGCACAGTGTCTTTGGTGCAAAATAATAATCTTAAAATTATCTTCAAAGAGCTCGTCGACAAAAACTATAAACAGACTTCTGTTCGGTGTTTATTCTATTTTTGTTGTATTGATTTTTTTATTTTTTTTTATTTCAGGCTGTTTACTACTACTGCTGTTATTAAAGCTTTTAATTGAATGTATTAAATGCAACACTTTGTTGTCTCGCATCCATTGGCCTCTTATTGTAATTTTATTTAAAAAAAATTGACTTTTAATTATTTGGCATCTGTGAAGCAAAAGAATATAAGATTGATCTAAAGACTAGGGCTGGATAACTAAAAATCCGTCTCAATTCTGGTATTATTTTAAACCGTGCTTTCAGAATTAAAAAGATTAAAAAAATGTACAACATTTTTATTTAAGAAACTAAACTGAACTACATTTAAACTGGAATGTTGCGCTCTGGAGCAGCGTTTGGTTTGTCCCTTCTGGGCTTCTGTAGAAACATGGCCGCCTCTCTTTAGATACAAAAAGCTTATTCTCAGGTAGCGAAAGCACAACAATTCTTTTTTTCCAATGGTTGTACACTATTGAAATGTTACTTAATAATATCCTCTTTCATCACTGCCAATAAATCCCCCTAAATGTAAAACACACTGCAGCTTTAATTGTAGCCTAAATAACAGCAGACACAATATGAATATGAGCCGGATCTTTGGCGGCTTTCCATGCTCTATTCGTAAAAAAGAAAAGACTTTGTTTTGTGTGTAAACTTCCCAAATATCGGGACTTATTTCGGATAACGTACGTGAGCAGAGGCTGATGGTTGATGCTGCAAAACATTAAACGTGACGGAGCGATGGATTAGAGGGACGACGTCGGGAAGCCGAAAGGATTTAGGAGGACGGAGGGAAGCGCTGTGCTTCCTTCTGGCAGGAGGAGATTTAGGAGGAAGTTTATGTCCGCAGCAGAAGGAAGGAGGGAAGTGAAGGATGGATGGAGCAGTAAAAAGCCTTTTCTCAGTCGTTAACGCTGAGGCGAATTACAGGAAGAGACCGATGAAGACTCACTTGACCTTCGCAGGGAAGGAAAATGTTCCCGGGCTTTTTAACCCACGGCACGCTTTACTTATGTTGCCGAACAATATTTATCACCTTAACTTTACTTAAATATATGTAAACAGAACTGTTCAGGCCTTCTGCATCACACAGTAACATACATGTAAACAGTGGATCCATGATCGCTCCACTGCACACACACTTTGAGTAATTAGCACTGTGAACCGGAGAGTGTACTTTAATTAAAGCGTCTTATGTAGACTTTGTGTTACAGGGACAATGTGTGTGTGTGTGTGTGTGTGTGTGTTACAGGGACAATGTGTGTGTGTGTGTGTGTGTGTGTGTTACAGGGACAATGTGTGTGTGTGTGTGTGTGTGTGTGTGTGTGTGTGTGTGTTACAGGGACTGTGTGTGTGTGTGTGTGTGTTACAGGGACAATGTGTGTGTGTGTGTGTGTGTGTGTGTGTGTGTGTGTGTGTTACAGGGACTGTGTGTGTGTGTGTGTGTGTGTGTGTGTGTGTTACAGGGACAATGTGTGTGTGTGTGTGTGTGTGTGTGTGTGTGTGTGTGTGTGTGTGTGTGTGTGTGTGTGTGTGTTACAGGGACTGTGTGTGTGTGTGTGTGTGTGTGTGTGTTACAGGGACAATGTGTGTGTGTGTGTGTGTGTGTGTGTGTGTGTGTGTGTTACAGGGACTGTGTGTGTGTCTGTGTGTGTGTTACAGGGACAATGTGTGTGTGTGTGTGTGTGTGTGTGTGTGTTACAGGGACTGTGTGTGTGTGTGTGTGTGTTACAGGGACAATGTGTGTGTGTGTGTGTGTGTGTGTGTGTGTGTGTGTGTGTGTGTTACAGGGACTGTGTGTGTGTGTGTGTGTGTGTGTGTGTTACAGGGACAATGTGTGTGTGTGTGTTACAGGGACTGTGTGTGTGTTACATGGACAATGTGTGTGTGTGTGTGTGTGTGTGTGTGTGTGTTACAGGGACAATGTGTGTGTGTGTCACAGGGACATTGTGTGTCACAGGGACAGTGTGTGTGTGTGTGTGTATGTGTTACAGGGACATTGTGTGTGTGTGTGTGTGTGTATATGTGTGTTACAGGGACATTGTGTGTGTGTGTCACAGGGACATTGTGTGTGTGTGTCACAGGGACATTGTGTGTGTGTGTCACAGGGACATTGTGTGTTACAGGGACAGTGTGAGGTTGTGTGTGTGTATGTGTTACAGGGACATTGTGTGTGTGTGTGTGTGTCACAGGGACATTGTGTGTTACAGGAACAGTGTGAGGTTGTGTGTGTGTATGTGTTACAGGGACATTGTGTGTTACAGGGACATTGTGTGTGTGTGTGTGTGTATATGTGTGTTACAGGGACATTGTGTGTGTGTGTCACAGGGACATTGTGTGTGTGTGTCACAGGGACATTGTGTGTTACAGGGACAGTGTGAGGTTGTGTGTGTGTATGTGTTACAGGGACATTGTGTGTGTGTGTGTGTCACAGGGACATTGTGTGTTACAGGAACAGTGTGAGGTTGTGTGTGTGTATGTGTTACAGGGACATTGTGTGTTACAGGGACATTGTGTGTGTTACAGGAACATTGTGTGTGTTACAGGGACAATGTGTGTATATGTGTGTTACAGGGACATTGTGTGTGTTACAGGGACAATGTGTGTGTGTGTGTGTTACAGGGACAATGTGTGTGTGTGTGTTACAGGAACATTGTGTGTGTTACAGGGACAATGTGTGTGTGTATGTTTGTGTTACAGGGACAATGTGTGTGTTACAGGGACAATGTGTGTGTGTGTGTTACAGGGACAATGTGTATATGTGTGTTACAGGGACAATGTGTGTGTGTGTGTTACAGGGACAATGTGTGTGTGTGTGTTACAGGAACATTGTGTGTGTTACAGGGACAATGTGTGTATATGTGTGTTACAGGGACAATGTGTGTGTGTGTGTGTGTATGTTACAGGGACAATGTGTGTGTTACATGGACAATGTGTGTGTGTGTGTATGTTACAGGGACAATGTGTGTGTTACAGGGACAATGTGTGTGTATGTTTGTGTTACAGGGACAATGTGTGTGTTACAGGGATATTGTGTGTATATGTGTGTGTTACAGGGATAATGTGTGTGTTACAGGGACAATGTGTGTGTTACAGGGATATTGTGTGTGCTACAGGGATAATGTGTGTGTATGTGTGTGTTCCAGGGATAATGTGTGTGTATGTGTGTGTTCCAGGGATAATGTGTGTGTATGTGTGTGTTACAGGGACAATGTGTGTGTATGTGTGTGTTACAGGGACAATGTGTGTATGATATAATATGTATAACCTTAACTTTTCTAAAATAGATGCAAACAGGACTGTTTTCTCCACAAAGGAAACCCTTCTGCATCAGACATTAAAATATAGTCAATCAGGAGATCCATGGTCGCTCCACTTTGAGTAATTAGCACTGTGAACCGTAACGTCTACTTTAATTAAAGCATCTTAAATAGACGTTGTGTAACTTTGAATAATGTGATTGGTGAGGGTCCACTGGTCAAAATAAATCAAAATGTTTTTTTCTGAAAAGTTAATAATCCTAGTAGTAAATATTGTCTTGTGAAGGTCGTTAGAATTACACTAGTATGCAGTGTGTGTGTACTGTGAATACAATGAATGACCATACAGACTGGTATTCTAACATTCTGATAGTACAATATTAATATATTCATTTTGTAATTTAAATACAATCATATACTATTAATATATTAATAGGACCATATACCACTACTGTAATACTAATTATAATAATAATAAAACAGAAGTTTAAAGAAACACACAACCAACATGTATGATTTGTGCATGTTTTCTCCTTCATCAAATTCGGAATTCATTAAATTTTACTTAATTAAATTAAATTAAAGTACATTTTATAAAATGTAATTGTTAATGAAATTAAATGAAATTAAATGTATTTATATATTTGTTGTCAAGGATATATGCTTATTATGACAGCATTCCCCAAAAAATATAATAATAATAATAATAATAATACAAAGTAAAGTGGGGAGTTGGACGTTGTAGAAGTTTGAACAAAGTCCCTGAACCTTGCTGACGTCGTCACCTTGACCAGCCGCTGAGCTGGTGTCACTGGGCTCAGTGAACATAATGAAGCACAGTAGGAGAACACATTAGCATTTCAACTTTAGGAAAAACCTTTAAATACATGAATACATTTGCAGAAGTTATTAACCAGAACATTTTTTATTACCGGCCAGAAGCAGTATATTTAATAAAGTACTGCACATTAGAAGATGAAGAACTATTAGAAGTCGTGCAACCTTCTACTTCTCCTGCGATATATACGTCCCAGAGGAAATGACTGTACTTTTCTACTTCTGACAGCTTTACAGCTAATTAAAAAAGTGCAACCGGAGCGAGGAATCGATTCACAGAAAATATATCAATAATCCATGAACCATTTTATTCTGTAAAAAGCATTTCACGGCTCCAGATTTGCAGCTTTTCTCTTTCATAATGTTAAATAATGTTAATATAATATGTTATTGTAATAGGGTTAACTGTGACACCCATTTCTCACCACTTTCACTGTTTTTTAAACATCCGTCATGCGGTGCGACTCAGAGAAACGGGATGTTTCCATCTGCACTGGAGAGCTCCTCCTCTTCCTCCTCTTCCTCCTCCTCCTCCTCCTCCTCCTCTTCCTCTTCTTCCTTCCAGGAGCTGTAATTGGCTGCAGCTTCGGCAGAGTCAGAGTTCTCCTTTGAGCGAGACTCGCATGGGAAGACAAAGTCTTATTTCTTCCACAACATCCCGTGGCGTTCACAAGACATATTCTCAAATTTATAGACCGGAGGAGAGAGAAGGAGAGACAGAGAGAGAGAGAGAGAGAGAGAGAGAGAGAGAGAGAGAGAGAGAGAATAATAAGACCTTCTGAGAGGAGACCGTTATCTGGAGAGAGAACGATGAAGTACGTCGCCAGATTTCTGCCACTGAAGCCGACAGTTCACGAGTGGGAGAAACTGAGACACTAAATGTTCTTTAAGCTGGAAACGGACATTTTTCATCATTTAGTTTTTTATAACGAGAACAACACGATGCCGATACAACATTTTACAGTATTTAACTGTAGTAACGGGAACCTGTTACAGTATTTCACCGTGTACTAACGGGGTACCTTTTAAAGTATTTCATCGTGTACTAACGGGGTACCTTTTAAAGTATTTCACCGTGTACTAACGGGGTACCTTTTAAAGTATTTCACCGTGTACTAACGGGGTACCTTTTAAAGTATTTCACCGTGTACTAACGGGGTACCTTTTAAAGTATTTCATCGTGTACTAACGGGGTACCTTTTAAAGTATTTCACCGTGTACTAACGGGGTACCTTTTAAAGTATTTCACCGTGTACTAACGGGGTACCTTTTAAAGTATTTCACCGTCTACTAACGGAACTCTTTTACAGTATTTCACTGTGTACTAACGGGAACCTTTTACAGTATTTCACCGTGTACTAACGGGGTACCTTTTAAAGTATTTCACCGTGTACTAACGGGGTACCTTTTAAAGTATTTCACCGTGTACTAACGGGGTACCTTTTACAGTATTTCACCGTGTACTAACGGGGTACCTTTTACAGTATTTCACCGTGTACTAACGGGGTACCTTTTAAAGTATTTCACCGTCTACTAACGGAACTCTTTTACAGTATTTCACTGTGTACTAACGGGAACCTTTTACAGTATTTCACCGTGTACTAACGGGGTACCTTTTACAGTATTTCACCGTCTACTAACGGAACTCTTTTACAGTATTTCACCGTGTACTAACGGGAACCTTTTACAGTATTTCACCGTCTACTAGCGGAACTCTTTTAAAGTATTTCACCGTGTACTAACAGGAATCTTTTACAGTATTTCATCGTGTACTAACAGGAATCTTTTACAGTATTTCACCGTACTAACGGAACTCTTTTACAGTATTTCATCGTGTACTAACGGGGTACCTTTTAAAGTATTTCATCGTGTACTAACGGGAACCTTTTACAGTATTTCACCGTCTACTAGCGGAACTCTTTTAAAGTATTTCACCGTGTACTAACGGGAACCTTTTACAGTATTTCACCGTCTACTAGCGGAACTCTTTTAAAGTATTTCACCGTGTACTAACGGGGTACCTTTTACAGTATTTCATCGTGTACTAACGGGGTACCTTTTAAAGTTTTTCATCGTGTACTAACGGGAATCTTTTACAGTATTTCATCGTGTACTAACGGGGTACCTTTTAAAGTATTTCACCGTACTAACGGAACTCTTTTACAGTATTTCATCGTGTACTAACGGGGTACCTTTTAAAGTATTTCACCGTGTACTAACGGGGTACCTTTTAAAGTATTTCACCGTGTACTAACGGGGTACCTTTTAAAGTATTTCATCGTGTACTAACGGGAACCTTTTACAGTATTTCACCGTGTACTAACGGGGTACCTTTTAAAGTATTTCACCGTGTACTAACGGGGTACCTTTTACAGTATTTCATCGTGTACTAACGGGGTACCTTTTAAAGTATTTCACCGTGTACTAACGGGAATCTTTTACAGTATTTCACCGTGTACTAACGGGAACCTTTTACAGTATTTCACCGTGTACTAACGGGGTACCTTTTAAAGTATTTCACCGTCTACTAACGGGGTACCTTTTAAAGTATTTCACCGTACTAACGGAACTCTTTTACAGTATTTCATCGTGTACTAACGGGGTACCTTTTAAAGTATTTCACCGTGTACTAACGGGAATCTTTTACAGTATTTCACCGTGTACTAACGGGAACCTTTTACAGTATTTCACCGTGTACTAACGGGGTACCTTTTACAGTATTTCACCGTCTACTAACGGGGTACCTTTTAAAGTATTTCACCGTACTAACGGAACTCTTTTACAGTATTTCATCGTGTACTAACGGGGTACCTTTTAAAGTATTTCACCGTGTACTAACGGGGTACCTTTTAAAGTATTTCACCGTGTACTAACGGGGTACCTTTTAAAGTATTTCATCGTGTACTAACGGGAACCTTTTGCAGTATTTCACCGTGTACTAACGGGGTACCTTTTAAAGTATTTCACCGTGTACTAACGGGGTACCTTTTACAGTATTTCATCGTGTACTAACGGGGTACCTTTTAAAGTATTTCACCGTGTACTAACGGGAATCTTTTACAGTATTTCACCGTGTACTAACGGGAACCTTTTACAGTATTTCACCGTGTACTAACGGGGTACCTTTTAAAGTATTTCACCGTGTACTAACGGGGTACCTTTTAAAGTATTTCACCGTGTACTAACGGGAACCTTTTAAAGTATTTCACCGTGTACTAACGGGAACCTTTTACAGTATTTCACCGTGTTCTAACGGGGTACCTTTTAAAGTATTTCACCGTGTACTAACAGGGTACCTTTTAAAGTATTTCACCGTGTACTAACGGGGTACCTTTTAAAGTATTTCACCGTGTACTAACGGGGTACCTTTTACAGTATTTCATCGTGTACTAACGGGGTACCTTTTACAGTATTTCACCGTGTACTAACGGGGTACCTTTTAAAGTATTTCACCGTGTACTAACGGGGTACCTTTTACAGTATTTCATCGTGTACTAACGGGGTACCTTTTAAAGTATTTCACCGTGTACTAACGGGAACCTTTTACAGTATTTCACCGTGTACTAACGGGGTACCTTTTAAAGTATTTCACCGTGTACTAACAGGGTACCTTTTAAAGTATTTCACCGTGTACTAACGGGGTACCTTTTAAAGTATTTCACCGTGTACTAACGGGGTACCTTTTACAGTATTTCATCGTGTACTAACGGGGTACCTTTTACAGTATTTCACCGTGTACTAACGGGGTACCTTTTAAAGTATTTCACCGTGTACTAACGGGGTACCTTTTACAGTATTTCATCGTGTACTAACGGGGTACCTTTTAAAGTATTTCACCGTGTACTAACGGGAATCTTTTACAGTATTTCACCGTGTACTAACGGGGTACCTTTTACAGTATTTCACCGTCTACTAACGGGGTACCTTTTAAAGTATTTCACCGTGTACTAACGGGGTACCTTTTAAAGTATTTCACCGTGTACTAACGGGAATCTTTTACAGTATTTCACCGTGTACTAACGGGGTACCTTTTACAGTATTTCACCGTCTACTAACGGGGTACCTTTTAAAGTATTTCACGTGTACTAACGGGGTACCTTTTAAAGTATTTCACCGTGTACTAACGGGGTACCTTTTACAGTATTTCACCGTGTACTAACGGGGTACCTTTTACAGTATTTCACCGTGTACTAACGGGAATCTTTTACAGTATTTCACCGTGTACTAACGGGAATCTTTTTTGCAGTATTTCACAGAAAGTGGTGGTATTTACAAATTCCAATAAAGAATACAGACTCCGTGTGAAAAGATGTGAAGAATATATATTGTACTTCCTCCAGCATAGTTTTTAACAAGATATCCTCTTTTTGTGGTCGTAATATGAATTCTTGACAGCAACTACACAAAGTTAACACAATCCTTGTGTTTGTCATTTGGTTTTTAATCTTCACACTGCATACGTACACATTTACAAGTCTTGGTTGCATGAAAAAAATGAAGTGCCACACAGTCTCTCTGACTCGTTGGTGCCAATTACAAGTCAGAGAGGCCACGCCAACGGATGAGAAGTGAAAGACGAGCAGAGCGAAGGACGACGCACAAACACAGACACACACAGCGCTGTCAGAGGAATCAGACAGATTTAGTTAAAGAGAGACGGAGGGGGAGAGAGGGAGAAGAAGGGAGAGAGAGACGACAACTAACGGACGAGGAAAGATGGAGTCGTGCAGAAGAGTGAATGCATTGCTTTTGACGTCAATTGAATAACTCCCTTGTTTCCCTCCATTTCTGAAAATAAAATAAAATCCCTGAAACCAGCGAGCAAAAAAACAGGTTTAACATTTCCGTCAACATTTAAGGTATTTGGTGTTCACAAAATAAAATATAAAGTCTTTGAACTTGGACTCCAACGACCTTTGACTAAAGATCCGTTTCCCAAATCAGATTAAAGATTAAAACGTATGTTTTTAAAATCATTATTTCTCATTAATTCTCAGACACTTTTTTGCATTTGTTTAAACAAATACAATCTTTTTTTAAACTATTATTGATGAGTTTTTAAACTTTAAATGTTATGTTGTGTTAAACATTGGGTGAAGAGCGAGTTTAAGTTTACTAAAGCTTCAAAGAGAACAAAGAAGGAAATGCGTCAGCTACTTGTGACAATGTTGCTTTTTAACTTATAAATACTCATAAAGTAACGTTTGTTCATATAAAGTTCTTAAAGTAACGTCTGTTCATATGAGGTTCATAAAGTAACGTTTGTTCATATGAGGTTCATAAAGTAACGTTTGTTCATATGAGGTTCATAAAATAACGTTTGTTCATATGAAGTTCATAAAATAACGTTTGTTCAAATGAAGTTCATAAAATAATGTTTGTTCATATGAAGTTCATAAAATAACGTTTGTTCATATGAAGTTCTTAAAGTAACGTTTGTTCATATGAAGTTCATAAAATAACGTTTGTTCATATGAAGTTCTTAAAGTAACGTTTGTTCATATGAGGTTCATAAAGTAACGTTTGTTCATATGAAGTTCATAAAATAACGTTTGTTCATATAAAGTTCTTAAAGTAACGTTTGTTCACATGAGGTTCATAAAGTAACGTTTGTTCATATGAAGTTCATAAAATAACGTTTGTTCATATAAAGTTCTTAAAGTAACGTTTGTTCATATGAGGTTCATAAAGTAACGTTTGTTCATATGAAGTTCTTAAAGTAACGTTTGTTCACATGAAGTTCTTAAAGTAATGTTTGTTCACATGAAGTTCATAAAGTAATGTTTGTTCACATGAAGTTCATAAAGTAACGTTTGTTCATATGAGGTTCATAAAGTAACGTTTGTTCATATGAGGTTCATAAAGTAACGTTTGTTCATATGAAGTTCATAAAAAACGTTTGTTCATATGAGGTTTTAAAGTAACGTTTGTTCATATGAAGTTCATGAAATAACGTTTGTTCATATGAGGTTCATAAAGTAACGTTTGTTCATATGAAGTTCTTAAAGTAACGTTTGTTCACATGAAGTTCTTAAAGTATTGTTTGTTCACATGAAGTTCATAAAGTAACGTTTGTTCATATGAGGTTCATAAAGTTACGTTTGTTCATATGAAGTTCTTAAAGTAACGTTTGTTCACATGAAGTTCTTAAAGTAACGTTTGTTCACATGAAGTTCATAAAGAAACGTTTGTTCATATGAAGTTCATAAAGTAACGTTTGTTCACATGAAGTTCATAAAGTAACGTTTGTTCATATGAGGTTCATAAAGTAACGTTTGTTCACATGAGGTTTATAAAGTAACGTTTGTTCACATGAAGTTCTTAAAGTAACGTTTGTTCATATGAGGTTCATAAAGTAACGTTTGTTCATATGAAGTTCATAAAGTAACGTTTGTTCATATGAAGTTCTTAAAGTAACGTTTGTTCATATGAGGTTCATAAAGTAACGTTTGTTCATGTGAGGTTCATAAAGTAACGTTTGTTCATATGAAGTTCTTAAAGTAACGTTTGTTCATATGAGGTTCATAAAGTAACGTTTGTTCATATGAAGTTCATAAAGTAACGTTTGTTCACATGAAGTTCATAAAGTAACGTTTGTTCATATGAAGTTCATAAAGTAACGTTTGTTCACATGAAGTTCATAAAGTAACGTTTGTTCACATGAGGTTCATAAAATAACGTTTGTTCATATGAGGTTCATAAAGTAACGTTTGTTCATATGAAGTTCATGAAATAACGTTTGTTCATATAAAGTTCTTAAAGTAACGTTTGTTCATATGAAGTTCATAAAGTAACGTTTGTTCATATGAGGTTCATAAAGTAACGTTTGTTCATATGAAGTTCTTAAAGTAACGTTTGTTCATATGAAGTTCATAAAGTAACGTTTGTTCATATGAAGTTCTTAAAGTAACGTTTGTTCATATGAAGTTCATAAAGTAACGTTTGTTCATATGAAGTTCATAAAGTAACGTTTGTTCATATGAAGTTCATAAAATAACGTTTGTTCATATGAGGTTCATAAAGTAACGTTTGTTCATATGAAGTTCTTAAAGTAACGTTTGTTCATATGAAGTTCATAAAGTAACGTTTGTTCATATGAAGTTCTTAAAGTAACGTTTGTTCATATGAAGTTCATAAAGTAACGTTTGTTCATACGAAGTTCTTAAAGTAACGTTTGTTCACATGAAGTTCATAAAGTAACGTTTGTTCACATGAAGTTCATAAAGTAACGTTTGTTCATATAAAGTAGTGTTTTTTACTGAATCTTCTCACGTTGAGTTTGAATCTCATAACTGTGACAATGTTACCATGTTTCAAGCATTTTATTTCCTTTTATTACCGTGAATCAAGTCCTATTTAGTTATTTGTAATATCAGTAGAACAGCATAGTTCACAGAAAGGAGCACGGTTCCTTCTCATTAGTGCGTCATAAAGGATTTATGCCTTTTTATGTGACCATTGCTTTTTAGTATTAAATAAACAGAAACATTTGGTTAGAAAAGTCCTCACAAGTTGACATCATAATGTGTGTGTTGTTAGTTGTTTTGTGCAGGAGGGAGAAGTCATTTTGGATCTTTCTCTTCTTCTCCTTGACCTCCTTCACCTCCTTCACCTCCTTCACCTCCGCCTGGAGATCTGTTTGACTTATTCATTTTATATTTTTCTGTATAAAACTTGCTGGAAGTTTGAAGCATCGGCCGAAAGGAAGAAGCTGTGAAATGTCAGAGCGGATCCACTCGCCTTAGAGCCGACGGGGGTGTGTGTGTGTGTGTGTGTGTGTGTGTGTGTGTGTGTGTGTGTGTGTGTGTGTGTGTGTGTGTGTGCTTACGTAAGCTCTCCTCGCGCTGCAACCTCTCTCTGTCTCTTTCACTGTCACTTCCTTCACCTCCGCTGTCACCCTCTCGCTCTCCTTAATATTACATCTCCTTTTCTCACCCTCTCATGCTCTCTTTCATCTTCCCTCTCTCCTCATCCCTTATCTCCTCATCATCTCTCTCCTCATCCCCTCTCATTCTCTCTCTCCTCATCTCCTCTTTCCTCTTTTTTCTCTCGTCTCGCTCCTTTTCTGTTTGTCGCCGTGGATGACTTCCTCTTTGCATGAGTCTTTGCATGTGTTGGTGTGTGTGTGTGTGTGTGTGTGTGTGTGTGTGTGTGTGTGTGTGCGTGTGCGTGTGTGTGTTATGATAGAGGTCGAGGTGACACACACACTAAGTGCTGTCACAGTGTTTTACCAACACCATGCTTTTAGAGCAGATTATATAATGATATGAGTGTGTGTGTGTGTGTGTGACGGGAAACTGAGACCTGGCTTTTCCTTATTGTGTCTCGCTTGTTCCTCCAGGAAAACACACACACGCGCACACACACACACACACACACACGTGCTATATATATATATATATATATATATATATATATATATATAAAATATATAAAATACCTGCCAAAGTACGTCAATTATCACTGACGCATGAAGGTGTGTGTATATATATATATATATATATATATATATATATATATATATATATATACATGGATATCAACATACTTTTACCATTTAATAAGTGAGTTGTTGGATATCAATCAGACTTAAAAGAGAAGAAATAAGAGGAAAACGAGATGATGAAAAGATGAAGACAAACGAGAGAAGAGGAAATGAAAAAGAGAGAACAAGAGAAAAAGAGGGAAATAAGAGGATAGGAGACAAGAGAAGAGGAGTCAACAGGAGATAAAAGGTTATAAGGAAATAAGGAGGATGCAGGAGAAATAAGTGTAAATGAGTGACAAAAGAAAGAGAGGAAATAGGAGGAAACAAAAGGAGAGCAAAGGAAATGAGGAAACGACAAGTGTTGTCTTCACTTCAAGTTGGTAATTAAAACCATCAACAACCAATCAGAGCCTCTTTAAGGCAGCTGTCAATCAAACTGTCAAAACTCTGATCAAACATGAATCAACATTTGTATTTCTCCAGAAACATATTTTAGTAAAAAAATCAACCGGAGGAAAACTTTCTTATGATTTAAAAATAAAAGTTATTTTTATATGAATGTGTAAAGTGTCTGCAGCAGTGAAAAGTATGCAGCTGGAAACACACATACTTCAGTACAGTAGAGTACATGTACTTAGTTATACTTTCAATACACATTAACATGATTTATCTTCTTTCAGCTACCCAGATATTTTAACCGGACCTTTGCAATGCATTGTGGGAGATTAATGTGCAGCGACCTTCTCTGTGATTTACACAGCGAGAGCGTCAGCGTCCTGCAGGACATCTCCAATCTGTTCCCAATCGATATGGAACACACTCCGCTCTTCATCCTCCTTCTTCATCCTCACTCTCTCTCTCTCCATCCTGTCTTTTTTTACCTTGTGTCTCCGTCTCCTGGGAATCCTTCGTCATCTATTCCACTTGCTTCTCCTCCTTGTTTCCTCTCCACTTGTTTCCTCTCCTCCTAACCCCCCTCTCTTTTTCTCTCGTCCCCCCTCTCCTCTTCTTTTCTTTCACTTTCCTCTTCTCCTCTTGTTTGTCTTGTCGTTTCCTCATTTCCTCTCATTTCCTTTGCACTCCTTTTGTTTCCTCCTTCCTCTTTCTTTCACTCATTTACACTCATTATTTCTCCTACTTCCTCTCAGTTTGACTCCTCTTCTCTTGTCTCCTCCCCTCTTAATTTCCACTCTCCTTTTCTCTTCTTCTCTCTCCTTTTTGTTTCCTCTTTTCACCATCTCTTATTTCCTCTCCTATCTTCTCTTCTACAATCATTTCCTCTCCCCTCATTTCCTTTACGCTCCTCCTGTTTCCTCTCTTCTCCTTTATCTCCCCTTATCTCCTATTCTTTCTCTTCCTCACATGTCCACTCCTGCTTATTATTCCTTCTGCGTCTCCTCCTTCTCTTTGTGTCCTCCTAACATACTTCCTCTCCTCTCGATCTCCCCCTCTCTATTTCTCTTGTTCCCTCTCCTCTTCTTTGTTTCCTCTCCTCCTCTCTTCGCCTTTATGTCATCTCATCTCTTTTCCTCTCCTATCACATCACTTCCTCTTATTTCCTCTCTTCTCCTTCATGGTTGTTTCCTCCCCTCTCATTTCCTTTGTTCCACCTTTGTTTCCTCTCATCTCTCCTTGTTTCTTCTCCTCTTAATTCATCTCCTCTCGTTTCCTCTCTTCTATTTTCCTCTTGTTTCCTCTATTCTCCTCCTTTCTTGTCTCCTCTCCTCTTCTCATCACTTCTTGTCTATCATCTCCTCTTTTCCTCACACTCTTCCTCCTCTCCTCTCCTGGATGAGCTCGTGGTTATCGATCCGGCTTTCAACCTTTCTTCTGATAAACTGAACAGAGAGTCAGCGACAGAGAGGAGAGAGAGTTAAAGGAGTTACATAACACCAAAGTTACTTTGGTTACGACTCAGTAGGTAAATTACACACACACACACACACACACACACACACCACGGGTTACCCATCATGCCGAGCGCCTCTAAACCCCAAATAAACTCTGATTGGCTGTTTGACACACAGGAAGTACTGAACTATGTCCAGCTGTGTGCAGAAGAGTGACGGGTATCAACACCGCTGCAGTGCATTCTGGGTCGTTCCGATAAACAAGCGTACCATGTAATAGTAATAGAAGTGTGAACGGAGGGAAGGCACAGGAGGAAGAACACTGAAGGAGGAGGAAGAGGAGGCTGGGAGTGAAACTAGATTATAACATTTGACAAAGCAGAGAAGGCGGATGGAGAAGAAGGAGAAATATGATTTAGTTCATCGCAGTTAACGTCATTAATATTAATGTCAGTTTCTTCCACTGCGACAGGCATCAAAACAGGAAGTCAGTGAAGTAGTGAAGCCCGCCTCTCCCTTGATTTGATTGGCTGCCTCGGTCAAGTGACATGTATGGAGCTAAATCCAAGTCATATGTCACATGTTCATTTGAAAAAAAAGATTTGAACCTTGTTGTTGAGCTTTGAAAAATAATATATGTTTTCAGTTTTCATTAACAGATTTTATTTTTTCAACTTTCTTTTTTTTTCGGGTTCAAAACTTTTTTTCAGATTCAGATCGTTTTTTGAACGGCACAACCTGGCATCGTTTATTGCTCTTATACTGTCATTCCTGCCAAGTATGGTCTGAAACTGCTTGCTAAACAAAACTGTGTCACTGGCGTCAATTTAGTTTGCTGCCAATCCTGTGAATATTCTGTATGAAGGTATAGTGAGTCATAATGCTCACGGTACCCATGGTACCTGAAGGCAACGCAATCTTTGGTCGTTGAAAATGCAAACAATGTGCGTGTTTATTTTGCATATTGAGATGTGATCACTGACCACGCATGTGGAGACGCATGTTGATTCAGAGAGATTTAGTAAATTATGGTCCAGAATCAGAATCAGAATTGTTTATTTGCGCATACAATCAATAAACATAAACAATAAACAAGACCAAATGAAATGATTTTAACCTCTTTAGCCCCAGCCATTTCTTCTCAAAAATTGCCAATGGTTTGCATACCCTTACTAAATACTGATTATCTCTTCAACCACAAGGGCTATTTGAATCATTTCAAAAGGTATAACATGCAGAACACACTTGTGAGACCAGTTAAGAGGTTAATATATGTGTTACTGGTTTATTGGTTGATGATAATAGTTGCAAAAAATCCAAGATGGCGACGGCCAAATCGTCAAATTCAAGGGTTCAAAACATCACAAACCACCGGGTGACATCTAATCCACAGTCGATAACGTGAACATGAGCTCAACAGAGAAGATGATTGTGAGGTTGCAGGAAGTCGGCTGCAACTGATGTAGTTGTTTCTGCTCGTGGGTTTATGTCATGCTCCGTGGGCCTGATACATACATGTGGAGCGTTGCCAGTTTATTCATCTCCTCCTCTGAAAGCCTTTTTGTTTGCCCAACGAAAATATGTCCATCTCCTCTGGAGTGATTCAGCGCTCAGCTTTAAGAGTTTGGTTGGGTCATGTCGCGTCGCCCGCTTTGGGTTCAGGTCTCAGGTGGATGTTTTTATGCATCAATATCTTTTTTTTAAATGCAATCAAGCCGAGTGGAACATCCCGTGCTCTGACCACGGCGTGGTGTTCAGGCTGAGATCACACGGTCGAGCCGCTGACTCCAAACTCCTCTTGAAATTAAGGGCTGCCATTTAAATGTGAACTCTGTCTTCACGGATCATTGGTGTTTATTAGCACTGAGGCCAGAGCAAAGCATGCTGACACACACACACACACACACACACGCACACATGCTAAATGTCGTCTCATTGAGTGAAACACAAACACAGCCGTGCTACAGGGTGTGACGGTCTAACGATCAGCTGATGTGGAACCAGCGAAGGTCAAAGGTGATGAGGAGATAAAGGAGGGTAATGAAGGATGGACGGCTGAAAGAGAGCGAGGGGGAGTGAAGGAGACGGAGAGATGAGAATAGAGACGTACGACAAGAGGGGAGGGATGAAGAAATGAGGAGGACCAGAAAAATAAATCTCTATACCTTTTCGGGATCGGAGCAATAGTCTGATCGTCAAACTCATCAGTTTAGTTTCGTCAGCCTGCATTGAGTTGAAGAGTTTGACTTAAAGTATCTCATCTCAAACCTGATCCATCCTATCTGGATCCTCCTGGCCCAGTCTGGACCAGATCACAACCTGGTTTTAGCCCGATCAAGGCCCAACAGTAGCCCGGTCCTGGCCTGAACCTAATCTCATTCTGACCCAATCCTAATCAGACTTTGGCCAGAGAATGAACTGATCCTGGTTTACTTCTAGCCTGGTTCTGGCCTGAATCTAAACTTATCCTGGATCCATCCTTACACAATCCTGGCAAAATTTCAGCCCGATCCTGGCCTAATACTAATCTCATTGTGGCCCAATCCTAACCAGATCATGGCCAGATCATTAACTGAGCCTGTCCCAATACTAGCCGGATCCGGGTTTGAACCTAATCTTATTCTAGACCAATCCTTCCTCTCCTGGGTCCATCTTGGTCTGATCCCAACAGAGATCCCAAGATCTTAAACCGATCCTGGCCCAATACTAGCCTGACCCTGGTCTGAACCCAATCCTAACCAGACCTTTGCCAGATCATGAACTAATCCTGGTCCGATCCTAATCCGATCCTGTATTGATCCTTGTCTGACCCTGATAAATCAATATTTGATCAGTGTGGCTCATTTGGTAGCAGAATTATGTGTGATGGACCTCTAGTGTATGTTTAAAGATTATTATTGACATTATTGATTGATTTTACTACGAACATCCCTGAAGAGTTAATGTTTGATTGTAATATTTATGTATCAGGCTCACTGGATGCATCATAAAATATGGATGAAACATTCCGTACGGATCAAAAGCTCTGGTTTGATCGGCTGTGATCAGTCAGAGGAAGCATCACACATTGAGGCTGGAGTTCAATCGATTCCTTCTTCTTCATCGCTAAAAGCTTTATTTGTGATTTCCGATGACTTGAACAGTTTAGAAAGTTATTTATTTCATATTTGAAGAGCTGTTGCGCTTATTGGAAGAGCAGAAATGAAACCAAATGAAATGAAGTATGAGAACGATCCGACGTGACGATGAACTGAAGAGTTTCAATTGAGACAACTTGCTAATTGATAGCCGTCTGGTCCGTGTGTCCCACAGAGCGGTGAGCCGGTAAACGGCTTCTTGACTTATTTGGCTTCGAGTAGTGAGGAGAGGACTGAAGTGAGACATATGCTGGAGGAAGGAGGAGATGAGGAAGGGAAGGGAGTTTAAGGCGATGGAGGCAGATCCAGAGGGTGAAGGAGGGAAGGGAGGAAAAGATGGATGGAGAGAGAAACCGTGAATCAATTTCTCCGCGGCGTGTTGTTGGCACGGTGAAGTGTTGCCTGTGTGTGAGAGTGCGTTTGTTAATCCGACAGAGGAAGAGGGAGCGCTGGGCCACTCTCCAAAAACAACCCAAATGTATTCACTTTCCTCCTTTTGCTGCTGCAGAGGAACAAGAGAGAGGGAGGGAGGGAGGGAGGGACGCTGAGTCCCCATCTATAATACAGCGACGGTTACATAACAAGTTCAATCTGGTGAAACGGCCCCGATATTTAGGATTTCACAATAAAACACCAAAGATCTGACCTTTAACACGGTTTGCATGCTGTTTTTTTTACATTTACTCATAAATCCCGGAGGGATTTATTTTTTGCCTAATGCTAATTTTTACTGTGTAGCTTGAACGCCTCCCTTAGCGTTAGCTACCAACGAGGGTTTGTTGTTCACGATGTGTTCGTTGTCAGAGACTTTACCAAAGTATTGCTTCTCATGACCATCAGTGTCACCACTCACTTGAAACATGAAATGATTTTTCAATAAAGAGAAATCATGCATTTAGACAGAGATGGAAACTAACTAACTGACAAAAAATGTAAGTTTGATTGCAAAAGCCGTTCAAGGGGATTTTGCATATTTTGACCCGTTTTCTGCACATCTGGAATATTTGACATGACTATGAAGTATTTTACAAACCATGCTGTTGTGTTATACATTGTTCATTGTCATGTGTTGACCTTCCAGACAACAATTGACTTCTAACTCCTTCAACTCCTTCAGGTGTGGTTTGTAAACCGATCAGCCGACTCTACTGAGACGTGTAATCCTTCACGTTGAACAAGTCTGCATTTGTCCTCCAATCGATCTTCACTTCCTCGATTGCTTTTAACATTTTGAACGGACGATTTTTGACTAGCTTTCATATTTATAGGTCTTCATGAGCAGGAATAATTCAACACTTGCGAGAGCTAAGTAGCGCATGTCGATCTAGTCGGTGTCAGCAGAGACGGAGCAGAAGCGTCCACACAGACTCACTTGTTCCTGCTGACATCGGCGGATTTTAGCAGATAGCTGGCGAGCGTTAGCTGCATAGCTGCATAGCTGCATAGCCGCATGGCTGCATGTCGGAGTCAGACTGAACGTGAACAAAGCAGAGGCTGCGATCAGAGAGCAGAGGTCTCCTATGTGCGTCCTGTAGAAGCCATAACCACCGCAGTGCTGCAGTGCCTCTCGTCCCGTCGCTCTCCACAGGATCACCAGCTGTGATCTGCTGCTTTATGACCGTAAAATAATCTCTCCGTGCAAAAAAATCTTATCGCTGGAAATTGACGGCGTCGACATTTTTCACATCCCGGCGAAAAGGAAAGGCAGACATTGTAATTAATTTGATGTGTTGCCCAGTCATGGCTCTCGCTGATTAGGCTTGAAGACAGATTACACAACTCCATGCCGGACGGCCCGAAAGTTACGTCAAAGGAACCGGAAATCGACAGAAAGCGTTCAGAAACGTGAAGCAAAGAGCCTCATGCACATGCCTCATGCTTCTCAAGTCAGAGTCTGCACCATGACTCAGGATGCATGTGCAGTACACGTGTTGTATGCATGAAGAAAGGCATAAATATGACACTGAAGTAGAACCAAGAAACCAATAAGCTCCAGACAGACAGACAGACAGACAGACAGGTGGAGGGAAAACAGGAAACCGACGCAGAAGTAGAGCAAATGAACGAGTGAGTCACGAGCAGCGGGGCGGAGGAATAGATGTGTTTTATTTCCGCTCAACATGTCTCGCTTTGTCAGGCCGGTAAACCTGCAGAGAGAAAGATGGAGACGTTTGGAAGAAGGAGGGCGGAGAGGAAGGAAAATAAAGAAGGAAAAGTGGAGGATTGTGTGCAGACAGAAAGTAGAGGAGGAGGAGGAGGAGGAGAGGAAGAGAGAGAGAGAGAGAGAGAGAGAGAGAGAGAAACACAAACGAGCTGTTTGGATGTTTGTGAAGTTGGTGACATCTTGATGAATGACAGCAATCAAAGGGAGATGTGAGGGGGAAGAGAGAGATATTAAAACAGAGGGAGTGGGCGGAGCTATTCTGAGGTGCAGCAGACGGGGGATGGGGGGAGGAGAGAGAGAGAGAGAGAGAGAGAGAGAGAGAGAGAGAGAGAGAGACTAAACAACAAGAGGAGAGCAGAGAACATCAGCTGTTTCCTCTCAGCTTCACACGTCCAGTGTGGGGGTCCCAGTCTTTATGCTAAGCTAAGTTAGCATGCTACCAGTAGCTTCACATTGACTTTAGTTGTATCAATGCATCCTCATCAAATGCATTCCTTTAAATATTGCATGAATATATAAATACATATTCAGAGCTGAGCTGCATTTCAAAAGCTTTTGAGAAAAGTAGCGACGTTTTATATTTGTTTAACATTTCAGTCGCCTGGAAATCCTCCCAGTCGTCTTGACGAGGACGTTTGTGCGTTCGGTTCCAGTGAATGACGACGTACGATGTTATCAAAAGTTATGAGGTTTAATAAGGAGAACATAAGTCAACTAAGAAAAACACAGAACGTGTCCTCTGAACTTCAACATGTGAACTCTGCCTTCACGGACGGCTGGAAGAGAGCGAGGAGGAGTGAAGGAGATAAAGAGATGAGACGATTAACAATAAACACGTCATACTTTATTTGCTTTTCTTCCTTTAACTCATTTGTTTCTGAGTCTTTTTCCTCCTGTGTTTCCTTTCCTTCCCTTCTGTCCTCTCCCTGTGTTTCCTTTCCTTCCCTTCTGTCCTCTCCCTGTGTTTCCTTTCCTTCTCTTCTGTCCTCTCCCTGTGTTTCCTTTCCTTCCCTTCTGTCCTCTCCCTGTGTTTCCTTTCCTTCTCTTCTGTCCTCTCCCTGTGTTTCCTTTCCTTCTCTTCTGTCCTCTCCCTGTGTTTCCTTTCCTTCCCTTCTGTCCTCTCCCTGTGTTTCCTTTCCTTCTCTTCTGTCCTCTCCCTGTGTTTCCTTTCCTTCCCTTCTGTCCTCTCCCTTTGTTTCCTTTCCTTCTCTTCAATCCTCTCCCTGTGTTTCCTTTCCTTCTCTTCTGTCCTCTCCCTGTGTTTCCTTTCCTTCTCTTCTGTCCTCTCCCTATGTTTCCTTTCCTTCCTTCCCGTCCTCTCCCTGTGTTTCCTTTCCTTCCCTCCTGTCCTCTCCCTGTGTTTCCTTTCCTTCCCTTCTGTCCTCTCCCTATGTTTCCTTTCCTTCCCTTTTGTCCTATCCCTGTGTTTCCTTTCCTTCCCTTCTGTCCTCTCCCTGTGTTTCCTTTCCTTCCCTTTTGTCCTCTCCCTGTGTTTCCTTTCCTTCCCTTCTGTCCTCTCCCTATGTTTCCTTTCCTTCCCTCCCGTCCTCTCCCTGTGTTTCCTTTCCTTCCCTTTTGTCCTCTCCCTGTGTTTCCTTTCCTTCTCTGTTCATCATCGCTTCTCTGAACATTAAAGAGAGAACATCACAGAGACATTCTGATTAATGTATGTCTCCTCTCCTGCTTCCTTCTCCTCTCCTGCTTCCTTCTCCTCTCCTGCTCCCTTCTCCTCTCCTGCTCCCTTCTCCTCTCCTGCTTCCGTCTCCTCTCCTGCTTCCTTCTCCTCTCCTGCTTCCTTCTCCTCTCCTGCTCCCTTCTCCTCTCCTGCTCCCTTCTCCTCTCCTGCTTCCGTCTCCTCTCCTGCTCCCTTCTCCTCTCCTGCTCCCTTCTCCTCTCCTGCTCCCTTCTCCTCTCCTGCTCCCTTCTCCTCTCCTGCTCCCTTCTCCTCTCCTGCTTCCATCTCCTCTCCTGCTTCCTTCTCCTCTCCTGCTCCCTTCTCCTCTCCTGCTTCCTTCTCCTCTCCTGCTCCCTTCTCCTCTCCTGCTTCCTTCTCCTCTCCTGCTTCCGTCTCCTCTCCTGCTTCCTTCTCCTCTCCTGCTTCCTTCTCCTCTCCTGCTCCCTTCTCCTCTCCTGCTTCCTTCTCCTCTCCTGCTCCCTTCTCCTCTCCTGCTCCCTTCTCCTCTCCTGCTTCCTTCTCCTCTCCTGCTCCCTTCTCCTCTCCTGCTTCCTTCTCCTCTCCTGCTCCCTTCTCCTCTCCTGCTTCCTTCTCCTCTCCTGCTCCCTTCTCCTCTCCTGCTTCCTTCTCCTCTCCTGCTCCCTTCTCCTCTCCTGCTCCCTTCTCCTCTCCTGCTCCCTTCTCCTCTCCTGCTCCCTTCTCCTCTCCTGCTCCCTTCTCCTCTCCTGCTCCCATCTCCTCT
>NC_136591.1:40412780-40450280 GCF_910589615.1 Taurulus bubalis | reverse complement strand
CGAGCTGAATGTTTCTGGCAGCTCGTCCTGGTGCGAGGTCGGGTTTATTATTCATGCCTTTATTTGTGTGTGTGTGTGTGTGTGTGTGTGTGTGTGTGTGTGTGTGTGTGTGTGTGTGTGTGTGTGTGTGTGTGAGGTAGATAACCTACCGTGTCCTCAAGTCCTATAGAGCACGAGGCTTAACATGACTTGACCAATCAAGGGAGAGGGGGGGGTTCGAACGCAGTGGGCGGAGCTTGTTGGTGACTCAGAGGGCGGCTTAGGGGTCGACGGGGTCAAGCCGACGGTGTTAGAGGGAAGATATGTAAAGGTACCAAAAGGTCACAACAGTAACAAAAGGTAACAAAAGGTACCTAAAGATCCCTAAAGGTATTAGGCACCTTTTACCTTTAGGGGTCTTTAGGTACCTTTTGGTACCGTTTGGGACCTTTAGGGATCTTTAGGTACCCTTCACCTTTAAGGATCTTTAAGTACCTTTGTTACCTTTTGGTACCTTATACCTTTAGGGATCTTTAGGTACCTTTGTTACCTTGTGGTACCTTATACCTTTAGGGATCTTCAGGTACCTTTGTTACCTTTTGGTACCGTATACCTTTAGGGATCTTTAGGTACCTTTAGGTGCCTTTTGGGACCTTTTGGTACCTTATACCTTTAGGGATTTTTAGGTAACTTTTGTTACCTTTTGGGACCTTGTGGTACCTTATACCTTTAGGGATCTTCAGGTACCTTTGTTACCTTTTGGTACCGTATACCTTTAGGGATCTTTAGGTACCTTTAGGTGCCTTTTGGGACCTTTTGGTACCTTATACCTTTAGGGATTTTTAGGTACCTTTTGTTACCTTTTACCTTTAGGGATCTTTAGGTACCTTTTGTTACTTTTTGATACCTTATACCTTTAGGGATCTTTAGGTACCTATAGGTGCCTTTTGGGACCTTTTGGTACCTTATACCTTTAGGGATCTTTAGGTACCTTTTGTTACCTTTTACCTTTAGGGATCTTTAGGTACCTTTTGTTACCTTTTGGTACCTTATATCTTTAGGGCTCTTTAGGGATCTTTAGGGACCTTTTGGTACCTTTCGGGACCTCGTGTGTGTGCCACTTCCCAGACATACCCGTTTCAGGCTGAAGTCTACATATTTATCACGAAGATTCACAGATGTTTACATTGTTTCCGCCGTTTGTTTGTTGGTGTGCGAGCAGGAAGGAAATCCAAAGAAAAAGTTGCGTTTTGATTCTAAAGTGTCAATTTCTGCTTGTTACATTTAACATATTTGGATACATTTTGTCAGGTAGATTCCAAGATTTGCATTCATTAACGATGTTGCATCCCCCCACCCCCCTCCCCCCGTCTCTCTCTCTCTCTCTCTCTCTCTCTCTCTCTCTCTCTCTCACTCCCTCTCTCTCTCTCCACAGTTCGTGGCTCAGCCTAACTGCCAGCAGCTGTTGGCCACGTTGTGGTACGACGGCTTCCCGGGCTGGAGGAGACGGCACTGGGCCGTCAAACTGGTCACCTGCTTCATCATCGGACTCCTGTTCCCCTTCTTCTCACTGGTGAGGAGGGAGGGAGGGAGGAGGGAGAAGGAGAGAGGGAAAGAAAGAAGGGGAGGAGGAGAAAGAAGGGAGGGAGGGAGGAAGGGAAAACTAAGTAGAGGTAAAGAAAATCAAAGCGGGAACGAGACGACGTCAAGACATGCAGGAGAGAGGAAGTGTGTGAGGATGGAAGGGATTGAGGAAGTGAGGAAAGGATGGAGCAGGAAAAAGAGTTGAAGGAGGAATGAAATGAGAGAAGGAGAGAGAAAGGAGAGAGGAGGAAAAAGTTGAGACAGACCAGAGAAAAAGGAGGGAAGGAAAATAGGAAGAAGAGTTTGAAGAGTGAATGAAATGAGAGAAGAGAGAATGAAGGAAAAGTCGGAAGACGAGGTGAAAGAAAGAAAGGGTGAAGATGAAGATTAGAAGACAGAACGAGGAGTGAGAGAAGCCTCCTTCAGTTTCTTTCCTCAAAGTAAATTTGTTGCTCGCTGTTTATTGGCTGCAGGAGCCGTTGCTAGGAAACGCTGCACGACAACAACACTTGACCTAAAAACAAACGGCGTCGTTGTTCTCTTTAAAAAAGGGAAATAGAAGTCGGCAGACTTATTTTCCGTCAATTTTGGTCAATTTGACAAACATACACATTCGATGCTGAACTCTGTAATTATTACTACTACTACTAATAATAATAATTATTGTTATTATCAATAATAGTAATAACAGTAAAGTACCAGTTCTGTATTTCACCCTCCAGAGGAACAAAGTATTGCGGTCTTTTGCTGAACGATTTAAAGTAAAGTTAATGTTCGCCTCGACAAACTGCCATAAAAAATCATAACGAAGAATTTTAACCCCTTAAATGGCAGTTTGGTGACTTACACTGTTGTTGTTATTGTTGTTGTTGTTGTTGTTTGGGAGGAGGCGGGACAATAACTGTTTTCTTTCTACTAAATGACGATTTACGATGAGTCACAAACTAAATTAATGGGAAAGTATTTTAGTGATGGATTGGAGTAAAAAGATGTTTTGGAGTATTGTGAAGTATAAGTATCTTCTGAAGTAGAGTACTAGTACCTTAAGTATTGTACTTCAGTACTTCAGTACAATACTTAAGTCCATCATGAAGTCATTTTATCGAATGAAACTCAACTAAACATTATTTTACAGTTGTCGTCTTTTACGTTTCTTTTGTTTTACATATTTTTTAGCAGAAGCAAATTAAGAAGTGAAATCTGTTAATACTCCTCCTCTTCTTCCTCCTCTTCCTCCTTCTCTTTTTCCTCCTCCTCTTCCTCCTTCTCTTACTCATACGGTCCTCCTCTTCTTCATCCTCATCTTCCCCTCCTCCTCTTCCTCCTCCTCCTCCTCTTCTTTATCCTCCTCATCCTCTTTCTCCTCCTCCTCCTGAACCTGACAGTGCACACAGCGTGACGGTTCACTACATCTTTTCTCTCATAACGCATTTAATAAAACTAAAAACCTCGGTGTACCTGAAGTACACACTGCTGCATGCAGCATGCATCCCATACGTCCTTGTGACGTTGCATCTTGACCTTTAACCTTGTTCATATATCTTCTGCGCAAAGGATTGTGGGTCAGAACAGCGATGTAGAACATCCTGGTATGTGTTGGCACATTGCATTTGACTCAATCAGTGTTCTGGCATCCTAAATATTACGTTATGGACCAACGGTGTACGTTTTGAATGCTTCATATATATAATAATAATGCATATAATAATAATAGTGTGTCGTTTATTGGCATTCAAATAATGACTTTAATGTTTAAATCAGTGCACACTCATCTTAAGTCCTCTGGGTTTCTTGGCAAATGTCATTTTTTGCGGTTTAATCCGAGATCAAGGTTACAGTCTTTCCCTTTTCTCTCTTGTGGTGCGTTCAAGGACTCAAAGAGAGCACGAGACAAGAGAACATATTTGTTGTTAATGTGAGATAATTCACTCAAAGCGTTGCTTTCTCTAATCAGAGTGTTTCTTAATGTGATTAAGTTATTAACGTTTTAATACTGTCAACAAACCCCTCTCTCTCTCTCTCTCTATCTCTCTCTCTCTCTCCCTCTCTCCGTTACTCAAAGCCTCGCTGGCATGACTCAGAGACAGCTGAGGTTGCCAGCAGCGAGCAGACGAGCCGAACAAGTAAACAAGCGTCACAACAACAACAACAACAACAACAGCAACAACAGCGACAGCTTTCCTATACAAGGTGGCGGCTGGCTGAGCGCGAACACAATCAAGCGCACCTTTCGGCCCCGCCTCCTCAGTGTGTCGCTTTGGACGTCTCACCTCCCGCTCGCCCGGTCTCTCTAATGCCTGTGTCTTCGTTCTCCTCGTCTTCCTCGCCAGATCTACCTGCTGGCGCCGAAGAGCACCCTGGGCCGCTTCGTCAAGAAGCCCTTCATCAAGTTCATCTGCCACACGGCGTCCTACCTGACCTTCCTCTTCCTGCTGCTGCTCGCCTCGCAGCACATCGCCCGGACCAACCTGCACATGCAGGGGCCGCCGCCCACACTCGTGGAGTGGATGATCCTCCCCTGGGTAGTGGGTACGTATCCTGGTTGTATAGAAGTATATGCTTCATGTGTTAAAGCTGCATTCTCTCTCCTGACCACCAGAGGGCAACTCCTCTGGTTGTATAGAAGTCTATAGTTCATGTGTTAAAACTGCATTCTCTCTCCTGACCACCAGGGTTTACTCCTCTGGTTGTATAGAAGTATATGCTTCATGTGTTAAAGCTGCATTCTCTCTCCTGATCACCAGGGGGTGACTCCTCTGGTTGTATAGAAGTCTATGCTTCATGTGTTAAAGCTGCATTCTCTCTCCTGACCACCAGGGGGTGACTCCTCTGGTTGTATAGAAGTATATGCTTCATGTGTTAAAGCTGCATTCTCTCTCCTGATCACCAGGGGGTGACTCCTCTGGTTGTATAGAAGTCTATGCTTCATGTGTTAAAGCTGCATTCTCTCTCCTGACCACCAGGGGGCGACTCCTCTGGTTGTATAGAAGTATATATAAATGACTCTACTTCTCTTGATGTATTCCCTCAGTAAACATTGTAAACATGAGTTTATGTCTCAATCTCTAGTTTCAAGTCTTCTTCAATACAGCATGATGTTCATTTAGTAAATTATGGTCATTTAGAGTCAAACAGACCATAAAGCAGGGGATGCTTTAGGGGCGGGGCTACAAGGTTATTGACAGGTCGCTACTTCGTCTTACAAAAGGTGTAAATGGTCTAGTATTAATAACCTATGGTGTCATATCACACCTGGACAGTAAAAATAGAAGAAAAAAAGTGTTAAATATAAAAAATATAAAAATTGCGTGTTTTAGATTTTTTTTAGTTTGATTGCTTCTCATTAAAAGGACTTTGAGTGTGTCTACGAGTGTGAAAGAGAGAGAGTGTGTGTGTGTGTGTGTGTGTGTGTGTGTGTGTGTGTGGGTTGGGTGGGTGGAATGTGTGTATGGGTGGGTGTGAAAGTGAGTGATTGCATCTCCATATTCTCTCTCTCTCTGAGATGACACCGATGATTTCCAAAATCATAACCACGATCACTTGAACCATCTGTTCCTCTTCCTCTCTTTGAAACTCTCGACTCCAAAACGCTTTTGAGACGGAAAAGAAAACAACGTTGTGCGTCAGAAAAACACAAGGATGCATTGTTCCTTAAATAGTGAAGAATAATGAAACCAAAGCTGTTCATGTTCAACACCATGAAAAACAACCTCCATCTTCACCTTCATTTAAAACCAAGCACACAATAACTCAAAGAAAGCATGATTTCCGCATGAAAAAATGTAATATTTGGAGATTTTGGTTTAGGTTTTGATCTTTTTTTTTTTGGTCCTCATCCATGATTGTTCGTCGACATCCCAAATATATTTGGTCGTAGGGCCCTGGACCTGCCTGAGGAATGAGGCTCACAGAATCTATCACTAGAATTGCGATGTCCTTTTATGTCTTTACGTCCTTTTATGTCCTTTTATGTCTTTTACGTCATTTTATGTATTTTATGTCCTTTTATGTCTTTACGTCCTTTTATGTCTTTACGTCCTTTTATGTCCTTTTATGTCTTTTACGTCATTTTATGTATTTTATGTCCTTTTATGTCTTTACGTCCTTTTATGTCTTTTACGTCATTTTATGTATTTTATGTTCTTTTATGTCTTTACGTCCTTTTATGTATTTTATGTCCTTTTATGCCTTTTACGTCATTTTATGTATTTTATGTTCTTTTATGTCTTTACGTCCTTTTATGTCTTTTACGTCATTTTATGTCCTTTTATGTCTTTTACGTCATTTTATGTATTTTATGTCCTTTTATGTCTTTACGTCCTTTTATGTCTTTTACGTCATTTTATGTATTTTATGTTCTTTTATGTCTTTACGTCCTTTTATGTATTTTATGTCCTTTTATGTCTTTTACGTCATTTTATGTATTTTATGTTCTTTTATGTCTTTACGTCCTTTTATGTCTTTTACGTCATTTTATGTATTTTATGTTCTTTTATGTCTTTTACGTCCTTTTATGTATTTTATGTCCTTTTATGTCTTTATGTCCTTTTATGTCTTTACGTCCTTTTATGTCCTTTTATGTCTTTTACGTCATTTTATGTATTTTATGTCCTTTTATGTCTTTACGTCCTTTTATGTCTTTTACGTCATTTTATGTATTTTATGTTCTTTTATGTCTTTACGTCCTTTTATGTATTTTATGTCCTTTTATGCCTTTTACGTCATTTTATGTATTTTATGTTCTTTTATGTCTTTACGTCCTTTTATGTCTTTTACGTCATTTTATGTCCTTTTATGTCTTTTACGTCATTTTATGTATTTTATGTCCTTTTATGTCTTTACGTCCTTTTATGTCTTTTACGTCATTTTATGTATTTTATGTTCTTTTATGTCTTTACGTCCTTTTATGTATTTTATGTCCTTTTATGTCTTTTACGTCATTTTATGTATTTTATGTTCTTTTATGTCTTTACGTCCTTTTATGTCTTTTACGTCATTTTATGTATTTTATGTTCTTTTATGTCTTTTACGTCCTTTTATGTATTTTATGTCCTTTTATATTCTTTTATGTCCTTTTATGTCTTTATGTTCTTTTATGTCTTTTACGTCCTTTTTTGTATTTTATGTTCTTTTATGTCCTATGTCTTTACGTCCTTTTATGTCTTTTACGTCCTTTTATGAATTTTATGTCCTTTTATGTCTTTACGTCCTTTTATGTTCTTTTATGTCTTTTACGTCCTTTTATGTATTTTATGTCCTTTTATGTTCTTTTATGTCCCTTTATGTCTTTACGTCCTTTTATGTTCTTTTATGTATTTTACGTCCTTTTATGTATTTTATGTCCTTTTACGTCCTTTTACGTCCCTTTATGTTCTTTTATGTCCTTTTATGTCTTTACGTCCTTTCATGTCTTTTACATCCTTTTATGTATTTTATGTCCTTTTATGTCTTTACGTCCTTTTATGTTCTTTTATGTCTTTTACGTCCTTTTATGTATTTTATGTCCTTGTTTGTCTTTTATGTCCTTTTACGCCCTTTTACATCCTTTTGTGTCTTTACGTCCTTTTATGTCTTTTACGTCCTTTTATGTATTTTATGTCCTTTTATGTTCTTTTATGTCTTTTATTTTCTTTTATGTTTTTTATGTCCTTTTATGTCTTTTATGTCCTTTTATGTTCTTTTATGTCCTTTTATGTCTTTTACGTCCTTTTATCTCCTTTTATCTCTTTTATGTCCTTTTATGTGTTGTACGTAATTTTATCTCCTTTTATCTCTTTTATCTTTTATGAATTTTGTCTTTTGTCTTTTATGTCCTTTTTACATCAATTCATGTCTTTTATGTTATTTATGTCCTTTTATGTTTTTTTTGTCTTTTATGTCCTTTACGTGTCTTTTACGTTCTGTTGTGTCTTTTACGTGTTTTATCTCCTTTTATGTATTTTATGTCCTTTTATGTCCTTTTATCTCTTTCATTTTCTTTCATGTCTTTTATGTCCTTTTTACATAATTTTGTGTCTTTTATGTTATTTATGTCCTTTTTACATCATTTTATGTCTTTTATGTTATTTATGTCCTTTTATGTCTTTTATGTCCTTTTTACATAATTATGTCTTGTGTCTTTCATGTAATTTTATGTCTTTTATCTTGTATGTCCTTTTATGTCTTTTACGTTCTTTTTTGTCTTTTACGTGTTTTATCTCCTTTTATGTCTTTTATGTCTTTTGTCTTTTATGTCCTTTTTACATCATTTAATGTCTTTTATGTCTTTCATGTAATTTTATGTCTTTTATCTTGTATGTCCCTTTATGTCTTTTACGTTCTTTTTTGTCTTTTACGTGTTTTATCTCCTTTCATGTCTTTTATGTCTTTTTATGCAGTTCTTTTGTTCCCCTGTTTGTATTTGTATGTCCTATTCCATTTCCTCTTTTTGTTTATTTGTTTGGTTTAGTCGTATTCATTCCTGTTTTGTGTTCCGTTCCGCTTGACTATGCTTTGCTTCTCTTGTTTGTTTTTAAAGGTGCTTTATGAATAAAGTTATTATTATAGTGTTTGTTTACCTACTTAATTAGGATTGCATTGATGGAGCTGCAGCTGCATTTCATGGGTTGAATAATGATGATGAACCTTCAACAGAAAAGAAATCAGTGTAACAGAACTAACTGGAGTTAATCAATACATATCAGTAATAATGCTGCTCTCATGGAAACTTAAAGTTCAGGAGGTTTTTCCCCCTAACTTTAATCGCACGTCTCTAGAAGAGCAGAAGCACCCAAACACAAAACTATAGAAAAATGACTCGTGAATTATTAAGAATAAAACACGACTTCTGTCTAAAGAACAAATGTTCTGCCCGAGGCTGAATATGCAGAATATTCAGCTAAATAAACAGAGCGGACTAGAAGCCGATGATATTAACGTGTGTGTGTGTGTGTGTGTGTGTGTGTGTGTGTGTGTGTGTGTGTGTGTGTGTGTGTGTGTGTGTTCAGGCTTCATCTGGGCAGAGATCAAGGAGATGTGGGACGGCGGCTTCACAGAGTACATCCACGACTGGTGGAACCTGATGGACTTCGCCATGAACTCGCTCTACCTGGCCACCATATCGCTGAAGATCGTGGCCTACGTCAAGGTAAAGGCCGACCTTTGACCTTTTTAGAAAAAAAGGGACGAATAAATTAGACGCCGAGTTTTCACTTGGCTGCGATAATAGTTCTCTCACTTTCACAGCACAGCTTTCATCTTTAATATTAATCTGCATACATATAAGATATATGTGTTTATTAAAGAGCCAATGGTGTAAGCACACACACACACACACACACACACACACACACACACACACACACACATGCCAGACGGCCGGGCCATCTGCAGCAGCTGTGAGTCACTGATGATGGCGGGTGGCCCTCCTACTCAGGTCCCGTATAGACGTAGAGATATAAAGCACAAACACACAACTGTATCCTATGCATTCAGTAACACACACACACACACACACACACACACACACACACACACACACAAGCAGCAGCTGGGCGCAGGAACCTTTGTCGAACTTTCAGTGTTCTCAGGAAACGTGCAGTTTCAAATAAACTTCTGTGTTCAAAGGAAACATTTTTTTTTTCAAAATAAACTTCCATGTTTAGAAAAAAGCATTGTCTTTCAAAATAAACTTCCACGTTCAAAGGAAACATTTTCTTTTCAAAATGAACTTCCATGTTAAAAATAATAAACTCCTGTGTTCGCAGGAAACGTACAGTTTCTGCTCTATGAAGTATTTTCAAAATAAACCTCTACGTTCAAAAGAATACATTGTCTTTTCAAATAAACATTTTCTTTTCCAAATAAACTTCTGTGTGTACAGGAAACGTACAGTTTCTGCTTGTTACATTTATGATGTACTTTCAAAATAAACTTCTGCTAGTAAGATGCATACGGCTTAATTTCAAAATAAACCAATACCATCGGTTTACTTAATACTTTGTTTGCTTTTGCCACGATAGCACTTGAAAAGATCTTGTATTGAGTAAAAGTACATATGTTTGTTAAGTGAATGCTAAACGCGTAACAGGACAGACGGTGTGCACGGTCAGTACAGAGCGTGACGTGAAATCCAAAATGGCTGCCGTCTTCTTCTTCCGCAAACACATGTTTTCTCTTTTCAATTCTCTGTAAATGGACTTCTCCCTCTATGTGTCCCCTCTCTCCAGTACAACTCCTCTCGCCCCCGGGAGGAGTGGGAGATGTGGCACCCCACGCTGATCGCCGAGGCGCTGTTCGCCATCGCCAACATCTTCAGCTCGCTCAGACTCATCTCCCTCTTCACCGCCAACTCCCACCTCGGGCCCCTGCAGATCTCACTGGGGAGGATGCTGCTGGACATCCTCAAGTTCCTCTTCATCTACTGTCTGGTGAGGCCAACACAGGAACTAGCTTAGCAGCGCTGGAGAAAGTTTACCGGCTCAAAGCGCACCGGAAAACAACGTTGTAGGACGGAATGAAGATTAATTCTTACCTTTGCTATGAAAAGTACTACTCTGGTTGTATAGAAGTATAGCTTTAACACATGCTCCTCTGGTTGTGTAGAAGTATAGCTCTGACACATGCTTCACCAGAGGCGACTCCTCCGGTTGTATAGAAGTATATGCTTCATGTGTTAAAGCTGCATTCTCTCTCCTGACCACCAGGGGTGACTCATCTGGTTGTATAGAAGTTTAGCTTTAACACATGCTCCTCTGTTTGTGTAGAAGTATAGCTTTGACACATGCTTCACCAGAGGCGACTCCTCCGGTTGTATAGAAGTATATGCTTCATGTGTTAAAGCTGCATTCTCTCTCCGGACCACCAGGGGGCAACTCCTCTGGTTGTATAGAAGTATATGCATCATATGTTCAAGCTGCATTCTCTCTCCGGACCACCAGGGGGCAACTCCTCTGGTTGTATAGAAGACTATGCTTCATGTGTTAAAGCTGCATTCTCTCTCCTGACCACCAGGGGGCGACTCCTCTGGTTGTATAGAAGACTATGCATCATGTGTTAAAGCTGCATTCTCTCTCCTGACCACCAGGGGGTGACTCCTCTGGTTGTATAGAAGTCTATGCTTCATGTGTTAAAGCTGCATTCTCTCTCCTGACCACCAGGGGTGACTCCTCTGGTTGTATAGAAGTCTATATAAATGACTCTACTTCTCTTGATGTATTCCCTCAGTAAACATTGTAAACATGAGTTTATGTCTCAATTTCTAGTTTCAAGTCTTCTTCAATACAGCATGATGTTCATTTAGTAAATTATGGTCATTTAGAGTCAAACAGACCATAAAGCAGGGGACGCTTTAGGGCGGGGCTACAAGGTGATTGACAGGCGAGCGAGAGTGTCCTTCCTCTGCGCCAGAAGGACACAACAGGCCTCTTTCATGACACCCAGAGCTCCTTAAGTCCTTCTCGGGGGAACTCCCTCAACAGGACCCCATGAGAACCGTTCCGCTCCCCGGAGTCCTAGAACCCGTCTCGCTGAGCTCCGGGTTCTTCACGCTGTAAAACAACCACGGCCTTGAAGGAGCTGAGGGTCGATCAGAATGTGAGATCCCTGAGATGTAAACGCTGTGTTCCCTGCCCAGGTGCTGCTGGCGTTCGCCAACGGCCTGAACCAGCTGTACTTCTACTACGAGACCAAGGCCTCGGAAGAACCCAACAACTGCAAGGGCATCCGCTGCGAGAGGCAGAACAACGCCTTCTCCACGTGAGTGACGCCGCCGCGCGCTGTCTCTTTAAATGGGAACTGAGGCTAGTGGAGACACGAAAGGGCAAAAGAAATGCACTGTTTAGAGGATTTTAACCTTTTAGGAGTCAAGGACGGTCTTTCTGTAACTGTGTGTGTGTGTGTGTGTGTCTGTGACTGTGTGTGACAGAGAGTGTGTGTGCGTGTGTGTGTGTGAGAGAGTGTCTGTGTGTGTGCGTATGTGTGTGAGTGTGTGTGTGAGAGAGTGTCTGTGTGAGAGAGTGTCTGTGTGTGTGCGTGTGTGTGTGAGAGAGAGAGTGTGTGTGCGTCTGTGTGTGTGCGTGTGTGTGTGAGTGTGTGTGCGTGTGTGTGTGTGTTTGTGTGAGTGTATGTGCGTGCGTGTGTCTGTGCGTGTGTGTGTGTGTGTGTGAGTGTGTGTCTGTGTGTGCATGTGTGCAAGTGTGTCTGTGTGTGTGTGTGTGAGTGTGTGTGCGTGTGTGTGTGTGTGTTTGTGTGAGTGTATGTGCGTGCGTGTGTCTGTGTGTGCGTGCGTGTGTGTGTGTGAGTGTGTGTGCGTGTGTGAGTGTGTGTGCGTGTGTGTGTGTGTGAGTGTGTGTCTGTGTGTGCGTGCGTGTGTGTGTGTGAGTGTGTGTGCGTGTGTGAGTGTGTGTGCGTGTGTGTGTGTGTGTGTGTGAGTGTGTGTGCGTGTGTGTGTGTGTGTGTGTGTGTGTGAGTGTGTGTCTGTGTGTGCAAGTGCGTGTGTGTTTTCATGAAAGGTTAAAAGGTGTTGTGTTTCCCATCAGGACACGTTGTAATAACTTTGGTGATTATTTATCTTTTCCTTCAAGATGAATCAGAACTTTATTAATTCTTGTGCGAGTTTCATCAAAGATTACAACAAAGAACAATGGAATACAAACATAAAAGAACAATAGAGTGTCGATGAAAGGACACGGACATCATTGCAATAAGAGGAAGGTAAATAATAACAGAGAAGTGACACTAGCACCAGAGTCTAGTGGAAACCTTGAATATAAAAGTAAGAATCAGCAATATCATTGGATCAATGCTTTAATTAACTAATTAATTGAATCCAAATACAACATTCAGCCTCAGCACACCACCTGATCTAGAGCCAATATTAGATAAATGCTCTGTATTTATTTTGTTTAATCACTCAGTCGTAGGCTTATAATACGCCTTCCTGCAGTGTCTGTAGTGTCGACTGGTTTTGACTGGTTTTGACTGGTTTTGACTGGTTTTAACTGGTTTTGACTGGTTTTGACTGGTTTTAACTGGTTTCAGCTGATGTTTGCTGACACCAGCTGTGATGACGTCCGGCAGCAGAGAGGCAAACATCCATTTAAACGTCATCTCACACTTCGCCTGATAATCCAATCAAGAGTGTGTGTCCAGAGCTGCTGCGTCAGCCGGAATGCACACACACACACACACACACACACACACACACACACACACACACACACACACACACCAGTGCGTCCTTGCTGATGGAGGCAGAGTGAGTCAGTATTGATGAGGCGTGCTGTTTGCTGGAGATAATCGTCGTATTGATTGGCGATCGGTTCCATTACCGTAAAGCTCTGGGGACGTTTAACTGTGTGTGTTCTTATTAAAGGTGGAACGTGGTTCTGTTCCCCATAAATACATAAAGAGAGCGTCATCTCTGTGGCGGCGGAGATCAATAGAGAGATGAAAGAACAAATGTCTCAGTGGATTACTGACAGCAAGACAATCACTTTTTGTGTTACAACGTATTCCGAAATGTCGTGTTTAAAAATGCAAATGCTGCATTATCTTATTTATATCTGTTAGGGTTCATACGTTTCCAGAGCAGGTTCAAAGTTATTGTTTCATGTCAAAAGTCAAATGTTTGACTGTATAAATCAGAAAAACAGCAATAAAAAAATATATTTTCTCCATGTTTTAGTAATAAAATGTAGTATAAATTAAAATAAGAATGAATTAATTAATAAGAATGTAGGAGAAATGTACAGATGTGGTATTGTATGTATTTATGCAGCGTCCTCTCAATATTTAAGTATATTAAATATATATTTAAATATATTACAGGAACCCAGGAAGAGTATTTTACGTGATATTATTTTCCAGTCTGAGGCATGAGAGCAAACCTTTGACCTTTAACACGTCAACATTGCTTCCTCTTTTGTTTTCCTGTAACACACACACACACACACACACACACACACACACACACACACACACACTTGTCTGCGTCGTCCTCGCTCCCCTGTGCTTCACACACTCTTATCACCATTAATGTGTTACAGCGTTCACACCACAGCTGAGTCTCTCTCTCTCTCTCTCTCTCTCTCTCTCTCTCTCTCTCTCTCTCTCTCTCTCTCTCGCTCGCTCGCTCGCTCTCTTGTTCTGCCTTCTGAGGCCTTTTCAAGTCTGGATCTAAATCATGAACTGTAAGTTCTTTGAGTACATTGTTGTGAGTGATAGGCCAGTAAGAAGAAACAAAATGTGATTCAAAGAGAAATGAACCCACCTGGAATCAACCAGGAAGAGACTGAGATGATCACAAAGAAACAGATCACGACTATAAAGACGTACAAAAAGACGACAAAGAGGCCAGAGCAACAATAAAGACACAAAACAACTACAAAGACACAAAGCAGCTAAAAAGAGACAACACAACTACAAAGATACACAACAATTACAAAGAGACAACACAACTACAAAGATACACAACAACTACAAAGAGACAACACAACTACAAAGACACAAAACAACTACAAAGACACAAAGCAGCTAAAAAGAGACAACACAACTACAAAGATACACAACAATTACAAAGAGACAACACAACTACAAAGATACACAACAACTACAAAGAGACAACACAACTACAAAGACACAAAACAACTACAAAGTGTTACAACAAATATAAACAGAAACAAAAACAACTACAAAGAGACAACACAACTACAAAGAGACACAAAACAACTACAAAGAGACAACACAACTACAAAGAGACACAAAACAACTACAAAGAGACAACACAACTACAAAGAGACAACACAACTACAAAGACACAAAACAACTACAAAGTGTTACAACAAATATAAACAGAAACAAAAACAACTACAAAGAGACACAAAACAACTACAAAGAGACACAAAACAACTACAAAGAGACAACACAACTACAAAGAGACAACACAACTACAATGAGACACAAAACAACTACAAAGACACAAAACAACTACAAAGAGACACAAAACAACTACAAAGAGACAAAGCAACTACAAAGAGACACAAAACAACTACAAAGAGACAACACAACTACAAAGAGACACAAAACAACTACAAAGAGACAAAGCAACTACAAAGAGATACAAAACAACTACAAAGACACAAAACAACTACAAAGAGACAACACAACTACAAAGAGACACAAAACAACTACAAAGAGACAAAGCAACTACAAAGAGATACAAAACAACTACAAAGAGACAACACAACTACAAAGTGTTACAACAAATATAAACAGAAACAAAAACAACTACAAAGAGACAAAGCAACTACAAAGAGACACAACAAATATAAACAGAAACAAAAACGACTACAAAGAGATACAAAATAACCACAAAGAGACACAACTAAAAGATGCTCAAAACAACTTCAGAAAGGGCGCTAACAGCCACATCCGAGAAGTCGTCAGTATATTCTTCCTGACTATTTGTCATAAGTACTTATGCTGCGAAAAGGCGGCATCATTTTAATAAAATTTCTAAATACAGTTTTTTCTGAGCTTTAACACTGAAAATACATCAACCAGAACGAACATTACAAAGCAGCGACCAGATCCACTCCTTCTGTTTCTACCTTTCACAATAAAAGCCCGAGACGTATACACAGTAGCGGTTACCTTCAGACCGTCAGACTCTGAGAATCCACTGGAACCTTTCTACTGAAACATTGTTGCGACCGTCGCAGAGCTTTCAAGAATAATGGCCTTGAATCTTCATGTTCATTGGCCACGCCCCCTGGTGGGTGAAGGCCTCCAGAGTGTGTAATCACAGCAGGCTGCGGTGATTTAAGTGTACACCAGTGCCAACAACACACACACACACACACACACACACACACACACACACACATTCATAAGCAACACGAGCACTATAGGAATAATTTAATTGCACGCTGTTGGGCTGCCAAGTCTAAACACACACTTTTGTTTTCTCACACAGAATCATTGTACGCAGTGTGTCACACACACACACACACACACACACACACACACGCACACACTCGTTCTCTCTCCGCCTGCCTCCCACACGACTGCAGAGCTATAACAGTGAAATGACTGAGTGGCTGTGAGGACCAGCTGAAGCAGTTTATGACTCGGCTTAGTGGAGAGGGAGATGAGAGGAGAGAGGGGAGGAATAAAGGGAAGGAGGGGAGGCAGTGAAAAGAGAGGAGAGGAAACAGGAGAGGATACAACTAAAGGAAACAGGAGAGAGAAGACGATGAGAAGATGCAAGAGGTGAGACAAGCAGAGGAGAGGAAAAGAAACAAGGAAAGGAAGGAAGGGAGGTAAGGAGAGGAGAGAGGAAACAAAGGGGGGACGGAGACAAGGAAAAGAGAAGGACGGGAGTACAGGGGGAGAAAAGTGATGATAAACATAGGCGTGAGGGAAGAAAACGAGGAGAGGATAAAAGGAAAGGAGGTGGACGATGAGAAGAGGAAACAAGGAGAGCAGGAGAGGATAATAGGAAAGGAGATGAGAAGAAAAATGAAATGAGTAGGACAGGAGAGGAAAGGAAGTGGGAGATGATTGGAGAGGAAACAAGGAGAGGAGATGAGAAGAGAGGAAAAACAAAGGGGGTACGATGAGGAGAGAGGAGCCATTGTAGGAAGAGCGAAAGGAGATAAGGACGCAAGAGGTGGAGCAGGGGAGAGAAAGGGAAGAAAGGAAAGGAAACAAGGAGTCTGTTCCCTCCAACAGAGGAGTCGATGACGTCATGAAACTTTCCTTCTTGATCAGTTTCATAAATCAGTTCAGACTTTAAAAACCAGCAGCTGCTTCTCTTCTGGAGGACGAAGAACGAGTCATCATCATCAAGTACACGAATACTTTACTCAAAGAAGGAGACGAGAGACAAGGAGGCGAAGAAGGAAAGGAAACACAAAGGAACAAGTAGTTGAAACAAGAGATCGATTACATCCTGTTTCTTTTATTCGGTTTCTTTCTGCGTCCATCTTTTTGTTCTCGTTTCATAACTGAGACTCGATGTCACGCTCGGCTGCTTCATTCATCCTCTCTCTCTCTCTCTCTCTCTCTCTCTCTCTCACACACACACATTAAGTACACACACACACACACTGTATACTGATTGATTTAGTGATCGCTCACACACCTCACTGCAAAATACACACACACTGCTATGAATATTTTATGCAGCACAAATATAAAAACCCTACAGACAAAACCTCTCTCTCTCTCTCCCTCTCTCTCTCTCTCTCATTCCTGTAGACGTCCGGTTGGGGCTCTGCCAATTGTCGCTTCATCAAAAATGCAATAAGCTGCTGCTGTAAGTGTGACTGTCACAAACAGAGGGAGAGTAAAGATGAAGGCAGTAAATGGAGAGGAGGAAGAGGAGGGCGAAAAGGAGGGAGAGGAGGAAGATTGGGAAGAGGGGATGGAAGGAGGTCTGACAGAATATGATAAAAACTATTTTGTGGATCAGGTCTTCTATGGGATGTCTACAAATCCCGGCACATTATTTCTCGTGGCTGAAGCCGCACGAAACCCGCCTGAACAAATACGAGACTTTCACCAAGGTCGCCGCTGTCCGTGTCACCAATGTCCATGTACAAAGCATTCATTTTAAGCCGCACCAAGACGCGCGTGTTGCCTGAACATCACCGTGTTCCAGCCGGTTTCTTCTCGTGGAGATTGACACGATGTTAAAGTCTGATCCCTCCTCCGCCTCCAGGCGCTCGCAGCAGGAGGCTCGATGCGTCAATGCGACCTTCATCACAGGAGACATGTTGACACGCACAGGAAGTAACGAAGCTGCTTCAGGCTCAGGGTCCAGAAATATGAGGGATTTGCATCTGTGCATTTTAGTGGAATAGTATTTTTTTTTGCAGTGTTTCGTTTTCAGGAGATACTTTTATTTTGAAGGTTTTAAAAGTGACCGTGTTTATCCGACGTCGAGCAGAAGTCTGTTTTGTTTGCCTCCTTCTTTACTTTGCACAACTGCAGCGTATTAGCGAGTAAAATGTTCATCGCAGCTCACTGGGACATCTGAATAAAATATGTTTTCCCTGTTGGGGACATCTGTGCTCTTTCTGCTGACTCAGCGCTCCGCTAGCAGCATGTCTTTTGTCAAGCAAAGAGGTTCGAGTGGGAAGGTTTTTGTCCACGTTTAACATTGATTTCTTACAATTTTTTTTTGTTTTGGTTACCAGCACAGCATTTGTTGTGTGTTGTGTATAATAAAAACATATTTCACGACATTTTATTGGCATGAAAAACGTACCAAAACGTAACCATTCGCAGACTTTAAGGGCGGAAGTAAACATGAAACACCAAAGTACGGAAAGTGTTGTAGCCCTTTAAGCCCTAACCCTAATAACCCTAACCCTACCCCCTAATCCTATTTATTGTTTGAGTTGTGTTTAGAGCTTGTACATTGGGATTATATATTATTGTAGCCCTGATTTTGCTGTTTAATTTGATATCTAGCATGTTTGTTTTTTGGGGGGGAGGGATTTATACCATGATTTTTTCTTGATTTTCCTGATATAAAAGGGTCCCCGATTGGGGGGTTAAAATGTTGTCGTAGTGGGCCAATCACGTCACAGACGGCTGGTCGGCTTTTAGCAAAACCACCACAGGAAGTCATCTTTATTAGATCTGGTGAGGAAAAGGATCGAACGCAGTTTGACTTTAGAAGTTTCGACGATATGCCGATGATACTGTCTTATACCTGTGTGTGCCTCACGATACGGCTTCTTCATGGCGTTCACTGGGATGTGAGCTAAGATGATGTGTTCAAGGTATAAATAACATTCTCATTCACACTGAGTATCACAACGAGCAGAAATGCTGACTACTACTTTTCATGATTTCAAAGGTGAAGACGTGTCGATGGATCTTTTCCGGTGAATCTCTTCCTGCCAGTCCGGCTCCATTAAGACAGATTCTACCGACTGTGATCCGGTTCCAGCTCTTCTGTTAAAAGAAGCCTGTCTCCTGTCATGAATTTCACTTTTTAGTTCCACGGCACGAAGACACGTCTCATATATTTGAAGCTTCCGCCCCGGCTTTTATACTCTACATTTTTTCCCAGCGAGAAGGACGTGAGCATATTTCTTCAGCGTTTCTGGAACCTGTCGTCCTCCAATCAAAGATTGACGGCGTTGTAACCAATGTGTAGCTTTCTGTAGCACACGTTCTCTGTGAGAATTTGAAATATGGGGCACCAGAGAGCAGTTTGTGGTCTGCCAACATGGATCTGCTCAGACACAGAAAGACGTTTAATGATAATTATCCTCGCAGTCGTCTGTAACAATGGATAATACGACTAATCAGTGGAAGGTTGTTGTGCTTTGTTTGCTTCTAAAGGGAAAGATGAATGTTTGTGAGGACCTTATGATCCAAACCTGCAGCTCTTCATTCATCACGATGCTCGGCTTATTAACGGACGTCTGTCTCTTGGCTGAGAGGCTGTTCGTGCTCCTCTGAAGATCTCTCTTCTCTCTTCTCTGTGTCCTCAGGCTGTTCGAGACCCTGCAGTCTCTGTTCTGGTCCATATTCGGGCTGCTGAACCTCTACGTCACCAACGTGAAGGCGCGGCACGAGTTCACCGAGTTCGTCGGGGCGACCATGTTCGGGACGTACAACGTCATCTCGCTGGTGGTGCTGCTCAACATGCTCATCGCCATGATGAACAACTCCTACCAGCTGATCGCGGTGAGTCAATTAGCCAATTAACGTCCAGCTTCCATATCTGGTCATTGTACATCATAAAAGGGCTTTTCTGGCTCATAGTGTCATTATAACTGTCTGACAGCATTACCAATAACATGTGGAAATAGGGTTCAGGTTTAAAAACACTTTTAGGAGCAGTTTGATGGATGTTTTGTCGGACTCAAAGCTTCCAGAACCTAGCGGGACATCTTCAAATGACTTGTTTTATAGGAACAATCCATAACCGGAAAAAAATATGTTTACTATAATACATAAAAATTAAAAAATTAAATAAATTTAATTTAAATAAAATATGGACATGTCTGCTTGAAGGATGACTGAAAAGATGTATTGATTATCATACTGGTTGCCAGTTTTCCGTCGGTTAAATTCTTAATTAATTTTGAAAGACAAACAGATGGAAAGAAAACAATAATAAAGTAATGAAAACATTCATTCCATGTCAGATCTCAACTTTATTTATATATTGTACCTGTCATACAACTGTGCAGCCCAAAGTGCTTAACAATTTAATCAATAATAGTAATAGCAAACAATACAAATCGAATTTTGACTAAAAAGTACAACAATAAAATATTTAAATTGATAAACGTCACTAAAATAGACCAAAGAGATAGAAATAGTATGAAAACCAGTGATCTTCAGCTCTTCAGAGGGCCTTTGAACACCTCAAGCAACCAATCGAAGCTTCACATTGTGTTATTTCGTCAAAAACACTTGGAATTAAATAAACCGTTTGCGATACTTTGACTGAACTGCAGACTGCACAGTCATGTTGGACTTCTCTCTACTTCTTAGCAGAACTTTTCATATATCAGTATAAAACGAGGCAACAACGAGTAAAATGTGACAGAAACAACAACAAAAAGTCCAGAAACTGCTTGAGTTAAAAACTAAGTCTTCTGAAAAGTGTGTGAAGAAAGTCTTAAACTCTTCCAGCTGATGCAATGCCTTTAAAAGCGGAGCAACGTCTGCGTCTGGCCAACAGCTTGAGAGCAGCTGCTCGCCCTCTGACCCGGAGAGCTTTGTCTCTCTGACCTCGTTTGTACCAGGATGCAGAAGAAATGCTCCTCTGTGTAGCACTGACAGCTACTACATGTCTGTTGAGTCATAAAGGCACAACGGCATCAATTATTTAGTTTTTAAAAGAACAGAGGCAAGTTGCATTTTGTTGATAATTTCTTTGACAAAAAAATGGGAAACAATGGAATTTATACATCCGACATTGTTCCAAGTTGCCACACGTGTTAACAATGTTTAAAACATATTAGACCTCTACTTCAGCCTCTCCTCTCTGAGCAGCAGTCCAGTCAAAGATTCACTGATTTGTCGTCACGTGACTGTTGGTCTCAGACGACTCAGTCGTGGTTTCATAGTTGTGTTGATGAGCTCAGAATTAAATGTTTTTTACAAAATCTGGTTAAAGCAAATGGTTTATTTTATTAATTATTTTAAATGACGCATGCAGAATATTTTTTTTTTGATGAAATATCGCTTTGTTTCGGTTGCCTTTTTCTGTTCACGGACCTTCGTATAGATGAATATGGAAAGATTTTGACTGTTTCTTCCACATAAACATGGTAGTTTTGGCGATTGTTTAAAGAAAACATGCATTTTTTTCTATATTTGCAAGAATAAAAACAATAAAAAGCATTGCCTGACCGCTGTCTCTCGTCTCCCGTCTGCGCCCCGCAGGACCACGCCGACATCGAGTGGAAGTTCGCCCGCACCAAGCTGTGGATGAGTTACTTTGACGAGGGCGGCACGCTGCCGCCTCCGTTCAACATCATCCCCAGCCCCAAGTCCATCCTGTACCTGCTGCTGTGGCTCCAGTACAAGCTGTGCAGGCGGGGCCCGCCGCCCGGGGAGGACACGCACAAATGCGAAAACCTCCGAGAGTTCACGGTCAGTGAAGGCGTCTTATCTCTCATTTAGAGCGATGAAAGCACAAAGACACACGACTGTTCTCAGGAGGGATTCACACGGGAAGCCTTTCAGTTCACAAAATACTTTTTTACTGTTATCCTTAACACACACGTCTTGATACAGATTATAAAAATGGAAGAAAAAGAGAGATAAGAGAGAAAAGTTGCTTCTAAAATAAAGTAGCGCTGAAGAGTTACGATGTTGCTTTGTGTGATGACGTATTAAATCTGAAATCACGGTCATGTTTTGCAACGTATCCTCATGCAACGGTTCATATGATCTTATAAAAAGTTGCTCAGCATTTTTCGTGCGTTTTATTGTGAAAGTCCAGCAACACCTGTTTTCCGCTCTTGACATGCACTCAAGTTTTTCAAAATAAACTTTTTTTTTTTATTAAAATAAATACGGAAGAGCCGCAATTATATCACGCAAGTTACGTGACGAATAAATCAACACAATAAAATAAAAATGTTTATTTTTATTATAATAAAACAAATTAGAGTTTTTTTATCCTTTTTAGTTTTAGTTAAGAACTCAACAACTTTTAGCTGACGATGAGTTATTATGTCATTCAACTTTTAGTCAATATGTTTGACTTTTTTATTTTCATAAATATTTGTATCTTATTTAATATTATTTCATTTAATATTTATTTTTTAAATATATTTATATGTTAATATTTGTAGTCTTAGTTCTGTGTCATATTTCATCAGATTAAATATTAAATATTTCTGATAATCTATTAGAGCCAAAACAATATTTTGTTCGTCATTTTAGTCAAACAAGATTTTATTCCCAGGTTGAATGATTAATAAAGCCCCTTTTTTAAGAATGTCGTTCTTCTGCATTAGAGAAAAAACAACTGAATAAAAGTTGAACCGCTTCACACAAAACTCCCAAAGTTCACAAACAGATGTAAATACATCTTTCCCCGCGTGAGCGAGCCGCCGGAGCCTCAGCCGGGCCGCCGGCCTCGGTAACGAGTCCCGGGAGGATTCTGGAGGGCCGACCCCCGAGAGGAAGAGCCGACGGGGGAAAACAAATCCTCTTTTCAGTTTGGCGTTTCACACGAGGAGCTCAGACGACGGGGACAGTGAACGCACCGTCGGCGAAGTCGAAGCTCGCTGTCGTCTTTAACGCTAACGTGTTGCAGTTTGTTTTGTTGGGTTTCATCTGCTGAGGAAGAACAGGACGACCACAGAGCTGCAGAACTGCTTGTGGGAACGTTGTTTTTGTTTGTTTGACCGACAAAAAAAGTATTTTAAAGAAGTAGAAATGTGATTGTATTGAACAATTTACCGTAAAAGTCGGGTTACACGCCGCTACTACCTTCGGTCTGTGTCCCCGTTTGCTCCCCGCTGTAGCCAGCTGGCGCTCATGCTAGTTCCCCCGCTAACTTCCGCTAGCTATCCGCTAACTTCCGCTAGCGCTCCTAGCTCCCCGACAACCACCGAAGGTAGCGGGACCAGCCCCAGCTCGACACCCGACTTGGGTGAGTTTGGGGAGCTAGCAGCAGGAGCGGGGAGCTAGCATCGGGAGCGGGGAGCTAGTAGCAGCGGGGAGCTAGTAGCAGGAGCGGGGAGCTAGCAGCAGGAGCGGGGAGCTAGCATCAGGAGCGGGGAGCTAGCAGCAGCAGCGGGGAGCTAGTAGCAGGAGCGGGGAGCTAACATCAGGAGCCGGGAGCTAGCATCAGGAGCGGGGAGCTAGCGTCAGGAGCGGGGAGCTAGCAGCAGCAGCGGGGAGCTAGTAGCAGGAGCGGGGAGCTAGTAGCAGGAGCGGGGAGCTAGCATCAGGAGCGGGGAGCTAGCAGCGGGGAGCTAGCAGCAGCAGCGGGGAGCTAGTAGCAGGAGCGGTTAAGTAGCATCAGCGCTAGCTAGCGCTGCTCCTAGCTTGCTACAGCGGGACACTGAACTGAGGTAGGAGCGACTTTTAACCCGACTTTTACGGTAGTAGAAGTACCAAATATAAGTGAGGCTTTATTTTGCAATACTGACCTGCTAGCTAAACATCATCACACTTATCTGACCTCTACAATAACTCACCGCTTCATCTAATGTAACCAAAAGTTACTCCTCATTTCTCAAAGTACATTAACGTAAATACTCTTCTTAATTACAACTTTGAGGTACTTGATTTTGTTCCATTATGCTTTAAAGTCACTTCATTTATTCAATTAATACAAATTAAAAAAAGATTTCACAAACAAAGATCAGTTTAGATTTCATAAGCTACAACATTAAAGTACCACTTAATACACATAAATACAACAACAGTAATGATGCAATAACACCAGTAAAACACTGATTGGGAGTATTTTTACTTTTAATACTCTCAGTACATTTTGTTGCTTTTACTTCCCAGACTATTTCCTCCCCGTGTGTCACTACTTGTACTTGTACTTGTACTTGTAGTGTGCTTGTACTTCTCCGTGACTATAACACGACTAAATGAAGCAGAAGAGAGAAACACAATCAGACGTCACACGGACCGACATCAGCTGTGCGTCTGTGAGCGCAGAAGGAACATCGGCAGATAAACACGTCCTGATAAACACATTTAACGGTCCAGTCATCTGGAGACACACACACACACACACACACACACACACACAGTGCAGCTGGCATGTTCACCTCAGCTGAAGCTGAGTTATATAAGCCGACCAGCCCACATCGGTTCACCGAGCCACGCAGCAGAGATCTGATCAAGGGAGAGAGCCAGTGTGTGTGTGTGTGTGTGTGTGTGTGTGTGTGTGTGTGTGTGTGAGTGCGTTTGCGTGTTGACAGCAAGCTAAAAACAGCATGAGATTGGAAGGAGATAATAGGCCAGGAGGAAGAGGAGGAAGAGGAGGAAGAGGAGGAAGAGGATGCGGGTTTGCAGCAGATCCTTAATTTACGGAAAGGTGCGATATATGAGATCGGGAGCGTTTCGATTGACTCTAAACAGCTCTCAACATGGCAGCGGCTAGCAGCTGACATTGCTAACGCCGTTAGCCGTGCAAATAAAGCAACAGAGACATATTTACTGTAACCATAAACATACATTATAACAATAATACAAATATGATAATATTGATATTCGTACTTTGAATGAAATTGCCAAAAAAAGAGACAGACACGTTCCATGTTACTCATTTATTTTAAAATGTTCACTACAAATTGGGACAATTTCTTCTTAATCAAGGCCGTTGCACATCGGGAGAAAATGCTAAATACTCACCTGTAAAAGGGCTTTTATTGTGAAAGGTAACAATGGAAAGAGTGGATCCACAGTCAGAGTATGACCCGCTGCTTTAAATCAAAGGGATGCGAACACACGATACACCAAGATCCCTGAAACGACCCTGCAGATCAATCACCCAGGGATCCAAAACATATTCACAACCCATGATTATAATAATAATCTGCATTAAATATCTGGAAACACATTTTGTTTTAATCGACTTTTTTTGTTGTTGAAATATTCAGATTTTTTCTGACTTGAATGCACATTAAAGTTCTGGGTGTGAAACCACTACGATGCGTTCATGTGCGGTTCGGTGCTTCAGCTCCCGGTGCGCTTTGATTTGATTGGCTCGTAAAATATAACCTGTGTGTTTTTAAAGTGATGAATTTAAAACGTGTTTAACGATCTCTTCCTTCTGTTTGCAGGAACGACACGCGGACAGTCTGATCCAGAACCAGCACTACCAGGTGTGTGTGTGTGTGTGTGTGTGTGTGTGTGTGTGTGTGTGTGTGTGTGTGTGTGTGTGTGTGCGTGTGTGTGTGTGTGTGTGTGTGTGTGTGTGTGTGTGTGTGCGTGCGTGTGTTTTTTTCCAGCCTAAAGGTCAACTTTGAAGAGATATGTTTTGAAATTTTGTGAAATATGTTTTATTTTTTTTCTTTAGTTAAGTGAGAATATTACAGAAGTAAATATAAGATAAAAAAAAAGTCACACAAAATAAATCCTGAATTTACTACAAAAATATATTATAAACAATTATGAGAAAGAAAAAAAAAATGACAAATTGTATAAAATAGATTCTCTGAGATGAAACTCATAAATGTATACAAATATAAATTTATAAATCGTTCTCGTATTTGTTTTATAAAGGAAACACATCAAGCACACAGAAAGAACATGAACATATATATAGAGGGAGATTTTTATATAGAGATTTTACGGCTAGACTTTAGATTTTAATCAGAGAATTTCAAGCAGTATTATGGCAAAATAAACTAGAAAATTCATAGTTTTTTTCTGTGATATCCGGCTTCATTATATTTATTTAAAACGCTGTCTAGAAAACCTCTTAACTTCTTTTATTACAAAACAATCCAACAAGATTCAACACCTTGTGTTGCTGCATGCGTCCACTACTTTGTCAAAGTAGTATTACATAGTACCAACTAGTAGTATTACATAGTACAGGGTATTATTACATATTACATAGTACCAACTAGTATTACATCGTACAGAGTATCTTAGTGAGAGTTGTTTTCGTCGTTCTGATGTCCATTTTTTTTTGAAAGTTTTTTTTTTGGTCAGAATTAGCGAGACGGCTCTCTTGCGTTTCGACACCTCGGTGCTCGCCGGCAGCGCCAGGACTTTGTGTTTTGGCGACGCCGGTTGTCGCTTTGAGCGGCGTCCATGTTTTTTTTATTATTTCTTTGAAGGACTGTTGTAGGATTCTGCCCTTCACTCTCAGAGTGTGTGGTGTGTTTCTGGCAGAGGAGAGCGACAGCATGCCAGACCGTCCCGCTTGGCAGTCGCAGGTGTTGACCGTGGGAGGATGCAGTGTGTGTGTGTGTGTGTGTGTGTGTGTGTGTGTGTGTGTGTGTGTGTGTGTGTGTGTGTGTGTGTCAGGGTCTGCATTACCGCCCACTGATCACCAAATGCTGAGATCTCTCTTTGGTCTTTGAATCAACGAGGGTCAGCCGCCTCATTGGCTGATTCCTTAATGAGACGACAACGTTTTAAATTCATCAGCTGGGTGGAAAATATTCTGCATTCGGCAAAGAGAGACTTTTACACACTATCATAAATAAAAAAAACTGACAACAATATATATAAATGGTTCCTCGGAGGTATTTTGTAAGGGCTAAATAAATAAAAATATTTCAAAGAATAGTAATTTTCCTTTAAACTTTCCTGAAAAAAGAAAATATGAATAAACTATTTTTGTAATGTTTTGTTCTACATCCTTTATCTGGGCTTAAAGACAGAGCAGATGTTTAACAGCCAGATCCAGAATGCTATTAACTATTAAATACTGGAGGAATACTCGTTAAGTTGTTGCTTTCTATTGAAACAAAGTTTGGGAAAACACATTAAAAATAAACAACCGTTCTGATTTTTGATCATCTGAACGCCAGAATATTTAATATAAATGAGACTCATGTTCCACCTGAACTAAAGATCTAAAGCTTCTCCTTAAGAGACGTAACATCTGATTCAGGACCAGACTTGTGTTAACTTTGCCCTTCATTTGGGCTTACAGACATTTCTATATATATTTCTTAAAACGTCCACTATTGGTCGACCTCTACCACAGTGTGTGTTGTCATATTATTGCATGAAGACAAATATCATAGCATGTACTCATTGATGTTAAGTACTAAAGGACAAAGTTCTGTCGGCAAAGAAATCAAGAAAATATCCAAAATTTGGTGAAATAGCGACGATTGAGTGAAGTAACCACGTCCGTGCCGATGTCTCCAACAGGAAGTGATCCGGAGCCTGGTGAAGAGGTACGTGGCGGCCATGATACGCAGCGCCAAGACGGACGAGGGACTGACGGAGGAGAACTTTAAGGTGGGTGCTCCCTTTTGACAATGAGTCTGTTGTTCTGCAGTAAATCACACGCGTCGGCCGCTGGAGCATCATTGGTGTCGCAATAAAGCGAGCAGGTTTATATTGACACCAGAAGCAGAGCTTCAGATTTATCAGAAGATGAAACGGTGTTTTTAATAAGTAAAAGTCTACACCTCTGATCGATAGCGGCGCTTCGCGGCCGACGGTCCTCGAGGAGAGATTCAAAACCTTCTGAGACAGAATTTATTCCGCGCCGCTTTAGCTGTGGAGCCCGTTTCCCATGATGCCTCTGGAGCCCCAGCCCGGGCTTTGAAGTGGAACATTTCCTTTGGGGCTTTTCGACCCAAAAACAACATCAGGTGCACGTCGAGCTGATTCACGTTCACACCCCGATGTTTCTGTGTGTGTGTGTGTGTTCTAAAATGTGTGTCTAACATCAGGTGCACGCTGAAGTAAATCACAGCGTTTTGTTCTCTGAGGAGAGAAGCCACGTGCGCCGCGCTCGGATCCCATGTGACCGGGGAACGAGAAGAGAAAAAAAGATGGAGAAGCTGTGATCGTGTTTTAGAGAACGAAAGGACTCAAGCTGACTGAGTTGTTTGGCTCCCGGCTCGTCGGGAGGTAGAGAGGAAAAGGTTTCAGAGGAAGTAAACGGAGTGGATGTCTGTCAGGATTTTCTATGAAAGCTACGGGCTGAATTCAAGTTAAAAATAAAACAACATTGTGTGAATTAAACTGAAAGTGCAGCACGTCCGGTTGAAGAATGATCTTCTGAGCGAGAAAAATATGAACAAGCACAGGACTTTCACCCAGGAGACCGCCGTTCATGTCCCGTGAAACAAAACCTCAACTTTACGCTTGTTATGTAACATTGTTGCGTCAGAAAGCTCACTACGGACGGTGGTTATTTATTTACGCTTCTTACGTTGTTAGGTGAAGTTATTACGTTACATTGTTGCACTTGTTTCATTACGTTGTTATTTCACGTTATTACGTTACATTGTTGCGCTTGTTTCATTACGTTATTTCACGTTATTACGTTACATTGTTGCGCTTGTTTCATTACGTTATTTCACGTTATTACGTTACATTGTTGCGCTTGTTTCATTACGTTGTTATTTCACGTTATTACGTTACATTGTTGCACTTGTTTCATTACGTTATTTCACGTTATTACGTTACATTGTTGCGCTTGTTTCATTACGTTGTTATTTCACGTTATTACGTTACATTGTTGCACTTGTTTCATTACGTTATTTCACGTTATTACGTTACATTGTTGCGTTATTATTTTCACACAAACCATGAGATTTTGAGATCTTAACCAAGTAGTAAACGTTAGCCACATGTGTGATCCTGCTAGCGCGATAAAACATATTCATTTAAAGTATTTTTTCCGCCGAAACGTCAACATTCAACGAACCCCGTGGGTTGCAGAAACGTACAATGCCAACAATCTATATTTGTTGAGGCTGACTGGACTGAATAATTGATGGTTTTAGTTTATAAATGCCAGAAAATTGTGAAACTCTTTTTTTTATAAAAGCAATTAGTTACATAAAGGTCAGTTTCTTTGGGAATACCACAGTACCATTGTGTTCTCTGGAGCGATAATGATGTCATGATGTCATTCTTTCCCCAACGAGTGGAAGTGTAATAACACATTTTTTGGAGTAACCCTGTAATGTAAACCCTTATTGTACATAAACCATTTTCAAAATGATTCATTAATCTTAATTCCCCGACAGAAATCTACAATTTTCTTTGTTTTACATATTCTTGGTGTCTAAAATACCCACAATGCAACTTCACGGCAGACAGTTGGGTCATTATTAAGTCAAATGTACATTTCAACACATGTTTCGAAATATTTTGCTACAAAATGTTATTATCGCCTTTAAATGGGGAAAAATATTTTTACAAATATAATATCACTTCATCACGTCGTGAGAGTATGTCATGACTTTAAAATGAATTAAGTGAATTAAGCAATTGATTTAGTTAAAGAGAGAAAGAGTTTACTGGAGTCTTTTCCCTCCTCTCTCTTCACTCATTTCTCCCTCCACTTATCCACTCTCTCTCTCTCTCCTCTGCTGGTCTCTTGACCTCGATCGCCCCTCTCCTCACCACCGTCCTCCTGAGCCCTTACCCTCCTCTCTACCTCCTGCCTCCACAAATTGATGTTTCACCTTCCCTCTCTCACTCAGTCACCAATAGCATATCTTCCACTTCACCCTCCTCACCCTCTTCTGCTTCATCTCTGGTTTTTTTTCTCTTCATGCTTTCCCCTGAATATCACATATTTATTCATTATAAAGCTTTGGAATACATTTTACAGCCTTCCTGATGGAAAAAAAATGGTTTAACTCCAATATTGATATATTTTCTTTCTCAAAACTCAGTCCCTCTCTCTTCTTCTTTTATCCTTGTTGTTTTAAAGCAGGCAGTAATCAATGAAGTCAAAGCTGAAGTGTCCTAAAACCTGCATTCTCTCTCCTGACCACCAGGGGGTGACTCCTCTGGTTGTATAGAAGTCTATGCTTCATGTGTTAAAGCTGCATTATCTCTGCTGACCACCAGGGGGTGACTCCTCTGGTTGTATATAAGTCTATGCTTCATGTGTTAAAGCTGCATTCTCTCTCCTGACCACCAGGGGCGACTCCTCTGGTTGTATAGAAGTCTATATAAGTGACTCTACTTCTCTCTTGATTTATTCCCATGAACATGAGTTTATGTCTCAATCTCTAGTTTCAAGTCTTCTTCAATACAGCATGATGTTCATTTAGTAAATGATGGTCATTTACAGTCAAACAGACCATAAAGCAGGGAATGCTTTAGGGGCGGGGCTATAAGGTGATTGACAGGTCGACAGCAGAGACATATACGCCGTCTCTTCGTCACTCTTTCTCAGTCCAGATTATGTCACTTCCTGTTCACTGGGTGCAAAAAAAACAAGATGGCGACGACCAAAATGTTGAACTCGAGGCTTCAAAACTGTAGTCCACAAACAAACAACTCTACAACGGCTCCGTCCCCGTCTTATATTCAGTCTTTGTTTTAAAGAGTTCAACATTAAACTCTTCTTCTCTCTCTGCCTCGTTCCAGGAGTTGAAGCAAGACATCTCCAGTTTCCGCTACGAGGTCCTGGATCTCCTCGGTAACCGGCGTCCTCCCCGGCGACACTACTCCTCCTCCAGCGAGACGGCGAGAGACGACGGCGCCATGGCCTCGGAGGACGACAGCGAGTCGGGCGACGGCGCCGGCGGCCAGAGGTCGAAGGGCGTGTCGTTCATGAACCCGCTGCTGGACGACGACAGGCCGAACGTCGGCGTGTCTGCCCTGGTGCGCTCCATCTCCGGGATGACCCGGGTGGACGGAGGCGAAGAGGGGGAGGAGGGGGAGGAACTGGAGGAGGGCATCGGGTGGGGGGAAGAGGAGGAGGATGAGGAGGGGAAACCAAAGAGCAACGGGCTGAGGACGACCGTCGTCCCTCCGTCCTCCACCGACGTCCTCCCGTCCCCGTCCTCATCGTTCTCCACGACGTTCCACTCCTCGTTCGCGCGCACGAGGACCCGGCTGCAGCGCCTCTCGAGTCCGGGGTCAAAGACGGACTCCTTCAAGCGGCTCTCCTACCTGTTCTCGCGCTCCAAACGCCGAGCCCCGCCCCTGCCCCTCCAGTGCCCGCCCTCCTACACCATCTCCGACGGGTTGCTCCGCCCCCTGGGGAGCCACAGCCACTCCGACTTCGGACTCAGCGGCGTGACCCGGAGCGAGACCCACCTGAACGAGGTGGGCCGCTCGGTGGACGTCGGCAACCCCTCGTTCTCCCCGCGGAGATCGAACGGGCGGGACTCGCTCCTGACGCTGCCCCTCCCGCCCCCGTGCCCCTGCCAATCCCTGCACTGTGCTTCCAACATGTCCGAGTCCAGCTCGCGCCTCCTGGACTCCAGCGAGGACGTTTTCCAGGGCGGAGGCGTGGGAGGAGCGGGCGAGGGCGGCGTGGATGGAGGAGGGAGGGTGATGCTCGGCGGGTGGGTGGGACCCTGCGATGACGTCATAGAAGACTCCGTGACCACGCAGCTATAGGAGAAAGGGACTACCAAACTGTTTTTCTTTGTTTGTCTGCAAAATGGCTGAACACGTTCAGAGGAAGAGAGCCGGAGAAAGAGAGAGAGAGAGAGAGAGAGAGAGAGAGAGAGAGAGAGAGAGAGAACTCCGGAATCCTAGATGGCAACATTTCACAGAACGGAGTGGTTCCGTGATGGTTCCAGAAGGGATGCTGACACCTGGCAGATGTTCATAAAAACAGTTTGACATAATCTGGGTGGAATGTGGCGGATGACACTATTGTTTCCTCTTGTCAATTCAAAAAAGATTGCCCCACATACGTTAGCTAGCAAGCGCGATGGCGAGCGAGCTACCAACCTAACCTGCCACAGAGTGGGCAGACTAGCTAAATAGTGAGGGCGCTACCAAACTAACCCGCTACTGAGTTAGCAAACTAGCTAAATAGCGAGGGAGCTCCCACGCTAACCCGCAGTGGGCAAACTAGCTATATAGCGAGGGAGCTACCAAACTAACCTGCAGTGGGCAAACTAGCTAAATAGCGAGGGAGCTACCAAGCTAACCTGCAGTGGGCAAACTAGCTAAATAGTGAGGGAGCTACCAAGCTAACCCGCTATTGAGTGGGCAAACTAGCTTGATAGCGAGGAAGCTACCAAAGAAAATAGCTGTTCACATGCCGCATCTTTTTTTTGCGCCGTCAAATCCACTGTTATCAATGTTGCAAGTTGACGGCTGCAACCAGGGGTTAAACGTTCTTGTTTTTTAACTTTTGGAACACCTTGTGATGAGGGACAATCAATCCGAGCTGGCAGAAAACTTTTCTCTTTCCTGTGTCAGTCTAAACATAGATGAAGTAGAAGTTATTAGTTTTAGTGCGGGACTACCTGGAGCTTCACTCTCCGTCCCACTGAATATATTTTTCACAATTATTTACTGTGGAAAAAAAACAGATTTAGAACGAGTTATAATTAGCTTCCATCTCGTGCTGATCACTGCATGCAGTCGCTTTCCCCGATTCTTTCCCATCCCATCACACACACACATAGAAATAGCCCTTTTTCTACAATCCTAGTATAATTAAACCCCTCATCATTTAAAAGTTCATGAGACAAATATTAAAAATGTATTTTTAATTGACAGCAGTGTCGTAGACGTCTCCTTCTTCATCACAAAATCCCGCCAAACTGTCTTCATTGACGTCTGCCTTCTTTCCCCCAGAGAACAACGCGGGAGATTTAAAGGGACGTTGTTGGTTTTTCTTCTTTCTTCTGGGAAGATTCAAGCACGCATGATTATTACGGAATTACAAGTAGCCAAAGCAAATTTTCAGAAAAAGGGATATATCTTTAAAAAAAAAAAAAGAAAAAAAAGATCCTTTGTTGGTTTCCTGATTTCTTTTGTTGCCCTTTAACCAACGGAATATGAATGGGATTAAATCCTCTGGAATCTGAATGGAACTGACCCTGAAACGCTTTCAGCCAAATGGATCACATCCGAATGAAATGAGACTCACTTGAAATTGCCAAAAAAATAATTGCCAGGGACCAGTATGGAATACCCCTCCCCTTTAACTCTGGATTTTGATGGATTTAACCGAATCAACGGGATGAAAGGGAATGGAACCACCGCTCTGCCCTCTCTCTCTCTGCAACAACAAGGGCCAAGGAACTTTATTTTATCCTAATAACAGTTATACTAGTAATAATAATAACGCTAATAATAATAATAAGAGACTTCTAATAATAGTAACGAGGACTTTTCTGGTTTCTTAAGACTGTCTTTGCTTCTATTTGAGTTGCCTGCGATACCCTGGCTTCTCCTTCAGCTCTTCCTTAATAAGTACACTTTAACCTGGTGAATAGAAATATAGGGGGATGTTTTATTGTGAGGCAGAAGGGAGACGGGGGAGGAAGAGAGGGGGATAATGGGAGAAAGAGAGGGGGATAATGGGAGGAAGAGAGGGGGAATAATGGGAGGAAGAGAGGGGGAATAATGGGAGGAAGAGAGGGGGAATAATGGGAGAAAGAGAGGGGACAAGGGGAGAAAGAGAGGGGGATCATGGGAGAAAGAGAGGGGGATAATGGGAGAAAGAGAGGGGGATAACGGGAGAAAGAGAGGGGGACAAGGGGAGAAAGAGAGGGGGATCATGGGAGAAAGAGAGGGGGATAATGGGAGAAAGAGAGGGGGATAACGGGAGAAAGAGAGGGGGATAACGGGAGAAAGAGAGGGGGACAAGGGGAGAAAGAGACGGGGATAACGGGAGAAAGAGAGGGGGACAAGGGGAGAATGAGAGGGGGATGACGGAAGAAAGAGAGGGGGATAACGGGAGAAAGAGAGAAAGAGAGGGGGATAATGGGAGAAAGAGAGAACGAGAGGGGGATAATGGGAGAAAGAGAGGGGGATAATGGGAGAAAGAGAGGGGGATAATGGGAGGGAGGGGAGACGAGTTTGCCTTTCTGGGAAATCTATTTTATAGTGAAATTTCACCAGAATTTCATCATGAAACTTTTTTTTAATTTTCATTCTTTTTCTTTCTTTTTCTTTTTCTTGAAGTCGCTCTCAGTGCGGCGTCTTCAAAAAAAAAAAAAAAGTTGGCATGAGCAGAGGCTGTTGAATTATTACTCTGGTCCATATACGACTGTCAGAGGCGAAGTAGAGAACTTATGCATGTTTGATCAAAAATAAAGGGAAAATAATAGAAAAAGAAAAACACCGTTACCTGCAACACACACACACACACACACACACACACACACACACACACACACTGGAAATCTCAGCTGATGTGATGAGTAGCTCCTGGCTAAATGTTTTATGAGACTTTATCAGACGCCGTCTGGGTGACATCACCCGCCTCTCTTTCTCGTCGTCTCATCCATATCCTGTCTCTTTACCTTTCATTTGTCATACACACACACACACACACACACACACACACACACACACACACACACACACACACACACGCACACACATAGGATCGCCTCCGGCAGACGCCATGACCTCACCACCAGCAGAGAGCCTCAACCCTTTCAATGAATCACGTCTACCCAAAATGTCACGGCGTAACCATGGCGACCCCATTACCCCAACACACACACACACACACACCCCATGTCAACATCCTGTAATCATAATGTCGCTTCCAGAGCCGGCGAGCTTGGGCGCTGCCGGGCGTCCTGGCGGCAGATGAGTGGTCGGTGATGACACCCGTCTGTTTACATCCCATAATAATGGCCTACCTGCTGGTTAAAGTTTGAGGTTTTTCAATACAACTTTTTCTGCAACTTCTAACCGATAAAATAAGATGTTCTGATTCAACTCGGCAACACGGGCAGCAGATGAACCGGAGTGCGAAAAAATGGATTCTCTTAGTTACCACGGCAACCGGCCTGCATGTCACCCACCCCATAATCAGGGTGTGTAACTCACACACCCGAGCACATCTCGTTATTTAGAAAAACAGAGGAAATTAACTCTATTGATCGATTGGAAGTATAGCTTGTCGCCAATAAGGTTTGAGGGTCACCGCCTGTTATTAACACACACACACACACACACACACACACACACGCACACACACACACACACACACGGTAACATGGCACATGGAGGGCCACATTTGGCAACACTGATGCGACCGATAATCATTCTGATTGATTGATATTCTCCACAATCCATAATTCAATGCTGTTGAGCCATTGATGTGTGTGTGTGTGTGTGTGTGTGTGTGTGGGGGGGGGGGGGGGGGGGCGCAGGTGTGTGTAAAGAGGAACTATGCAATAAAGACACAAATTGAGCATCATTGAAGACGATGTCTCCTAAAGGGACAGATGGGACGACACACACACTCACACAAACACACACACACACACACACACACACACACACACACACACACAGAGCGCTAATAGTCCTGTGTGCCTCCAAGGCAACCGATGACAACAGTTTTGTCCGCTGCTATAGATCTCATGTGTGTGTGTGTGTGTGTGTGTGTATGTGTGTGTGTGTGTATGTGTGTGTGTGTGTGTGTGTGTGTGTGTGTGCGTGTGTGTGTGTGTGTGTGTGTGTGTGTGTGTGTGTGTGTGTAAGAGAGAGGGGAGGGAGGGTTGAGGCATCACATGACGCAGAATCCTTCAGAACAGACCACCTGCAGGCACACACACACACACACACACACACACACACACACACACACACACACACACACACACACACACACACACACACAGCGCTCTTAGGAAGTCTAATCTAAACATGTTGTCAGTAACACATCATAATAATAGTTTTTTTTACTGTTAACAAAACAATAAAATGTTAATGAATAATATTTACTAATTTTGAGTTATGCTCAAATGTATGTTAACAGTTTAATGTTGCACATATATGATCATTTTAGCCTAAAATTATAATAATTATTTAATGATGACCAAATAAATGTGTAAATCTTTTAAGAAATTATTTGTAAAACATTTGTAAACATTACATACATATTTGTAACACTTTGTTCATGGTTAATACGGTTTTGAAGCCTCCAGTTTGTCATTAGGTCGTCGCCATCTTGTTTTTTTGCAACCAGAAGTGAAACAAAAAAGGGCGGAGCTAAATACAACCGAATAATGCATATTTGTAGGTTAGAGATTGAGACATGAACTCATGTTTACAATGTTTAGTGAGGGAATACATCAAGAGAGAAGTAGAGTCATTTATATAGACTTCTATACAACCAGAGGAGTCACCCCCTGGTGGTCAGGAGAGATAATGCAGCTTCTAGACAAGAAGCATAGACTTCTATACAACCAGAGGAGTCGCCCCCTGGTGGTCAGGAGAGAGAATGCAGCTTTAACACAGGAAGCATGTACTTATATACAACCAGAGGAGTCCCCCCCTGGTGGTCAGGAGAGAGAATGCAGCTTCTAGACATGAAGCATATACTTCTATACAACCAGAGGAGTCGCCCCCTGGTGGTCAGGAGAGAGAATGCAGCTTCTAGACATGAAGCATGTACTTCTATACAACCAGAGGAGTTGCCCCCTGGTGGTCAGGAGAGAGAATGCAGCTTCTAGACACGAAGCTTTGGCTTCACTCTTCAGAACTAGAGGTTTTTTTGATCTTCTTCATCTTCACTCTCAATCACAGTCACAGCTTAGATAACCACCGCTTTAAATCCGTTAACGAGACTTTAACTGATCAAACCCCACAAATCAAAGCATCACCATGGAAACACACAAGAAGCCCAGAGTTCTAAAAGCCAGATCCGATCAGTAATGTTTCAGTTATTGCTATCGATCAATAATCAAACACCAGCATGTGTCTTGGCCGAGAGGGTTTTAATATCTGACTGTTCCTTTAAGAAAAAGTCCAAAAAAACGAGTTGGCGTGGCTACTCATCACACACACACACACACACACACACACACACACACACACACACACACACACACACACACACACACACACACACACACACACACATGGCATCATTCAGGTTCCCCTCTCACCTTCTTAAAGGGATTTTGAGCTTTAAAAATACAAACATGTCCTTGTTTTTCTTTGTTATTTTTGGAAGATTTCCACACGGATGAATGTATGACTGTGTTATTTTTCTAGAACCGGACGGCTATAGCGCACGTTGTTGACTCTTTAATAAAGGCATCCTTAGAAAACTGGGCTGTGGTCCGACTCTTTATTTGACTGGCGTTCCTCCATCTCTTCTTTTTAAACAGGTTTCCAAACAGGAAGTCACATTTCTTTCCCGTTCCTGCCTTCATTGCAAGGCAAGTTTACTTGTAACGCACATTTCAACAACAATGCTTCACATAAAACCATTAAAAGCATCAAAACATAATGCAAGAAGAAAACAAGATTACAAAACAATGAAGAACATTCATTTTAAAACATAAAAAAAACAGTCAAAAAGCAAAAAAAATAATCAAAGTTGCAGTTTAAGAAATAAAATGCAGGAGTGAAATGCAAAAATTGATTAATATCCTTGAATCTGGTTCAATTAAAGGCAACAGACAACAGAAAAGTTATATAATTATCTTTACTTATATCCTGTTCCTTTATGTGAGACAGACACAATGAGTTCACTTCATATAAAGCCACATGTTTAAAGCCACAGACGTTTAAAAAACACGTCCGCAAAGAGACGCTTCAAATTTACATTTTGTTCTTTGTCAGACGCTTCGGCTGCTCCGGCTCTGCAGCGCCGGGTTTATTTTTAGACGCGTTTTGAGACGAGGACTCGCTCAGAGACGGAGCGGGTGCAGCGAGTTGCAAGAAGATAAAAACCCTGCTCACCGTGAGACTCGGAGGATGTGTGTTCTCCCAAGTCTGGATCCCTAAATCAGGTCAAGTGCAGTGGAAGTTACTTATGTAAGAGTGGAGTTTCATTTATTGATATGGGTTTTGTGTATTAATGTTACCTTATAAAGTCAAACTTAGGTT
>NC_136591.1:40402780-40407780 GCF_910589615.1 Taurulus bubalis | reverse complement strand
TTTAAATTAGGATTAAATACATTAAAAGTTCATGTCTTGTTTACATTTTTGGTTTTAAACATAATTAATTTAAATTAAATACGTTTTTTAAAATATTTTTTCCATTTTAACTTGGTTATTAAAGGGGTGTGGCCAAGAAACAAACTGAGGTCGACGTTTTAAAATCAAAATTGTCACCGTTTAAAACAATATAAGTATTAATAATATAGTTTCACTTTCACACGTTCACAAGTTTCACTGAAACATTTTCATTTCACAAAGTAAAACTGTGCAAAACAAATAAAGTACATCCAAACAAGATTTATTTAGTTTATTTGTTATAATATATATATATATATATATATATATATATAAATAAACTTATAATTCATCATAATATTCATCATTCTTCATAATATTTATATCAAATATTTTGATATAAATATATCAAAATATTTGTGTATTTATATATATATAAATATATATCAAAATATGTGTATATTTATATATATATATATATATATATATATATATATATGAAGATGAAAATAATTTAAATTAAATACATAAAAAGTTCATGTCTTGTTTACATTTTGGGTTTTAAACATAATTCATTTAAATTAAATACGTTTTTTTAAATATTTTTTTCCATTTTAACTTGGTTATTAAAGGGGTGTGGCCAAGAAACAAACTGAGGTCGAAGATTTAAAAAATCTAAATCGTCACCGTTTAAAACAATATATGTGAACCTTTCTGGACAGTACTTCATAATGTTCACATTGTGTGTATTTGATGTATTTAATATTGGTTTTAGTCTGTAAGTTCGTCAGCATCGAGATGAAGTCGGCCTTCGACGAGACGGGAAAAACCAAAGAGCTCATCGGCCGGAACTACGGCTTCATCGACAGCAAGGGGGCGCCGCCCGTCAAATACGCCAAGTCGTGAGTTATGAGGTTTATTCATTTGCAGGTTTTATAGGAGGAGGAAGCAGCGGATAACAGACTCCTCTGGTTGTATAGAAGACTATGCTTCATGTGTTAAAGCTGCATTCTATCTCTGACCACCAGGGGGTGACTCCTCTGGTTGTATAGAAGTCTATGCTTCATGTGTTAAAGCTGCATTCTCTCTCCTGACCACCAGGGGGCGACTCCTCTGGTTGTATAGAAGTCTATGCTTCATGTGTTAAAGCTGCATTCTCTCTCCTGACCACCAGGGGGTGACTCCTCTGGTTGTATAGAAGTATATGCTTCATGTGTTAAAGCTGCATTCTCTCTCCTGACCACCAGGGGGTGACTCCTCTGGTTGTATAGAAGTCTATGCTTCATGTGTTAAAGCTGCATTCTCTCTCCTGACCACCAGGGGGTGACTCCTCTGGTTGTATAGAAGTATATGCTTCATATGTTAAAGCTGCATTCTCTCTCCTGACCACCAGGGGGTGACTCCTCTGGTTGTATAGAAGTCTATATAAATGACTCTACTTCTCTCTTGATTTATTCCCTTAATAAACATTGTATCATCTCTCTCTCTCTCCCCCCTCTCTCGCTCCCGCTCTCTCTCTCTCCCTCTCTACCTCTCTCTCCTTCCTATCGTCTCTCTCTCTCCCTCTCTACCTCTCTCCCTCTCTACCTCTCTCCCACTCTCTCCTTCCTATCGTCTCTCTCTCTCTCTCTCCCTCCCTCACTCCCTCCCTACATCTCTCTCGCCCTCCCTCCATCTCTCCCCCTCTCTTTCCCTCCCTCTCTCCTTCCTATCATCTCCCTCCCCCTCTCTCTCCATCTCTCTCCCTCCCCCTCTCTCTCCCTCTCTCCCCCCTCCACAGAGACCTCCGGTTCATCGAGGTGATAGAGAATGTGTGTCAGAGGCTGTTGACGTACAATCTGCACAAAGAGAGAAGTGGAAGCAACCGCTTTGCCAAGGTGTGTGTGTGTGTGTGTGTGTGTGTGTGTGTGTGTGCGTGTGCGTGTGCGCGTGTGTGTGTTATTAAACATGTTGACGTGTCTCAGGGCATGTCGGAGACGTTCTCCACGCTGCACGGTCTGGTGAACAAAGGCGTGAACGTGGTGATGGACATTCCCTTCGAGCTCTGGAACGAGACGTCTGCAGAAGTGGCCGACCTCAAGAAACAGGTGTTCACAAGTTTCACTTTCACACGTTCACAAGTTTCACTTTCACACGTTCACAAGTTTCACTTTCACACGTTCACAAGTTTCACTTTCACACGTTCACAAGTTCACTTTCACACGTTCACAAGTTTCACAGAAACAGTTTTCATTTCACAAAGTAAAACTATGCAAAACAAATACATAATAATTGTTTAAATATATATTTTTATATTTATATATAAATGTTTGTATATATTGTTATATTTATATATATTCAAATATATATATAAATATTTGAATATATATATATATATATATATATATATATATACACACACATATTCATATATATACATATTAATACATATTCATATATATATAAATACATATTTGAATATATATATATATGTATTTATATATATATATATTCAGATATTTATATATATATATATATTCAAATATGTATTTATGTATATGAATATGTATTAATATGTATGTATATATATGTATATATATATATATATATATATATATATATATTCAAATATGTATTTATATATATGAATCTGTGTGCATATATATATATATATATATATATATATATATATATATATATATATATATATATATATATATATATATATATATATATATATATATATATATAAGTGAAAAAGCCAGTAAAGACATAAAATCACGGAGACACATTCAATAAATTTAAATAGTTTATATATTTAATAGATTTTATAGTTAATAGTTTATATTTTCACGGCCTGCTGATAATTATCAGACTAAATGCAGCAGACTGCAACAACTAGTAGATTTAATCACTTGGATTAGTACAAATTAATGATTTGTTTTTAGCAGTTATAACTCTTTAATAGTTCAAACTGGCTTCATGTCATTCTGTGAATGTGTCGTTTATGGTGCATCACTTGCAACCTGCAGAAAAGATTCAGCACGAGTGATATCACGCTGGAACACGGCCATAGCGATGCTGCAAAGTGTATTCATATTTATATTTATATATGAATCTGACTCTTGTGCTCCTCAGTGCGACGTGATGATCGAGAGGTACGAGGACGTGATCGAGGATTGGTACAAAGGAAGTCAGGAGGAAGACCTGACCGTCCTGCTGTGTGAGAGGCACGTCCTCAAAGGACAGGACAAAGGTAACACACACACACACACACACACACACACATGTCTCTTCTCTTCCTCCTCCCTTCACCTCCGTCTCTTCTCTGCTTCCAGCCTGCCTGGACGAGGAGTGGTCCCCGGCCAAGAAGAAGAAGGGCGACCAGGCGGCCATCGCCGAGGACAAGAAGAGGAGGAAGAAGAAGAAGAAGGGGGCGAAGAAGGGGGAGGGAGGCGGTGCCGGCTCGGAGGGGGAGAAGGCCACCAAGAAGAAGAAGAACGAGAAGAAGGCCAAGAAGAAGAAGAAGAGCAAAGCGCCGGTGGAGAGAGCCGCTGGAGGAGGGGGGGCGTCGTCGGACGAGGAGATCCAGCCTCGGGTGCCTCTGTCTGGGCACAAGACGGAGCTGTGAGGCCCTGGCTCTTTCAAAACTTAGTAATAAGAATAATGAATAAAAAGCAGCTTGAAAGCTGCGGTTGAAGTCGCTGAGATCTTGTTCTGTTACACGCGGGTTTCATTTCCTTTATTTCAGCATTTCTGTGTTTTTAAGGCTTATTTTTGTTATTAATGCGCATCGTTTTATTTTGTTTTATTCAGGTCGATCTTGGTGAAATCGGTTGTTCATAACTTCATCTTCTCAGTTTATTTCCACCCAGGTTGATATTTTGGTACTTTTGCCGATCGATTCTATTGATTATTGCGACATCGCACTCTTTAAATGAACCACTGAGATGTTAAAACGTTTCATTAAACTCGTTAATTTCCTTTAAAAAGGAGGAAATATTCATCCACAGCAATCTGTTGAGACGTGAAGTGAAAATCTTTATTTATCCGGTTTATGTGATTATTAATTACATTTCTTTGGGATTGGGACCGTTGGTGATTTTCACCATTTCATCAACAAAATCGATTTTAAGAAATAAATTATTAATTGAACCATTAGTTGCCGGGCGACACGGAGAAAATCAGATATCTGGATGTTTTGTAGATGAAATATCTCGATAATTATACTGCGACAAGACGGCAGGATCGATTATTTTACGAAATATTTGAATGAGATTTGTGATAAATAATCATCAGTAACGTGGACTAATGTTAATGTAAATACTTTACATATTACAGTATTACATATCTAAAATGTCTCGTATCACGATATTGATTAGATATTTAAATCTAAATCTGATGCTGCAGATTCATTGTCTACACTTCTTTTTCCTCTCAGTTGAATGTAGATGATTTGTGTCTCATCAAAATGTGAATTTTCATGTTTTATTCTCTTTTTTTGCTGTTTTATTTTTCATTCCACGTGAAAACTGAGACTTTTTACATTATTTGTGTTGATTTAATTTATTTTGTTTTGGTCCTGAGAAATTGTTTTTCCTTTTGTAATATTGTGATATCATAAAATGTTTCATAAATATGTGACCACTTTTTTCTTTTTCTTTTTAAATGTCATTGATTCTATTTCTGTATTTTCTTTTCCCATTTATATTATCTCTGTTTGTGTGTTTGCTGCACAACAGCTGCTATTTATATGTGTGCGTGTGTGTGTGTGTGTGTGTGTGTGTGTGTGTGTGTGTGTGTGTGTGTGTGTGCGCGTGCTTGTTGCCTCCCATGCTGAAGTTGTGAGTTTGTGTGTTTTTACAGATTTTTATTGTGAAGTAAAAATGCTGACTGTTGTATCGGAGCCGCATCAGTGGATCAATAAACAGTTTGAACGCTCCGTTATCGACTATTTTAAAATGTTTCTGAAGAGGAAGTTACTCACAATATTAATCATTCAC
>NC_136591.1:40387780-40397780 GCF_910589615.1 Taurulus bubalis | reverse complement strand
AGTAGCCGTTACACGTAACTGTCGTGTTTAAAGTAGCCATTACACTAAAGTAGCCGTTACACGAATAAACAAGTTGCCGGTACTGCGTTTTTCTATTTTTTCTATAGACCTTTTGACAATGATACCAATGTTAACGTAAGCCCAGCTTGTTTAAAATAAGTTTAAAAATATAACTCCTCAGCCTTGTCCTGGTTATCGGCCTCTACTGTTCCAACAACCGCCAATTTTGGGTGCAATTAATGGCGCTGAACGGATCATAATTCATCTCTAATATCTCCAAACTAGCTTTATTTAAGTTTCTCGCCCCAAAAATTACCATTTTACAAGATTACATTTGAACGCATCACGACAATGTTTGATAATTAACCTTCTGTTGCTCAGTTTGACTGATTTTAACTTGAATGCATCATAATGTAGCTCAATGCAACATAATAACTCTTTGTGTTTGCCTCCTCTTGTTGGACGTTGACATACGAGCACCAACTCCTTCAAAACGGATTCACGTCAACACTTCACGAGCCGCGGCAACGAAGTGTCACCCTGCTCGCCGGCTTTTTCTGACGTGACCTGAACGTGACACCGAGGAGGAAGACGGCGAAAAGAGATTCAAAGAAAAAGGAGGGGGTGGTAGAAATTACAAGAGAGGAGGATATTTCTAACCCTTGATGACCTGAAATAAACAGCAATCCATTCTGCTCTGTTGTGTCTGGCGGCGGCGTGTTGTGTTCACATGCAGGTTAAACAATCTGCCGTTTGTCCAAAAGCCCCACCGTGAACCTTGAGTTGACCTCAGACGTTACCCTGAGAGAGAAGCAAGCAAAATAAAAAAAAGGGGGAAGAAGAGACTTAACATCCATCAGTTTGGTGTTCTAGCCTCGGCGCTCCAATTCATCTTCGTTCTCCTCACAGCGGTGTGTTCAGGGAAGGTCAAAACCCGGAAAATAGGCTACACACCGGGCAGTTTTGACACCCTTCACCTGCCTCCCAGACACCGGAGGAGCCGCACACATCTGGGACAACCGGGACAACCGGGACACGGCCGCTTCCCAAAATACATCCGCAGCGCCGCATGCGTTCACGCCGCATTCGCTCTGCTTTTTACGCCGCATTTGTTTGCTTTTTTACAGAAGAAGCAAAAGACCGGGACGGGGTGACATTTAGTTTTTGGAGAATCGTCATTAAGGACATCGTGTCACGAGGACTCTTCATCGGGTCTTTTTGAAGATTTTGTGAGGGGAAAAAAAGAGGAAAGACTTGACTTTGCTTTATTATTTTATTATTATATTTGAGTCATAAATCACATTAGCACAGAATAGAAAAAGGGACCAAATTTAACTTTTATAGATCCCCGATCAGGCATTTTTTCTCCTGCCAAAACAAGGTCAATAACTGATCCCTATTGGCAGATCACAAAACGTTGTTTGTTGTTTTGTTATAGCAGCTGGTCTGAAGTCAGTTTAACCATCAAACATTCTAAACGTTCTCCTTTTACTTATATTCATCTATAGTGTGTTTTTTTGCATTAAAAAAACACAATTTAAATCATTCGGAATTAAAAGATTGTATTGATCTGTATGTCGTTCTCTCCTCCAAACATCCGGATTTAACTACATTTTACAAGATTACATGTGAACGCATCACAGTGATGTTTTACTTTACATTCGCCACATATTAATTTTTTACCGACTGGAGCCTGAATGCATGTTGAATATACTTCAACATGAGACGAATGCAGTTCTTAAATACCAGCGAGAACATCCAGTGACAGCATTGCTGAATACGTCCTTATCTTCTTGTGTAGACCTGCTTTTTTATTGCAGGAAAGCACATCTAACAATGCTCCGCCACCTTGATGACAAACACATGGCATTTCCTATAACTCACTTCACAATAAAAGCCTCCCGCTGGGCCGCCGGTGGAAAGCAGCAGCAGGAAATGTTCAGTTACCAATAACGCAACACAGCTCCCCGGATCGAGCGGAAATGCATGTTTAACGAGGACCAGCGGTCTGCGATTAAATGGCCGAGCTTTGGAGTTTTTTTCTCGCTTTTCAAGCCCTGGCCACTAGAGGTCACTGTTTATACGTTGCTTTAAAGAAATGTATTTTAAGTACTCCACCATTGCATTTAGTTATACGTTGGGAGGTTTGTAACAGGCCATTGTTCAATGTTGAGATGACGACATGACTTACGATTAATAAATATTGAATTAAGCATATTGGTAGTACATTTTCGTGGTTTAAGAATTAGAATTGAGAATATTTTATTCATAACGAGGCTAAATATTGTTTCTAGAGGAAACGCAGCAATATTTACGGCAGCAGAAATCACGATACATCTCACTGGAAAGTTTACGAGAATTGCAGTTGTGTTCACGCCAAACGTGACGCACATGTTCTCTGCATGACTAGTTTTATATATAAAGTCGATGCAAAGATGTTGACGGAGCAGCTACGATGTTAGCTTAGCCTAGCGACAATCGCACCAGACTCCACTTAGAAAAAAAGCGTTTTAAAAGTTATTTGCTTGTCGTCTTTCGGAGAAAACACGGATTCCGAATTTTTACAAATCGCAACACTATGTTGTTGTTTCAGCGTCTATTTTTAGCCGTTTATTGCAATTAAATTGTAGCAATATCTGTTTATTTTGGGTAGTATATCTTATAGAATAATAACATGGAGGCTATGTAGTCTGCACTAAGACGACAACAACTTTATCACTCCATCATCGTTAACGACAGCGAATCACCACTCCCTTCCATTCAACCCTTCACAATAAAAGCCCCGAACACAGACAGCCTACTAGAAGGAACTCATAGTCGCTGAGTGGCAGCTCAACATGGGATTCGGTAACCATCAATAAATGTTATTTATTATCTTTTGCGCTGTATTTATTGTCACGATGACGTGATGAAAACACCACTCGGTTTGTTTGTCTTTTTATTACATGACACCGAGGTGAACAAGCTGAAAGCAACGAATAAACTGAAGAACATGAAATATTAATATAAATACTACAATTATTAATGACTTTCTTCTGCTCTCATTTTGACACTAATTTGTAGAAAAAGAGGTAATTTGCAAACAGAGATTAAAGGAAAATGAAAAATAACAGGAGCTATCCTAAAATAACAACCCGAAACCAGTTTGATGGATAAACCCCGGGGGTTACACACACACACACACACACACACACACAATACTAGGAAACAATTTAAGGAAAATAACTAGAAACAGAGCACTCCGTTTTTGTTGAAAGAGCTCGTGGAGAACAAACGGCTCCTCCCGAGCAGATTTCCAAATAAAAAGGGAGCACCGGGTCACATTTCCAGACGCACCCTGAGCCTCCAGCCCCGTGGGGACGAGCAGCAACGACACTAATGGCAGGCTACATGGCATTTGGAGCAGAAAGGTGTGACATGCGAGCCTTCACACTTACCGCCTCGCATGCATTTACATACCCGGACGCACACACACACACACACACACACACACACACACACACACACACACACACACTCCTCGGGGCTTGCCATTAATAACAGCTGACCTTTGCACGTTTTAGGCTGTGAAATGATAGTAAAGCAGACCTGAGGACGGCTTATCACACTCTCGCTTCGTCTCATCCCTCCATCGCTCGCTCTCTGATCCGTCCATCACCCCCCGCGGAGACGTCGCTGTCCGTTTGCTATTTTAGCATCTTCGTCTCAGTCGGTTTCTCCCGTACAATAATGTCGTATTAATTAAGCATATAAACACAGATGATTCTATACTAGAAATGCTTGCATCGCCGCTCTGTCATTGACTACATTTACACGCACCAAAAATTATGATTTTTGACCCGATTCCAAAAAAGACAACAATCTGAATAAGGTGATGAATATGGTTATTTCACTAATATTGCTGCTTTTCTTACTCGGCATTCTCTACTCAACTATTGGGTAGTTAGTTTGTGTTTAACGCAACAAGCTGGTCGTAAACAGGAAGGAGGTCGTGTGTCTCGGAGGGCTGTAAAAACCCAGCCGAGACCAGACGGCAACCTCATGTTCACAGATGTGTTAAAGCAGCATTCTCTCTCCTGGCCACCAGAGGGCGACTCCTCTGGTTGTATAGAAGTATATGCTTCATGTGTTAAAGCTGCATTCTCTCTCCTGACCACCAGGGGGCGACTCCTCTGGTTGTATAGAAGTATATGCTTCATGTGTTAAAGCAGCATTCTCTCTCCTGGCCACCAGAGGGCGACTCCTCTGGTTGTATAGAAGTATTTGCTTCATGTGTTAAAGCTGCATTCTCTCTCCTGACCACCAGGGGGCGACTCCTCTGGTTGTATAGAAGTATATGCTTCATGTGTTAAAGCTGCATTCTCTCTCCTGACCACCAGGGGGCGACTCCTCTGTTTGTATAGAAGTATATGCTTCATGTGTTAAAGCTGCATTCTCTCTCCTGACCACCAGGGGGCGACTCCTCTGGTTGTATATAAGTATATGCTTCATGTGTTAAAGCTGCATTCTCTCTCCTGACCACCAGACGGTGACTCATGTGGTTGTATAGAAGTCTATGCTTCATGTGTTAAAGCTGCATTCTCTCTCCTGACCACCAGGGGGCGACTCCTCTGGTTGTATAGAAGTATATAGTTTATGTCTTAAAGCTGCATTCTCTCTCCCAACCACCAGGGTGTGACTCCTCTGGTTGTATAGAAGTATATGTTCCATGTGTTAAAGTTGCATTCTCTCTCCTGACCACCAGGGTGTGACTCCTCTGGTTGTATAGAAGTATACGCTTCATGTGTTAAAGCTGCATTCTCTCTCCTGACCATCAGGGGGTGACTCCTCTGGTTGTATAGAAGTATACGCTTCATGTGTTAAAGCTGCATTCTCTCTCCTGACCATCAGGGGGTGACTCCTCTGGTTGTATAGAAGTATACGCTTCATGTGTTAAAGCTGCATTCTCTCTCCTGACCATCAGGGGGTGACTCCTCTGGTTGTATAGAAGTCTATAAGAAAATGACTACACTTCAGTTCATCGGTTGCAAAAATAGACTCACTTAAGGTGGACTGAACTTTTAAGGTGGACTAGGTATTCTAGCTTATTTGAACTGTTTAAGCTAAGTTTGAAACGATTACTGTCGGTTTAACAGTTCATTTATTTACATCCCTGTTTCTTACCTTTCAAAATAAAAGCACCAGACATTTAACTGTTTACCAGATGATTTCAGATTAACTCAGTTTGGGTTTATTGCATTTTTTTTTACTTGATGAAATCCTTCCCCAAATAATTAGACAATGTGCAAAAAGTTATTTGTCCAAAGTCGACCAGCTCTCAACTTTTCTGCCTTTCAACCAAAACTCAAAGTGTTTTTTCTTGGCATGAAAGGTAAAAGAACGCAGCGCGGCCAAACCTCACAGTTTACTTTCCTCTTTCTTCCCTTTATTCATTTTGGATGAAAGACTTAACGGAAAAAAAATTGCCAAATTTTAAAATCCTCTCGGTTCAGTTTGAGCCGTTTCCCCCCCTCGCTTCCCTTTTTCTTTCCTCCCAGGGAAGGTCGACGGAGCGGCGGAGGACTTCCTCCTCCTCCTCCTCCTCCTCCATCTGCTTTTTCTAGATCGCCGTGGCCGGACTAAACTTAAAAGCAGTGAGAGGCGACCAGCTGTTATCTTCGTAAAGGTCAACAAGGAATCCAAGGCCGGCCAGCTAAAACAACACTGAGTCCCCGTGGATCCGTCTCCACCTCACCCCGATTCATCACAGATTTTATTTCCTCCATCCCTCCCTTTTGCTTTCTCATGTCCCCCTTCCTCCTCCTCTTCCTCCTCCTCTTCCTCCTCCTCCTCCTCCTCCTCATCCTCCCATCTCTCTCTCTCTTGTCAAGTGTTCATCCCGCCTGCCAAGCTCCTCCAGGTCTGTTTGGAAAAACCAAAAAAGAGACTTTCTAATTTGGTCAGTCTGAAGAGTCCAGTTTTGTCAGTGTGTGTGTGTGTGTGTGTGTGTGTGTGTGTGTGTGTGTGTGTGTGTGTGTGTGTGTGTGTGTGTGTGTGTGTGTGTGTGTGTGTGTGTGTGTGTGTGTGTGTGTGTTACTTTCTCTTTTTACTCCCATGAGACCATATGGGCCACACACACACACACACACACACACACACACACACACACACACACACACACACACAGACAGAAATAGTCGTCCATTTCCTGTTGTCCGCGGCCTCCTTCTGAAAAAATTATCATCATTTTTCAATCACTTTTTTCAATCGCTTTTTTAATTTTTGGATTATTTAAAACGTAACTTTGATGTTACACTTGAAGCTACTTGTGTTTCGTGATCGCTGATTATTCAATGCGATAAGTTATCGTCTATCAATCATAATGTGATGACATCATATATTGTCTAAATTGATAACAACGAGCCGGCGCTGACGTGAATGTTCAGAAAAAGTGCTTCAAAAAATGTTTAAATACTTTTAATTTGTCAAGTATTTAATTCAAGCAAGACTTTGCAAAACCACGTGGTTATTCTATATATTATATTTATTTATCAAACTATATCATAAAATTAAATTACTAGCCCGAGCTAAAAAATTTTGCTTTTTTTCTTGTTTTATTATGTTTGTAAAATTTCAATATTTGGGAACTTATGAGGATATTTTTCATTATTTTAGACATTTTATTAGCCGGGAGATGAATCAATAATGAAAACAATCGCTAGTTGTAGCGACAATAACACGCACTGATTGGTTGTCGTGGAATGATTTTCTTTCTGGCCACTAGAGGGCACTGCAGCCTCTAATCAAGCCGTTAATAGCATCTCTATAAATTGATGTATAAAGTTGTCATTCCATAGTTTCAGAACTATTCTCCGGCTCTTTAGCTCCCGGGCGCTGCTCACGTGGTCGGTGGTCGTCGGGGGAAGAGCGGTATATTCTTTTCCCATCTCTGAGTGGGATTTGAACCTCCGGCCTCCGGGTCACGTCCCGCTCTGCTCCTCATGTTCTCCGTGCTGCTGCTGTCCATTTTGTCCTCTATGGAGATTAACTGCTGTTTACTCTGCAGAGCAACATAGAAGGCCAACCATGGAGAGACGAGTGTGTGTGTGTGTGTGTGTGTGTGAGTGTGTGTGTGTGTGTGTGTGTGTGTGTGTGTGTGTGTGTGTGTGTGTGTGTGTGTGTGTGGTTCTTCAGTTGGTTCTCACAAGAATAGAAGTAGAGGAAAACCTGCAAATATTAGCAGACTTTGCTCTTTTCCTTTCGGTCAATAAATTAGTGATAATGCAAAGCAGGTTTTTTTCAAAGCGCTTTATGTGAAACATCAAAGGACAAAAAGAAACGCTGCGTTAAAGGTCAGCTAAACACAAAGGAGCGGCCTTTAAGGAGCCGAGAGAAGAGAACGTAGCAACGAGCTAACGTAAAAAAGGTCAGGACCTCGTGGATGTTTCTCCAGTCTCTGATCTCTGATCATGTGACTTATAAACAACCAATCAGTGTTAAGGCCAACAAGATAGTAACGTTAGCATCACTGCTAACATAGAACCAACAGGAGAAAAGCTAGTAATGTTAGCATCACTGCGAACGGAGAACCAACAATAGAAGAGCTAGCAATGTTTGCATCACTGCTAACGGAGAACCAACATTAGGAAAGCTAGTAACGTTAGCAGCACCGCTAACGGAGAACCAACAGGAGAAAAGCTAGTAACGTTAGCAGCACCGCTAACAGAGAACCAACAGGAGGAGAGCTAGTATTGTTAGCATCACCACGAGCGGAGAACCAACAAGAGAAGAGCTAGCAATGTTCGCATCACTGCTAACGGAGAACCAACAGGAGGAGAGCTAGCAATGTTAGCAAAACCGCTACGGAGAACCAACAAGAGAAGAGCTAGCAATGTTAGCAAAACCGCTACGGAGAACCAGCAAATATTAGAGATAATGTATGAATTTTAAACAGATTATAATGAATCCTCAAAACTACTGACAAGATAAAAAATAATATTTTCTGAACATTTTGAATTGTGTTTTTTCACGGGAGGAAAACAAGAGAGAATTTTAGAAATTTTGATCGTAAAATAATTAATGAATAAATTATTTTATGAAGCTTCTTTTGTACGTTGGTTTATTTTAATAGCAAATAACACAGTAACAATATTTAAGTCATGAAGGAACGATCCGTCACTTCCACACACGTTATTGATTATTGGTATCTGATCGGGATTTGGTATAAAGTTTACTTTATTTATACCAACATGTAAATGTGTTTGTGTATACGAGCATTTATAAAACCCTCTGTGTGTGTGTGTGTGTGTGTGTGTGTGTGTGTGTGTGTGTGTGTGTGTGTGTGTGTGTGTGTGTGTGTGTGGCAGGTGTTTTGCGTCACCACCCACCATCCATCAAGTCAAATGGGCGAATGACAGGAAGAACAAAAACAAATCCTTCGCTCCGGCAAGAATAAACGACTGATGCCGACCAATGACAAGTGCTTATTGTGTGCGTGTGAAAGAGATGAAGGTATATATGTGTGTGTGTGTGTGTGTGTGTGTGTGTGTGTGTGTGTGTGTGTCTGAGTGTGTGTGTGTGAAATTGAAAGAGAGGAAGACAAAGCAAATGAGTGAGAGATGAAGGGAGGAGAATTGGTTGTTTATTGTTTTACACACACACACACACACACACACACACACACACACACACACACACACACACACACACACGCACACACACACACACAGCTTCTCAAAGTTGGATATTTGCAGTTTATCTGAGTCTTTGAAGGAAATGTAGAACTTACATTTGAAGATTTTGCCTGTATTCACAGTTTAATCAGTATATAAGTTAAGTTAATATACATATATTAATATAGTTTAGTATATATAATATATATAAAAATGCAGAAAGTTTTGAAAAAATAAAAAGTGAGGGATTTTTTTAAGTCAAAGAAAAGGACATGTTTGAGAGAGACAAGTTATTTATTTATTTGTGAAAAAGTAAAAGTGAAAACATTTAGGAAAGTAATAAATAGTGTGTGTGTGTGTGTGTGTGTGTGTGTGTGTGTGTGTGTGTGTGTGTGTGTGTGTGTTGACCTCTTCCAGCTGTCTGTGGATAATGAGAAGCTGTCAGCAGACACACACACACACACACACACACACACTTCTATCTTCATCTTGAACTCAGAGCTGGACGATGTTTTCACATCATCTCTGAACTCTGAACAGTTTTGAGGCGTCTCATGTTTCCTCTCTCTGTGTTTCCTCTAATGAATAAAAAGTCCTTCTTCATCTCCGTGGAAACAACACCGTCGTGACTAGAAGTGTAGAACTCAAACACGTCTTCAGTGCAGAACACAGTTATGATGACATGAATGACACTGAGCTACTTACATGTTCCAGCCTCTCCTCTCTGCTCTGGTCAGAGTTCAGTAAAGCTTCTCTGATTTGTTGTCACGTGACTGTTGGTCTCACGTGACTCAGTCATGGCTTCATGGTTGCTCTGAAGAGCTCAGAATTTTATGTTTTTTACAGAATCCGATTATAGGAAACGGTTTATTTATTATAATTTATTATAAATAAGAGATAGTGTTGTGATGTGTTTAAGGACCGTGGGAAAGACGATACTCTGATGATAGTGAGGGTTTTTAGAGCTTGAATTTTGAATTTTTGTAGTTTTGGCCACATCATGTTTCCATGATTATATATATATATATAAATATGTAACTTTGCAGAATGCAGCATGTGCTTACTGACGTGGTTTAACCCTCGAAGATCAATTATGTCGTTTTATTCTTTACTCAAAACTCGTCTTTCCATCTTCATATCTTTTATTTTTTTACTCGTTCTCTCAATTTTATTCTTAATGTCTAATAATCGCTGCCCAGGCTCCTCTCGTCCTGAAAACTGGTGTATCGTGATCGTTTATGTATCCTGTATGTACACACACACACACACACACACACACACGCACACACACACACACACACAAACCAGCAGGTTGGACCCCAGGGCTCAGTTTGAGAGGAAACTCCCTT
>NC_136591.1:40362780-40380280 GCF_910589615.1 Taurulus bubalis | reverse complement strand
TTCTCGTTCCTCTCCCTCTCTCAGATTGTAATGCGATGTCTTTCTTTGTATTCAGCAGTTTTCTCCTCACTCGTTAATTAAGAGTGTGGAAGGTGAGAGGAGGCAGGGGAGAGGTGTGTGTGTGTGTGTGTGTGTGTGTGTGTGTGTGTGTGTGTGTGTGTGTGTGTGTGTGTTAGTAAACCACCGTAGGTGCAAAATGCTTTTATGGCAGGAGGGATGAGTGTGTGTTTGTCAATGTGTGTGAGCAAGGCAGCAAAGGGGTCCTACTGGGCCAATCAACATTAATGAAATCAGGTGTGTGTGTGTGTGTGTGTGTGTGTGTGTGTGTGTGTGTGTGTGTGTGTGTGTCGGAGTGCTTGGCTTGCAGAAGAGAGAGGATCTAAAAGGGGTCTAAAGAGGAGAGAGAGCTAATTAGAGTTCCCTGTCTCACCAGAGTGTGGATCAAACACACACTGGAACACACACTTACAGGTACAGAGTGCACACACACTCACACACACACACACACACACACACACACACACACACACACACACACACACACACACAGGTTCAGAGAGTGTGTGTGTGTGTGTGTGTGCCTATAGATATTCATTTATACACACGCTGATTCAAGTGAAGGTTTTCAATGTCAGGGAGGACTGAGCACAGCTGGTGGAAAGAGACGACACATGCATACTAACACACACACACACACACACACACACACACACTAACACACACACACACACACACACACACACACTGTACTTGTGAGGACCCTCATTGGCATAACGTCCGTGACTTTAACCTAATTTTCGAGTTTTAACGCTACAACGACTCGGTCGTCTTCACAGGAGAACTTTCTGATATGATAAGATATGATATGATATTGTATGATATGATGTGATATTATATTGTATTGTATTATATGATATGATAGTATATTGCATGACATGATGTCACTCATTATGAACATTTTGAAAAGCACGGAGCTAATAGACATGCCCTCTGGACCGATCAGAGGATGCTCTTCTTCCACATTCATGGCCGTGCGGTTCGGTCATTTATATTTTTTATAATTTTTGTTATCTGTATCGAGTTCAGTACATTTATCCAATAAAGATGATTCAGAAATATTTTTATCACATCCTAATTCATTAGTTTTTACGACACACTTCACAAGGGCTTTTTGACATTATTATGTAACTTTATTATTGACATACTATGACTCTTTTCACAGAGGTTTAGCCATACTGTACATGATATTAAATATTATATATGTATGCTATACAAAGGCTGTTTTATGACCTTTTGGACATATTATTCTGTAACTTTATTTTGAAATTTGTTGACATATACTATAACTTTTTTCACAGAGATGTTTACATACTGTATATCAGCCTTCTCTGCTGGCCTAAACAGAATCATAAAGTTATAGCTATTTTATAATTTGTAATTGTTTTTCACAAATACACTACATGTATTATAATTATTTTCCCTCTTATTTTATTTTCTCATTGCACAGCTCCTGTCTTCCTCTGTTGCTCTGCTTCTAGCCTGCAGCGCCTGAAGCTTTTTTTAAGGAGAGCTCTTATCCAATCAGATTTCACCTCTATGTCTCTCTGGAAGAAGAGCGGCCCGAGGCTTTCTAGTCTTTGCAGATTAAAGTACATGGGGACGTTATCGTTGATTGTCATAGTCTTCAACCAATCAGATCTTTAGTTTGACAAGCTGGGTGTATTCTTTGACGTGCCAGAGCCTGTGAGGGGGCGTCAGCATTAACATGCACTGTGATTGGTCAGTGGGCCAGCGTGACTTCTGTCAACAGAAAGCTAGCTAGCTGCTAGCAGAACTCAGTAGTAGTAAGAAGAGTTTAGGTTGAAACAAGAGAGGTCATGACTTGTTTAGTGCTTTGCTTGGTGTAGTTTTTTTTAACACTCAATGGAGGAGGAGAAACAGACTTGGTAGCGGATTTACTGACAACACATTTCTCATGGAGGGTTATGGACACGTTTGGCGGTGACCATCCCAATATCGACTGCCACTGTCGAGCGGACATTTTCAGCCCTAAAACGCATGGAAACGTATTGCAGAAATGCAACTGGGAGGCTCGACTGTCCTCACTGGTCCATGGCCATCCAGAAGGAGCTATTACTGGAACTGAAGCGCAGCAATAAACTGTACAACGCGTCATTGAACTGTTAACTGTTTGTTAACAAAGAGAGGAGGATGGACTTTGTCTTTAAGTGAGTGCTTTCTGTGTTTTTACATCTGCAGTAGCATTGTGTTAATGTGTCTATGGTTTATTATGATATGGTTAATATCATTCCTTCTGATCGTGGCTTGTTCTCTTGAGTGTGCTATGTTTTAGTGCGGCAGTTTTGTTGGATTGTTTTGTCATGTTTTGTTATAAATAAATGTGACTGCTTCTTTGTGTTCTTGTTGACGTGAACATGCATTGTCCGTTAATGACGCAGCGTCCCGTCATACGTGTATTTATGTAAACGATATCAGACGGCACAGAAGGCTCAGGTAGAAAATGCACGGCCCGCCACTGACAGTATACTATATTACATATGTATGCTATGCAACGGCCGTTTTATGACTTTTTGGACATATTATTATGTGACTTTATTATTGCCATACTATTACCCTTTTTTCACAGAGGTTTTGACATACTGCATATTATATATTTATGCTATACAAAGGCTTTTTAATGACTTTTTGGACATATTATTATGTGACTTTATTATTGCCATACTATTACCCTTTTTTCACAGAGGTTTTGACATACTGCATATTATATATTTATGCTATACAAAGGCTTTTTAATGACTTTTTGGACATATTATTCTGTGACTTTTTTCATGAAATGTTCCAACATTCATACCTTTTCGTGACATGTCTAGGCCATACTATGCTATGACATCTTAATGACCTTTAATGGCATATTTATCACATGCTCTATGATGACTTTTTGAAAACTTTTCATGGAACTTCCCGTGACATAACAACTATTCTACGACTTTATATTTAGTAAACTAAACTGCACTCACTATACAAGTGTCCTCACTTCCTTAAAATGTCTTCATTCACTATATTTTGTGTTTCCACTTCCACGTCTCCACTTTACAGAAATATGTCATCAGTCGCTTTTCCCAAAATGCCTTTACTCTCCAGAACATCTCACCTTCCTCCAAAAAAAATGTGTGTTTTACAACTTGGTCCTCGAGCACAAACGCACAACTTAAAAACACACACACAAATTTTCACACTGACATGAGCTCAATGAAATATTTCCACACACTCACATGTGTGTCTGATAAGGTGAACATCAAAGGGAGGCCACGGTGTCTCTGTGTCTGCTTAATGTCTCCACTAATCTCGCCTGGGCCCCAACACACACACACACACACACACACACACACACACACACACACACACACACACACACACACACATATGCCTACCATGTGTGTGTGTCTACAAACTTGTAACTCTGCTTTGAACACACTTGTGTATAGAGTCAAATCTGTTAATATGTGGTGTGTGTGTGTGTGTGTGTGTGTGTGTGTGTGTGTGTGTGTGTGTGTGTGTGTGTGTGTCAGCATGACTCTGCAACTATTAGTGCATCTGAGTGAGTTTTATGATATTTTTTTAATGTTTTGTGTGTGTGTGTGTGCAGGTACCTTGCACAGCGCCGTTGTCTTGCTGGTTTCCATTAAGCTCTGGTTTATCCTCGGCTGCAGCGTCTGGTGCGACACACAAAGACAAGAAGCGTCTCAGTGGGTCGGCCAATGAAACAACGAGCGGCTCGTTGTAACTGAGAGCAGGTCAAGGACATCATTGGATTTTCGTTTTTTTTAAAGCCACAAACACGATTATTTGTCCAGATGATTATTCTTTTGGAGGGATAAAGTGTTTCATGAGTGTAAGACTGATATTAATATTAATCTGGGGGGGCCTGGACCACAGGTTGGGAACCTCTGATTTAGTTTGTTTCTCTTGGTGTGAATCCTCAAAACACTTCAACTGAGCTGTTAGTGGATCTATAATATTATGTTATTAAGTTATAATTTACTAAATGAACATCATGCTGTATTGAAGAAGACTTGAAACTAGAGATTGAGACATAAACTCATGTTTACAATGTTTACTGAGGGAATACATCAAGAGAAGTAGAGTCATTTATATAGACTTCTATACAACCAGAGGAGTCACCCCCTGGTGGTCAGGAGAGAGAATGCAGCTTTAACACATGAAGCATATACTTCTATACAACCAGATGAGTCACCCCCTGGTGGTCAGGAGAGATAATGCAGCTTTAACACATGAAGCATATACTTCTATACAACCAGAGGAGTCATTTATATAGACTTCTATACAACCAGATGAGTCACCCCCTGGTGGTCAGGAGAGAGAATGCAGCTTTAACACATGAAGCATATACTTCTATACAACCAGAGGAGTCACAGGTTTTAAAATACTTCGGCATGGCTTCACTCACTAAAACCAGAGATTGCCGCCAGATTCCAACTGGTAAATATTTATACTATCGCTAATTTGCAGATTCTGTTCTCAATGTGTTCAAAAGATGTCCTCATTTTCCAGAAGAGAACGTTTAAGTCAAAGAAGAACAACATCAACAAAAAAACAGAAAAGGGGAGGAGAAAGAACTGCAGAAAGAAACATGCAAAACTGAAAAAAAACAATTGAAATGATCCAATCTGAAGCAACAAGTTTGGTTGTTTGAACGATACAAAACAACGAGGACAGTGCAGGGAAACAAAGAGCAGGAAAAAGGGGTTGGAACCAAAGCGTCCGCCGTACCGTTCTGGTTGTTGTTGGCGGCGTGCAGCGGCTCCGGAGACGGGGAGGACGAGGACGAGTGCTTCATGACCTCCACTCGCTCCCGCCTCTTGGACTCGAACTCCAGCGCCTCCTGCAGCTTCCTCTTGGCCTTCTTCTCCTTCTTCAGACGCTTCTGGATGGAGGCTGCGGGAGGAAGAAGAGACGTGATCACGAGTGGAAAGAAAGGACCGGGCGCCGTCGTTCAGATGTGTGTTTGGTGGCGTTGGTCCGGACCTCTGCTCTGGAGCTCGGAGGTGAGCTGCCGCTCGAGGCTCTCTCTCATCTCTCGTTCTCTGTAGAGCTCCATCTTCAGCTCCCTCTTCTCCGCCTGGATATGTTTGTCCTGAACCCGGGCGTTCTCCACCGCGACCTTCAGCAGGCCCTGGGAGGAGGAGGAGGAGGAGGAAGAGGAGGAGGAGTAGGAGGAGGAGGAGGAGGAGGTTACAGGTCAATGTGTGACAATATGCAGATGATGAAGCCGAATTTGTAACAGATTTTCTTATTGATAGGGATCAAGTTTTAATATTTGCTGTTTTAATATATTTTTTACCCATAATACTGCATATTTTACTGTAATAACGAACGTGTCATGAGCAGTGAAGTCCAATAATAAGTTTCACAACATGACCCGCACAGCTTTTTGGACAAATATGGAGAAATTAGTAGGTTTCAAAAAAGTTATGAAATAAATATGAAGAGTACACAAGACTTGTTAATTAGCTCCATGTGTATTATTGTGTGCTTGTATTTTCATGGATCATCCTTAAAATCTATTAGTTATGTAATCTTTAATGCTGTTTTTACGTTTACATATTTTTTATTGTACATTTCTGTTATATATTAAGATTTATGCGTGTTTATTTGTATTTTCTCTGACAGGATTTATTGTCATACACAAGGAAAATGCATTGTACTTGGCAATAAACCAGATTTTATGGATATTTTTCATAATTGACATCGACTAAATGTCTTAAATATGACAGAGAACCACGATTACAATAAATAATGTGATAGAATAGTGTTGATCAATAATCCTCGTAGTTCTGACATGGTACCAGAGCCGTGATCTCACCTGTATGTTGGTGAGGAGGGTCTCCACTGACGACAAGCCGTCAGCGAATAGGAACGGAGCCGGGAAGCCAGGGGGCAGGGCCTGACCCAGCGAGGACTCGTCTGTGAACAATAACACATTTATTACACATTTATTACACACTTTGCTCTTGACTTTTTATAGAATATGGCAACATTTGGTGTCAAGTTTTCATTTTCATGGCACACACTATACAAGTATGTTTTATATGACGAAATATACAATTACCTTTTGTGACATTTCTATCTGACACGTGAGACTATGACATATTTACGATGACTTTCTTTATTCCTCTTTTGTGACATCCTTTAACATTAAATGACATTTTTATGACACAAGATAATATGAATTATTTTATGACATACCATACTTTGGCTTTTTGGGACATTTAGATGATATAATATATAATACAATATACTTTTTAATGACATTATTAATTTGAATGACTTTTTTTGTGACGTTGTATATCATAATGACAATAATAATAAGTACAGTCCCTAAACAAAATACAAAAATCTAAATAACTAGAAGCTACTTTCTTTTGACATGGTAATAATAATAATATACCTCTGTTATTATAAATATTTTGATTTCTTTATGTTTTATAAAAAGTACGCCACGAATTAAAATGATTACTTATTATTACTACTTTAATTGAATTGAACAGATAAGAGTGTTTAACACCTCGTACTGTCCCTTTAAGAGCCAAAACAGAGCGATGCGCTCAGAGATGTTTTTCATCAGCGACACGCCGCCAAGAGCCTCCAGCCAAGTTTATGAAATGTTGATGTTTACTAAAGTATGAGAGGCAACGAAGCAGCGTCAGAGAAATCAATTACACACAGACACACACACACACACACACGCACACACGCACACACACACACGCACGTAGAGGTCGTTAGTATTCAGACAATCGTGTGTGGTGCTAATTGGCAAGGATTAAAGACATCCTTGATTTGTGTGCGTCTATGTGTGTGTGTGTGTGTGAGTGTGAGTGTGTGTGTGTGTGTGTGTGTGTGTGTGTGTGTGTGTGTGTGTGCGTCACAGTGTCTGATCAGCCCTTAATGCCTAACTCACTGACAACTGGGTTAACTCTGCTGTGAAATTAACGCTGATTAAGATGCACTCTAACACACACACACACACACACACACACACACACACACACACACACCATCCCCTATCTGCCACTTCATCCATACACACCTTTCCTCCCTCTTGAGTCTTTCTTCGTCACCTTTTCTCCACTTTCACACGTGTTCTCTCTCTCCTCGTCTTCATCGTTACAACCTTCGTCATTTCTCCTTTTTTCTTTCCGTCTTTCTTGTTCTTTACTAACTGAAGTTTTCCCCTCAATCGATCCTCAATTATATATATATATATATATATATATGCATATATACATGTATTGTGTTTGTTTTTCTCCTTTTGTTTTGAGCTGAAAGTATAATAATGTGAGAGCAATAAAAAACATTAAATTCCTTCACATACTTGGCCAATAAACATGATTCTGATTAATTTTTATTGCCCCAAAAATCACTAATTTGCCCCAAAGAGCGTCTTTAATCTCTCCACTGTTTCACTTCCTGTTTCTCTTCTCCTCATGTTTCTGTCCGGAGAAAACTGTGATGAGATGAAGAAAGAAAGAAACCCATGGAGGAGTGGAGGTGAGGGGAGAATCCAGAGAGGAAGGAGGGAGCGTTTAAAAGATTAAAGAAAGAAAAGAGAGAGGATTAAAAAGAGGAAGGGGAGGGAGGAGTAAACACTGAAGAGTTATGTTTGAATGAAAGCCAATCAAATGCTTTTATTTTGAAAAATACATTTTAGGAGGAAGGGGGTAAATATTACTAATAAATAAATGTTATGAGTTAGGTTAACGCTATTCTCCCTCGAAATGAGCAGGAAACACTTTTCTGTGTCTTTAATACCGTTTATAGATATAAATACAGCATCATGTGCGATGAGTACTGCCTAGTACTAGCTAAAGTACTAGCAGGAACTAGTAATACCTGGGAGCTGGAGTACTTCTGTTCAGTCATAACGGCCTCATCTCTGATGTTTCCATCATTACATATTTAAACATATTTCAATATAGTTTAAGATTTCTGATGCTTTCAAATTTCTGTCAGAAAGAAAATAATATATGTATATATATATAAATACATATATACATATATATATATATATATATGTATATATGTATATATATATATATATATACATAAATATATACACACATGAAAAGTATTTTGAAGTGTTTTATATATATTAATATATATATATATATATATTAATATATATATATATATATGTATTATATACTATTATATATATATATATATACATGTATATAATAAGCAAAACATTTTGTGTGAATATTAAGTGTTATATATATATATAGATATAAATATATCTATATATATATATAAAAAACTTCAACAATATATATATATATATATATATATATATAATATATATATATATATATATATATATATATAAAACACTTAATATTCACACAAGATTATAAAAGCATGTGTTTATTCCATGAAGACTTAATTAAATGACCATGAGGTGATATCTGAGATATATCTTCCGGCCTTCACTTTAAGTCATAAGAACTCTAACATCCTCTTTATTGACCGTCACCAGATGTAACGTGAAAGAAAAGCTTCGTTCTTTTAGACGACTCAATCAAACCAAAAGCAGAACCAAGAGCCCCAAAGAAAAGGTTAGGAAGAAGCGCAGCAGAAAGACAGAGAGCTCCAACGTGTCTTGAGTTCATTCCTGGAAACATAAAGTCTTCACTCTTCACATGTATTGATCTGCTCTGGGAGATGGAAAATAAAACAACGTCCAAGTTTCATCACATGAATATCATTCATAGAGAAGAGGAAGTCTGTGACACCCCGACTCCCCGTGTGACACCCAGAGAAGAAGAGGAAGTCTGTGACACCCCGACTCCCCGTGTGACACCCAGAGAAGAAGAGGAGAGGACACTCCTTCCTCTCCTCTTCTTTAAAAAGGAGGAGCGGAGAGTTATTGATCGATAGAGCTGACGAAGAGGAACAGAGGTGAGGAGAGCGAGGAAGAGGCTGCAGGACAGAACGTGTGAGTACTGAGAGAGTGATGGAGGGAGGAGAGGCCCCGCATGCTTTTAGTGGGTGACCTCTTGACCCCTTTTAGCCATGCCTCCTTCACTTAGCCTCACCTCCTCCCTCCTTCTATCTATCTCTGCCTCCCTCCTTCATCCCTCTGATTGATGGCTGAGAGACAGGTGATCAATAGGAGGGGCTGAACATCCTGACGCTTCTGTTTCTCTGTTTGTGTGTCTGTTCACTCAGTGTCTTTGTGCTCGCATGTGTGTGTCTGTGTGTGTGTGTGTGTGTGTGTGTGTGTAAATACAGTAGATAAGGAAATACCTTTAAGTGAGGACAATTTGTCAGTTGTCAAAACGAAATGGGTGAAAGTTTAGATTAAGGAGGGTAACACTTATATACGAGTGTGTGTGTGTGTGTGTGTGTGTGTGTGTGTGTGTGTGTGTGTGTGTGTGTGTGGTCCAACCTTTGTCCTTTGTTATTTTCTTGATGGGTGCAGCCGGGTTGGTCAGTCCAACATCTGCATCCGCTGACACCAATCCTGTTGAAAGAGAAAGAGCAGTGAGTGAGTGTGTGTGTGTGTGTGTGTGTGTGTGTGTGTGTGTGAGAAAAAAGACAATTTCCGAAAGTGTTTTGTCCGTTCAGTATGATAGAATATTAAATAAAAGGTCAAATATACACATCTGAGAGGCTGAAACATAAATATATAAATATATTTCATCGATGAGTTTAGATCTCTGATGAGCTTCAGTCGACTAACTCATGTTTTCTTTACCGATCAATCTGGTATTTTGTCAGTAATCAATCAGTCAGTTATTTGGAATGCAAAATGTGAGAAAATAAAAAATGGATTCAAACTATTATAAAATAGTCGCTGAAAAATGTTCCGTCCATCGACTAATTGATGAAGCGTTACGGCTCTGAACTACTGCAGGGTTTTGTCATAGAGTGTGTGTGTGTGTGTGTGTGTGTGTGTGTGTGTGTGTGTGTGTGTACCAAGTCTTTCGGGCGAGCTGGAGGCCGAGCTGCTGGGCTGCGACTGCATTGGAGTGTTGGTCTCATCAACAGATGGAGAGAGAGAGGGACTGTCACACACTCTCTCCTGGAGAGAGAGAGAGAGAGAGAGAGAGATAGAGAGGGAGAGAGAGAGAGGGAGAGAGAGAGAGAGAAAGAGAGAGGGAGAGAGAGAGAGAGAGAGAGAGAGAGAGGTGTAAATAAGTGCATTGATTAAAGATCTGAGTGAATCATTTGGGGTTTAAATATGGTTACCATATGTATCATGGAAATAAATAAATGATCAACACATGAAATAAAAAACGACACACGTGATATAATTCATCTTTTGTTTGTTTTTATTTACTCATCTGGATTTGTGAAGAATAAATGCAACACTTGCAACACTTTTTTTCAGTTAAAAGTGTAAAGATAGACCAGCTAGCAATCTATGCTAAGCTACTGTGAGCTTCATGTAAAAACATGCTTTAAATAAAAGTATGGCTTTTTACCGCTCAGTTGATTCTAATTTCTCTATATATATATTTTATATTACTGCTTTTAGCAATTACGATAAAGTGGAATCTAATCTTCTAATCTATTGAGGAGTTCCTCAAGGAACCTACTGGGATCCTTTGTGGTTGTCTTTTACTTTTTTTAAAGAGTGTGTAGAAGATTGTGTGTTTGTGTGTGTGTGTGTGTGTGTGTGTGTTGTACCTTGATGACCGGCGCCCGGTGCACGTGAGTGTGTATCTGCTGGGCCGCGGCGGCCATGTTGGCGATGGTGTTGAGGTGGTTCATCTGCGACATGGCCATCGCTACCGAGGCCGGAGGAAGCCCCATGGGCAGCAGGGGGTGGGGCATCATCATGAAGGGGAGGTCCAACCCTGAGAGGGGGGAGAGGAGGAAGAGAGAGAGAGAGAGAGAGAGAGAGAGAGAGAGAGAGAGGGGGAGAGAGACGTTACCAAACACAGGAAATACTTTTTGAAATGGAAAAGTCTTTTTTTTCTGTTTTACGTAGTTTTTCTTCTCAAAATCTTGCTCGTTTTTTCAGTAAAAACTGTTGACACAACGTTGTTGACCGTCGACGCCACATTGTTTTTCATCTACATTGTTTCATCTACATTGTGTCATATACAATGTGTCATCTACATTGTTTCATCTACATTGTTTCATCTACAATGTGTCATTTACATTGTTTCATATACGTTTCATCTACATTGTTTCATATACAATGTGTCATCTACATTGTTTCATCTACAATGTGTCATCTACATTGTTTCATATACGTTTCATCTACATTGTTTCATCTACAATGTGTCATCTACATTGTTTCATATACGTTTCATCTACATTGTTTCATATACGTTTCATCTACATTGTTTCATCTACATTGTTTCATCTACATTGTTTCATATACAATGTTCCATATACATTGTTTCATCTACATTGTTTCATCTACAATGTGTCATCTACATTGTTTCATCTACATTGTTTCATCTACAATGTGTCATCTACATTGTTTCATCTACATTGTTTCATATACAATGTTTCATCTACATTGTTTCATATACAATGTTTCATCTACATTGTTTCATATACATTGTTTCATCTACATTGTTTCATCTACATTGTTTCCGCTACATTGTCCCACTGTTTGACTTCAACGCGCTCAGCCTCGGGTCGGCGGTGCTAACACAGCGGCCGCATGGCGCCCGTGAACTGGCGCTGAACTTAACCTTGAGCAGAGAGAGAGAGGGAGAGGTGTCACCCCGCCGTCAAGCGTCTCGCTAATAAAAGTTGACAAAGCAAAAGGGAGGGAGGGGAAGAGAGGGAGAGGTGAAGAGAGGGAGGGGAAGAGAGGTGAGGATCTGGAGGTCGGAGGGGTGAAAGGGTGATGAGGCGAGAGAGAAAAAGGAGGGCGACGTTGACGTTTTTTCTCTCTAATTTCTCTGTTTTTCTGTTGCCCTCTTTTGCGTTTTCACTTCCTGTTTCATCTTCATCTTCCTTTTTTCACCTCTCTCCTTCCTCCATCCCTCTCTTTGCCTCCTTTTCCTTACTCCTCTCTTCCTCTCTTTTTCAGACTGCTGCTGTCAGGCCTGTGACACACACACACACACACACACACACACACACACACACACACAGGACGTTCCGTCTACTTTAATTTGTCCATTAACGCTGAACCTCCTAAAAGCATAACCTTGACCTTTGACCCCTGGCCTCAGACCCCCGCTTGACCTTAAAATAGCCCTCCTCCCTCCTCTCCCCCCATTTTCAAAGGCATACTCCCCCAAGATGTTCACTCTTGAGAGAAGTCGCCTCAGCTGTCAAAAACAAACACACACACACACACACACACACACACACACACACACACACACAGAAGATGGAAGCGGCTGCTTTCATTCCAATGAAACAATAACACTGATTGCTGTTGTCGTGACGACTGAAGTGATAGAATAATCAATGTGAGTGTTTGTCGCCTCCCGCTGCCCAGTGTGTGTGTGTGTGTGTGTGTGTGTGTGTGTGTGTGTGTGTGTGTGTGTGTGTGTGCGCAAACACATTACTTCTGCAATAAGAAAAAGAGCGAACATGAGTGTGTTTGTTTGTTTTTGCTTGTCTGTCAATATGTGTGTGTGTGTGTGTGTGTGTGTGTGTGTGTGTGTGTGTGTGTGCGGTGTTGATGAATTGAGTCATTTAGTAGAGTGTGTGCTGATTAATCCAGGCGGAGTGTTAATACGGGAGATGGGAACAGATTAAATGGTGTACATTAACAAATATTGCCACCCCTTTAAAACACACACACACACTCTGTATGTGTGTGTGTGTGTGTGTGTGTGTGTGTGTGTGTCCTCCCGTGCAGTGTGTCTGTTTGGACATACAGTTTGTGTACTCACTGTTGGCCAGGAGCTGTTGCTGCTGCTGGAGTTGCTGTTGATTGACAGCTCCGAGGGACGGCCCCCTCCCGCCTCCTCCGGGAGCCCCGCCCCCTCCAGGTCCTCCGCAGTGGGCTCCAACAGGGGGGCTGGTCAGACGCTCCTTATCCCAGGAACACTCGCTCCCACCTGGGTGCACACACACACGCAGAGGGCCGACGTTCAGGCTCCAGGCGGAAAACGGGACTTTTCAGCGTCATAATCAACGTTTTTTTGTTATATAAAACATACGCAGGGCAGATCCACCTGCTACATATTACACCTTCTGGTTCACGGGACATTATGGGATGGAGACGTTCTGATACCTTTTGTTCAATACATATTCTGAAACCTGAACTTAATAAAAATAAGCCATAAAAAAATAAAATGTGGTCATTTGAATAAAAACACACAATTCAAATGATTATGAGATGATTGTTTTTGAGTTAAACATTTCCTTTGAATAAAAATAAATCTTAATATTAGTAGTTTTAATGAGACATTGTTTAATTATACATAAACAGGTCATAACTCATGTTTTAATATCTATTTTAAGTTGCCGTGAAAACATATTTTCTCGTAAAAATGTAATGAATCCAAAAACAAAATACAGATCTGAGTGAAAATATCATAGAAAAAAATAAAAATACAAATGGAGTTTCGCTATTACATGAAAAGCTTATTTGGCTCTCTGCAACAGATCCATTTGTATATAATATTATAACTTAAAGTTCTCTTTGAGATGATTTGTCAATATAAGTATTTAAATTGTTGTAAACTAAGATCCTTACAAACAGAGTTTATTCTATAATATAATTGATAAATGCGTTATATTGTCAGTAAACACGACCTTTTGATCATGATCAAAGATCCTCATCAGAAAATGAGTAAAACAATCACTTCTTCTCTTCACACCTTCATCCCATGCTCTCTCTCTCTCTCTCTCTCTCTCTCCCCCGGTGTAACGCTGCCTCTCTCGCCCAACACGTCTCTCTCTCTGCTCCCCTGTTCCCTCTCTCATCCATCTTCATCTCCCTCCATTAGTTTGAATTAGCAACCGTCTCTCTCTATTATTGCCTACTGAACTCCCTGCGCTGTGTGTGTGTGTGTGTGTGTGTGTGTGTGTGTGTGTGTGTGTGTGTGTGTGTGTGTGTGTGTGTGTAGATGACAGCTGGGCCTCATCCCCTCTGCCATTTACACCAGGGAAGAAAAGAAGTATAAACAGATGGGCAGATGTTCTCTCTCTCTCTCTCTCTCTCTCTCTCTCTCTCTTATTTCTCCCTTGGCCTTGTCCTCTCCTTCGCTGCCTCTCTTTTATTCTCTCTCCTTCCTCACGTTTTTTTCTCTCTCTTTCATTGTTTTTTTACACATTTTTTTGTTTGTATTTCCGTCCATCTCTCTCCTTCTCTCTCTCTCTCTCTCCTTCTCTCTCTCTCTCTCTCACTCTTCAGGTGTTTTGGCGTCCACCTCTTTGAAAGCAAGTCATCTCTTCTTCTGTATTTCTTTAATTAATGGATCCCAATTGGAGAGTTAGCGCCACCTACAGTTTTATCAGCTAACCTTATGTTTGCATAACAGTGGTAGAAGGAATAATCAATTCATTAATTCAAATTTCCTTTTTTGTTGATAATTCAGGTTAAAATTGAGCTTCAAGTGGATGGAAACGAAACTCATGAAGGTCGATGTGTTCTTTGAATGCGTCAGACGTCTGGAATACGAGCTGCAGTTAAAACAAGCTGGAGAGATTTTAATGTTTTTAGCGTTCTACGATATAAAATATATCAATAAAAACTCCTTCTGCTGAGTTTAGAATGTTCTGCAGGATTTAAAATCGTTTCTAAAAGAGGAACTAAACGCCCTCCTTTCATTTGGTGGTGCTGACGTGAAGTCATGTGACCGTGTGTAGCTCCCTTATAGGCTAACGTTAGCTCTTTACTTCTGGTTGGATTCACACTTGAAAAATCATAAAAGTGGTGTTAATTTGTAAAGAATGTATTGATGAATGTGAATGTATCATAAACTTTGAGATTTTTTTCTGCAATAATACCCCAAACAATGTCAATTTGAAAATCCCATTGTTTTTAGTTGTTGGGAACCGATGTGGCGTTAACTTCCTGGTTCAGCACATTGATAAACCACAGCTTAGATGTTCTACGAAAAGTCCATTTCTGCTCGTTACATGCATACTGTTTAAAAATAAAATTCAGTCATCACAGAAAACAACTCACTACTTAGTTAGGTTTAGGAGAAAATAATGTTTTAATGTTTTATTGGTGTTATTGTTTATGTATTAGCAATAAGGTTAACAATGTTAATGTATTAGCAATAATGTTAACAATGTTAATGTATTAGCAATAAGGTTAACAATGTTAATGTATTAGTTACAATGTTAACAATGTTAATGTATTAGTTATAATGTTAACAATGTTAATGTATTAGTTACAATGTTAACAATGTTAATGCATTAGTTACAATGTTAACAATGCTAATGTATTAGTTATAATGTTAACAATGTTAATGTATTAGTTACAATGTTAACAATGTTAATGTATTAGTTATAATGTTAACAATGTTAATGTATTAGCATTAAGGTTAACAATAGTGATGTATAAGTAATAATGTTAACAATGTTAATGTATTAGTAACACTGTCAACAATGTTAATGTATTAGTTATAAGGTTAACAATGTTAATGTATTAGTTATAATGTTAACAATGTTAATGTATTAGTAACAATGTTAATAATGTGTATGTATTAGTTATAATGTTAATGTATAAGCAACAATGTGAACAATGTTAATAATGTTAATGCATTAGGAACAATGTTAATGTATAGGTCATGATGTTAATAATGTTAATGTATAAGCAACAATGTTAATAATGTTAATGTATTAGTAACAACGTTAATGTATAAGCAACAATGTTAATGTATTAGTTATAATGTTAACAATGTTAATATATAAGTCATAATGTTAACAATGTCAATGTATTAGTAATACTGTTAACAATGTAAATGTATTAGTAATAATGTTAACAATGTTAATGTATTAGCAATAATGTTAACAATGTTAATGTATTATTAATGATTTTAACAACGCTAATGTATAAGTAATAATGTTAACAATGTTAATGTATTAGTAATACTGTTAACAATGTTAATGTATAAGCAACAATGTTAACAATGTTAATGTATTATTAATGATTTTAACAATGCTAATGTATAAGTAATAATGTTTACAATGTTAATGTATTAGTAATACTGTTAACAATATTAATGTATAAGCAACAATGTTAATACTGTTAATGTATTATTAATGATTTTAACAATGCTAATGTATAAGTAATAATGTTAACAATGTTAATGTATTAGTAATACTGCTAACAATGTTAATGTATAAGCAACAATGTTAATAATGTTAATGTATTAGTTATAATGTTAACAATGTTAATGTATTAGCAACAATGTTAACAATAGTGATGTATAAATAATAATACTAATAAAGTTGAGGTTTCTATCTGTCATTATTTTTATTATTAAAAAAGCCAAACCAAGAGATCAATGTAGAAAATAATGTGGAAATAATCCATAGTTCAACCAACTACAACAGCAAAATCCTGCTTTTCCATGAATGCACGAGTAATAATTCTAAAGTATTAATCTCACAATAGAATATGTAATAGTAGAAAAGTTACTTCCTTCCTAGTTATATTGATATACTTGTACTGAAGTAACGCAGTATTTCTACACTGTGGTAATTGTACTTTTACTGAAGTTAAGTCTCTCTACTGCTGCTCCATATCTTCTTCTTCACTTTCTCTCTCCTTCTTTTCTTCCCTTTGTTTCTTCCTATATTTTCTTCCTTCTCCTTTCCTCTCGCTGACTAAAAACACAAAGATATGGTTTCCATTGACACATAAATCTGTCTCCATCACTCAGTGTTTGTTTCTCATGTTTATAAAAGACACAGAACAGATACGACGCTCAGATCGACTTTCACCCATCAAACACCAGAACACATCTTTTCTTTTTCCCTTTCCCTCTCGCCCTAAATATCCCTTTCTCTCGTCATCCCTCGCTTTATTTCCCTCCTTCGCTCGTTCCCTCTATTGTCCGCCGGAGTTTCCCAGGCCGGTGTGAGTGTCTCTGACACAGGAAACAAGGCCGGACAATGAAAAGAAGCAGGAAAAACACTCTGAATGAAATAAAAGAAGAAGAGCAGGAGGGAATAAATAAAAAACGACAGGGCGAGAGAGAGAGAGAGAGAATAAAAAGAGTAACTCTATCAGCCCATTTGCCAGGTCAGCTGAAGAAAAGGAGGAGATGGAAACAGAGGAAACAGAGAGGATTGCTCTCTCATTTCTTTTCTCTTTGCTTTTTGTTTTCTGTCTTTTTAATAATTCAGAGAAGCAGACACAGCAGAGATGGAGTGGCCCGGAACGTGTGTGTGTGTGTGTGTGTGTGTGTGTGTGTGTGTGTGTGTGTTAAGTCTTTGTTTTTATATATGTCACTTAGTGCTTTAGGTCATTTTCCAGACATATACTTTGAGACTAAACTATATATTGATT
>NC_136591.1:40337780-40360280 GCF_910589615.1 Taurulus bubalis | reverse complement strand
GTGTGTGTGTGTGTGTGTGTGTGTGTGTGTGTGTGTGTGTGTGTGTGTGTGTGTGTGTGTGTGTGTGTGTGTGTGCTACCTGTGTTGGAGTGTAAGTCATCGTCCGACTCGTTGCCGTTCTGGAGACTCATCATCATCTTCATCTTCTGCAGCTTTTGGAGCTCGGCCATGGCTGCTGCTGTCAGGCCTGTGACACACACACACACACACACACACACACACACACACACACACACACAGTATTGTCACCTTCATCATCCTCATTATGACAAACAAGTAAGAGGTTTCATCAGCTGCCCTAAATAAACATCCATCAATCTCTCGACGAGCCGCCAGTCACCATCACCCTGGTCGGGCCTCGCAGGTGCCACTACCCATGATGCTTTGCAGCGAGAGCCGTGACACACATACTGACGACCGGCTGTCGCTGTCACCATCCTTTCGCTTTTCAGTCCGAGCGTTTTGTCGAAGTGTTCCAGGGTGAGAGTTTCAGACGCCCCGGGGCCGATGCATGTTCACTGACACACACACACACACACACCCACACTGAGACACACACACAGACACACACTGACATAGGGAACACGCCCCTACTGCTACACACACACACAGAATCTTTTGTATGGACTAAGATCCCTGGCTCTGTGCACTGACCTGGAACTGACTTCTATACACAACAACCAGCAGAGTGAGAGCGATGACCCTCTGTGTGTGTGTGTGTGTGTGTGTGTGTGTGTGTGTGCTTCATTGTGTCAATGCACTATTATGTTTGTAAGTGTGCATGTGAGCCCTTTGCGTCGTGCTGAGTGTGTACGTACAGTTTTCTTTCATCTATAAATGTGTGTGTGTGTGTGTGCGTGTGTGTGAGGGAATGCATGCATGATTATCTGTGCATACTTGTGTGTGTGTGTGTGTGTGTGTAGGTCAGTTGGTTTTGCCCCGGTCACAGTTGACGGCTCTGCAGGAATGTCCATTACACACACAGTACAGTTGTCTGCGCTATAAAGAAAACAAGATGGAGGGGGGTCATGAGGGGGGTTGTCGCGTTTGAAATTTAATTTAAAGCGAGATGAAAGGAGAGATGGAGAGATGGAGAGATGGATGGGTGGATGGTTGAGGGAGGTGTGGAGGACGGACAGGGAGTGTGTTGTGTTCAGGTGAAACTGGAGCTCCTCGTTTAGCTGCAGAGGTAAAGAGTTCAAAGCCTTGGAGTTGTTGTTGTTGTTGTTGTTGTTGGATGTTAGTGTTTGCATTCATGTTTATGTTCATTTTTATTATGTTTATAATGTTAATGTTCATTATTCGTGTTTATTGTAAAAAAAAGAAGAAAAAGTGTACATCTTGAGGTTCAATGTTCAATAATGAATTCTACCTTTACCGTGTGATTACTTATTTATTACACTTGTTCTGATCTTGTTTTTTTAAATGTTTGTATTATGTATCTTGTTCATTTTCACTATCCACTCTATCTCTCTCTCTATATATATATATATATATCTGTATCTATATCTCTCTCTATCTCTCTCTATCTCTCTCTCTCCCTATCTCTATCTATCTCTCTCTATATATCCATCTATCTCGATCTATCTATCTATCTATCTATCTATCTATCTATCTATCTATCTATCTATCTATCTCTATCTCTATCTCTCTAACTATCTCTATATATCTCTATCTATCTCTAGCTCTTTATCTCTATCTATCTATCTATCTATCTATCTCTATCTATCTATCTATCTCTATCTATATCTATCTATCTATCTATCTATCTATCATCTATCTATCTATCTCTATCTATCTATCTATCTATCTCTATCTCTATCTATCTATCTCTATCTATATCTATCTATCTATCTATCTCTATCTCTATCTATCTATCTCTATCTATCTATCTATCTATCTCTATCTATCTATCTATCTCTATCTATCTATCTCTATCTATATCTATCTATCTCTATCTATATCTATCTATCTCTATCTATCTATCTATCTATCTATCTATCTATCTCTATCTATCTATCTCTATCTATCTATCTCTATCTCTATTGATCTCTATATCTCTATATATCTATCTCTAACTCTATCTCTATCTCTATGTATCTCTCTAACTATCTCTCTTTATCTCTATCTCTATATATATATCTCTAACTCTATCTATATCTCTCTAACTATCTCTATCTCTATATATCTATCTCTAACTCTATCTATATCTCTCTAACTATCTCTATCTCTATATATCTATCTCTAACTCTATCTATATCTCTCTAACTATCTCTATCTCTATATATCTCTCTAACTATCTCTCTCTATCTCTATATATCTATCTCTAACTCTATCTATATCTCTCTAACTATCTCTATCTCTATATATCTATCTCTAACTCTATCTATATCTCTCTAACTATCTCTATCTCTATATATCTATCTCTAACTCTATCTATATCTCTCTAACTATCTCTATCTCTATATATCTATCTCTAACTCTATCTATATCTCTCTAACTATCTCTATCTCTATATATCTCTCTAACTATCTCTCTCTATCTCTATATATTGATGGTGGCAGGTTAGGAAGTTTCAACATATTGGCCAAAAATGTGTCATTGTAGGTTTAAAGTGGTCTTTTTGCAATGTAACGCAGAACATACAACTCATGTATTTAATGTACGTGTGTGTAAAGATCTAAACCACGTGGATCTGACGATGGATCCTCATCCGAAACCGGTGAGCGTCCATCTTAATAATAATACAATCTGTTTCACAAGTACAAGGAGCAGAGAGAGAGAGAGAGAGAGAGAGAGAGAGAGAGAGAGAGAGAGAGAGAGCCCGAGGCAGAGTGACCAGACGTATTGTCTGCTGAGAGAAGAGGAGGAACATGAAGGAGGCCAACACCGAGGAGGACCACAAGGAGCTCACAAGCTCACGGAGGTTCTAGAAAACCGGCAATCGGATGCAACGAATAATGAGTTGTCATGAGATACATGTCAGTTATCTATTTGGTTCTCCACGACAGCAGAGGAGGGAAAGGAGAAGAGACAATGCTCATGAAAGAGAAGCAGAAGCAGACTGAGGGTGAACGAGGGAGGAAGGATTGATGTGAAAGAGAGAGAGAGAGAGAGAGAGAGAGAGAGAGGTCTGGAAATGTGAATACAGTCCAAAAGAAGGACGAGTCACATGATGAAGGGATGAGTGACGGCAGAGAGGTCAGAGGATGAAAGAGGAGAAGGACCAACGTGGGAAACAAGAGAAAGAAAGGAAGAGGGAAAGTTATGAATTATGACATGTATTTAGACATGAAGTGGGAGGAGCTGCTCTTCTGTCATATCATAACAAACACGAGTAAAGTTGCAAAAACAATAATACTTTGATAAATATAATTTCCAGCGTTTTCTGCAAAAAATATATTAACTATTAAATACTTTTCATTTGCATTTATTAACCAATTAACAAAGTATTATAATCATAAGTTGTAACTTTGTGATAGCCATCCAGATAATATTTAAAGACTTAATAATAATACATTATTAACCATTAAGAAACCATAAAGTATTGCTAATAATTAGTATTATTAAATATGTAATATAGTTAAAGTTGAACTAATAATAAATCAATATTTCATTATTGAACAAACTGTGACAGGGATTGTACAGTAGCCTGGTAAACAACAACAACAACAAGCTAACTATATTTTGTTTAAGTGGAAAATAAAAATAAAAAAGAGAGAGAACGGCAAAAAGAAGAAGAGGATGGATTATTAATAATGGAGGATGGGTCATTACTCTGAGAACACCTCGACACACTCACAGAGATGCATACACAGACACAGGAAACAGGGCTGCACACACACTGGACACACACACTCATATGCACAAAACATGGAGTACACACTCCCGTAAACACACACACACACACACACACACACACGGACAGAGAGTCCGAACGCCCGCTTCGCCTCGATGAAACTAGAAGACAATCAATAGTGAGGGCAGAACCACAATACTGTTCTCCATCATGACTATCAAACACACACACACACACACACACACACACACACACACGATCGATGGCTGTCCGCTGTGTCCACGGTTACCGAGCATCGACCCCCGCCGCTAATGGCGACCAGGGAACCTTGGGAATTAGTGTGTGATTGATTGACAGACTGCTTCAAAGACACACGCGTCATATAGAAGCCAGTGTGTGTGTGTGTGTGTGTGTGTGTGTGTTTCAGTGGTCCCCTGTGGGTTGTCCATACGTTGTTTACCCATCTCTTTTTCCTTCCCGTGCATCCTAATGTTTTCCGAAGGACGAAAGAGAGAGAGCGAGAGAGGATGAGACAGGAAGAAGGAAGTGTGGACAAAGAGGATTATGATGGAAGAGAAGTGGATCGTCAGCGTAACGTGACAAACCAAATCCACTCAACGGGAGGAATTTTCCCAGGGAATAGTTGAGTCAAGGTGGGTTTTATTCAGGACTTTCAAGCAGAGACGTTGGCTTCATGTCAAAGTAGAAACTCTAAGAAAGAAACACTGATAGTACGGATCTCTTTCATCTGCTTGGGCCTGTCAGACGGCACTCTGGGCCCGTTTGCATCGGCAGTCTTGGCTTCGTAACTATCAGAGCGTTGAATGCATCGCCATGACATTTGTTAGGCATGCCCATGTGGCCTGCAGGAGGACTCCTTTGGATTTTGGTGATCCTCTGACCTTTTTCTTTAGCGCCACCAGCAGGTCAAGAATGGTCATTTATATCGGTGAAACGTCTCTGCAGAATGGATCGGTCCAGACGTCAATGTTTCAGGAGGGATGAATGTGGCGTTGGTTGAATAAAGGAAGGAGAAAAAGGCATAAAGTTGGTACGAGCAGAAGAAGAAACAATGAACTGACGAGATGTGTTCGTGTCCCTGAAGTCTCGGCAAAAAACATGCTTTTGCACTATGCACCCTGGGTGTGAAATAATGTGTTAGAAACCGCACAACGCCCCTCTGGCCGCACAGGTCTCTCATGTAAAAGAGATCTTGTATTTATTACAGACTTGCTGATTAAATAAAAGTTTAAAAAAAAATTCACACACACTTTTTTAATGCTAGTTACATTTTTTTTACAGAAGAACAGAAACTTCCACAGCAAAAGGAGAAAGTAAAAAAACTAGAATAACCGCCTCGTGGTTTTTAACCTTGTCTGTTCAAAGTGTCACCACTTAGTAATTATAACAGACAGTTGTGTGTAATTCTCATGAATAACGTTAATGAATAAATACATTCAGTCACAGGGACCTTTCACCACTAAATTCTAAATCAGTCCAAGAGGAAGTTAGGGCAAAACATGAAGAAATTCCCTTCAGGACCAACGAGCAACCTTAAAAAAACAAGTTAAAAAAAAAACATTAAATGATTCATGTTTTGTGGTGTATTATTTTCGAAAGTCAGGAAAAGATAAAATACTATACACAATGACGGTTAAAGCTTTAAATGTTGAAACGTTTGACTTCAGACTTTTCAAAATAAAAGCTCAATTGATTTTAGAGATTTTGAAACTGAACCCATATTTTCCTCTTTAAGAAACGCCTCTCTCTCTCTCTCTCTCTCTCTCTCTCTCTTGAAGTGAGTTCTTCACTTCGACCACATGAAACCCAACAAAGCGTCTGGGCTCGTATTTAGTGAGCGACCAGGACTCTGGCCTACATAGCACATGTTAGACTAAGTCATTGACGCCTCCCCCCACCACACCCGCCATGAAGGAAGTGGACCTCCTCCTGCTTCTTTTTCAGTAAAAGCATCCACTACATGGCGATATTCTAAATGAGATCTGACAGTGTCCTTCCACAGCACGGGATGGTCTTTAATAGCTTTGAGTCTGCTGGTGGAGGCTGTTGGTTGATCTTCAAGAGTCCTAAACCCCCCCACCCCCCTGAGCTCGCGTGAAACCCACCCCATTTGGCCGCGGTTGTAAATATTTAATCCACTGCACCTACATCTCTGACGAAGTGCTCCGAACACGCTCTCAGAGACGGAGTGACACTTTGAATAAAACAAACAGGAAAACAGAGAAATTGCTCTTTGTGTTCTGAATTTAGAAACACACTGTTCTGTTTTTTCTCTCCCCCCCCCCCCCCCCCCCCACCTTTCTTCTTGCGAGCACTCGGAGTGCCAATTTACAAATGCAGTCGATTGCTCTTGTGCTGAGTCAAATAGATTTCAGCTCCGCACTCTGGCACTTAGGTGGCCCATCTTTAGCTTTCACTACCAGTACAAGACGCCCATTTGGAACCGTTTTGCAGCGGCCATTTTGTGCCATCTCTGATAGACACACTGGCTTTGGGTCCTTGTGTTCGCCAAGTCTTTGACTTTAAAGACGTTTTGAGTCTGTAAACAGGAAGTCGTTAGAGCAACATTGAGTGCCGAACTCCATAAGAGCTTTCCATTAAGTTGAACTGGAAAAGCAACTGGGTTTGACAGTCGATAAAAAGTAATAGAGTAACGCTAGCAGTGCCTGTTAATAGTCAATGTTTAAGTCAGTGGTTAGAGGTACAACTAAATTAAATGCAATGTTATTGGGTCTATTTCCTGGAAAAGACAAGGTAGTCAATGGCAAAGAGTTCTATAGCCTGATACAGTCAATGATTTAGGATTATGTTCCCAGTTAAAGTTCATAAAAGGAACTTTTAACTGGTTATGAACCAGTCTCAATGTAATCCAGATGCCTCCATATGACCTGCATCAGTAAACATGACCACCAGCGAGAGGTTTGTCTATTTCTATACAGTTATTCTTAATGCTCGTCACCAGATGCGGTAAAATAAGAAGTTTTCTGAAGGGAGTCTGGTGCTCGGAAGCACTACCGCGATTGTCCACAGGGGTCGCCAGAATCAACTCATTACAGTTACTTTAAGGGCTGTTATTTATTGGTTCTTCTGGTACAATCAATTCTTCAGGGCTCTACTGCCTAAAACAAGGCAATAATTTGAAGTTATATTGCCAACTTCAATTCAATAATTAGGCTTATATTGATTCATGAAGTCATCCTACAGTATAAAGTTAAAATGTGAAAAATATAATGGGTCAATATGTGCTCCATTGGCCAAATTAAGTTCTATTAGCTATTTAAAGTCGATGTTTGAGGTAATCATTCCTTAATAAAGTCTACATAAAAGATCAACATGTAAAAAAAGGTTGTTCTGTGTTTCAATTCGATGGTTAGAGACTTTATTCCCTGTATGTTGCACTCCGAGTGAACAGCCCACACACATCACCAAATAGGTGAAGATCAAGTTTTTAAAGAAAACAACTGCTAACAGAACCAACAATCCTCTTTTATTAGCAGTAATTACTTTGCAGGCCGGTGTAAACAAGTGTTTTATGGTAATAACGTGCGCTGCAGGTTATTATAGTTTATTACCTCATTGATTTTTGTTCTGGCAGAACTTCACACCATTGGACTGTTTATGAGCGAAGATCATTCAATTAAACTGTAATCTTCAGGAATTACGTTGTTGCTTATTCAGTCCCGTTTTTCTTTGTTGGGGTATTTCTGTCCCGCGTTTCACGGAGATTAGCCGTCAGTCCAACTGGCGCAGGCCCGTGCTGTGCTTTTCCACTTCTTATCTGTTGCTTTAGTTCTGGGTTGGCCAAATGTTTGGGATTGTGGGCCAAACTATAATGAATGTGTAGTTTTTTAAGCCATTTACACAACAAGGAAAAGTTTCCAAACCAAATGAGCCAGAGAAAATACAATTGCTATCAAAATACCTCTACGCAATATTAGTTTAACATTTGATTGGTGTGCCAATATATTTTAAAAAGTAATTATGTGTTTGCTGCTCTTACGGTTATTTAAAATCAATCATTCTAAATAAATAAATACTGTGGCCTGTTGCAAACATGAAATATGATAATGTTATGGGCAAATCTGTAAATAAGTTTAAAACTTTCCTTTTGTTCATGTTGTTAAGCCCTAGGGTCCCCTAATCGGGGTACCCTTTTATATCAGGAAAATCAAGAAAAAATCATGGTATAAATCCCTCCCCCCCCCAAAAAAAACATGTTAGGTATCAAATTAAACATAAAAATCAGGGCTACAATAATATATAATCCCGATGTACAACCTCTAAACACAACTCAAACAATAAATAGGATTAGGGGTTAGGGCTTAAAGGGCTACACGATTACGATGCAAATGTTAATGTAAGATGTAACTTGGATAATTTGCATTGCCTCTCAATGGCTCTCAACATGGTGACAGCTGAGCTAACGATGCTAAAGGCGCTAACAGTGCAAACTACAGCAACGGTTGACATTGCCTAATAACGTTTGATAAAGATTGGTCGGTTTTCTGAATAAGTCAAAGTTAAAAGGTTCTATTGGTTAATAAAGTCCATGATTTAGGGTTATGTTCCCAGTTAAAGAACTCCTAGCTGGTTCTGAACCAGTCTCAGTGTAGTCCTGGTCCTCTATAGACCTCCACCAGTAAACAGACCATCACAGAGAAGATGGTCTGTTTCTATAGAGTCGTTCTTAATCCTCGTCATCAGAACCTGCTGCAGTCAAATGAGAGGTTTTCTCAAGGGAGCATGGAGGCACTACCGCTTCTGTCCACAGGGGGCGACACATGAACCCGGGATTACAGTTCCTTTCCTCGCGTTAAGGGTTGGGAGTATGCACTCAAATCCCAGTAGACATCACTCCACCAAGCTTCATATGGATAATAGTCGTCTGCTCAAAGATGAAACAAATGCAACAAAGAAATGGTAAAATAACATATTATTATACATTATTATAAAAACAATGATAACACGCAGATAACTCCAATAAACGTGCAACGTACATACGGCGCAATTAAATAGAAATAATACAGACTTTGGTTTCTGTAGAAACAAACTCAACCGGTGGGGTGTGTGTGTGTGTGTGTGTGTGTGTGTGTGTGTGTGTGTGTGTGTGTGTGTGTGTGTGTGTGTGTGTGTGTGTGTGTGTGTGTTTAGCTGGCATATAGATGCAGGAGGTGGAAGGAAAAAGAAGAGGAGAGATGAAAAGGACTTTATGTCACTTTAGTCCTCTTCAGCCTCCCTCCTCCCCATTCGTCTCTCTCTCTCTCTCTCCCTCTCTCTCTCTCTCTCTCTCTCTCCTCTCCTCTCTCTCTCTCTGCAGGTGCACATAAGAGTCCTCAGATGAGTGTATTCTTTTCAGGACAAGATTGAAAGCACTTCATCTGTAACCTACACAGAGTACTTGTGTTTGTGTGTGTTTGTGTGTGTGTGTGTGTGTGTGTGTGTGTGTGTGTGTGTGTGTGCATGCACAAGTGAGGTCAATGTGTGCGTATGCGCCAGATGTGTTTATGTTTATGTCTGTCACTGCAAAGTGTGTGTATTTGTTCCCAAAAAAATGTGTTTAGGAAACCGTGTGTGTGTGTGTGTGTCAAAAGTGTATTTGTCGTTTTCTTTTTTAAAGAGTGTGTGTATAAAAAAAAGACCTTGTGCGCATAAAGTGTTTGTAGTTGTGTTTACGTGTCTCTGTGTCCAAACTGTGTGAAGTGTGTGTGTGTGTGTGTGTGTGTGTGTGTGAAAGAAGACAAGGCGAACCATTGAGCTGTTTTTGAAGTGAATTAACAAGTCAAATGAGTGCCGCAGCACCCTGCATAGGTTACCACACACACACACAGACACACACACACACACACGCACACACACACACACACACACACACACACACACACACACACACACACACACGCCCACGCTTATCATCACAGCGTCTTTGTTAAGGAAGATGAGGCCAATTAAACTGATATCACTCTCTTGTTGTCGTTTAAGCCTCCTCCCTCGCTCTCTCCTCCCTCGCTCTCTCCTCCCTCACTCTCTCCTCCCTCGCTCTCTCCTCCCTCACTCTCTCCTCCCTCGCTCTCTCCTCCCTCGCTCTCTCCTCCCTCGCTCTCTCCTCCCTCGCTCTCTCCTCCCTCACTCTCTCCTCCCTCGCTCTCTCCTCCCTCGCTCTCTCCTCCCTCGCTCTCTCCTCCCTCGCTCTCCTCCCTCGCTCTCTCCTCCCTCGCTCTCTCCTCCCTCGCTCTCTCCTCTCGGTTCAATCCATCTTCTTTCTGCCTTTTTCCTTCTTCCCTTCTTCCTTTCCTTCCTCTGGCTCTGGCGTCCTTTCCTTTCCTCTCTCCTCACTTCCTTCTTCCTCCATCCACCTTCTATATGAACTGCTCTTTGCTGCTTCCTTCCTTCCTTCCTTCCTCTGTTTCTTCTTCTATCCTTTTTTAAAGTCTTTACACTTTTTTTCTAAAGTTCCTAAATGGTTTTCTGCATCATCCCATTCTTCCCCTCTTCTTCCCTCCCCTCTTCTTTCTTCCCCTCTTCTTCCCTCCCCTCTTCTTTCTTCCCCTCTTCTTTCCTCCCCTCTTCTTTCCTCCCCTTTTCTTTCCTCCCTCCTTCCCCTCTACCTTCTCCTCCTTCGCCTCCATCTTCCCTCCTCTTCCTCTCCTCCTCTCTCCTCCCTCCATTCTTCCTCTTTTCCTCTCCTCCACTCTCCTCCCTCCATTCTTCCTCTCCTCCTCTCTCCTCCCTCCATTCTTCCTCTCCTCCTCTCTCCTCCCTCCATTCTTCCTCTCCTCCTCTCTCCTCCCTCCATTCTTCCTCTCCTCCTCTCTCCTCCCTCCATTCTTCCTCTTTTCCTCTCCTCCACTCTCCTCCCTCCATTCTTCCTCTCCTCCTCTCTCCTCCCTCCATTCTTCCTCTCCTCCTCTCTCCTCCCTCCATTCCTCCTCTCTTCCTCTCATCGCTCCTCTCTTCCTCTCCTCCCTCCATTCTTCCTCTCCTCCTCTCCTCCTCTCCTCTGTGTGTTTTCTAACGTGTGATGAACGTCCATCTGTGATTGGCCGACGCCCCCCATCGACACGGCGCCCGCGAGGTCGTAAACAACAGCCCGTCTCCCCCGGCAACGCGCCGTCTCCATGGACGCGGGGCGGCAAAGACGACCGAACTCTGGGTGTGTGTGTGTGTGTGACTAAGGCGGAATGCGACATCCGACGACTGCCAAGTGTGTGTGTTGTATATATGTACTGCGATTGTGTGTGTGTGTGTGTGTGTGTGTGTGTGTGTGTGTGTAATGAGCGATCATAAGTGAGCAAATGTTTTCTCTGGGTTCCACTAATGTTCCGACAAACACACACATTTCGGCGCACACACACACACACCTGATGTGTGTGTGTGTGTGTGTCATTAGTATGCCACAGTGAGCTGTGTCCATATGTCACTAAACACAACCATGTTTTATTTATCCTGGAGAGAGAGAGAGAAGGAGGGAAGGAGGGAAGGAGAGAGAAGGAGAGAGAGAGAAGGAAAGAGAGAAGGAGGCCAACAGTCTCCGTCAAGGGGACAGAGGGAAGGAAGGAGGGAAGGAAAGATGGAAAAGAAAAATGTTAAAAACAGATTTGAAGGAAAGCGGAAGCTGAGAGTAAGAAGAATAGTTGAGGGAGAAATGGGAGGAGACTGAAGAGGAAGAGGAAAGGAGGGATGAAGAAGAGGAAGTTTGAAGATGGAGAGATGAAAGGAGGAGGAGGAGAAAACAGGGCAGGAAGGAGAGAAATGTGGGAGAAATGAGGGTAAGGAAGGATGGAAGGATGCAATGAAGGAGAAGAGAGCGCAACATGGCAGGTGTGAAATAAAAGAGAGGGATGATGAGGAGACGGAGAGGAGGAAGGAGAGAAAAGAAGGCTAGGAGGGAAGGAGAAAGATGAGAGGAAAGTAAGGAGGCAAAGAACATGGAAAGGGTGGAAGAAGGAGGTAAGGAAGGAAGGAGGAAGGGTCAGACAAAAAAAGATGAAAAGGAGGGGAGATGTTGCAAATGAATGAGGGAAGGAAGCGCAGAAGGAGGGCAAGGATGAAAGATAGGACGCAAGAAAGAGGTTTAAAGGGAGGGAGGATTGAAGGAGATGAAAGAGGCAGAGGAAGGGAAGAAGGGAGGCGAGCCCAGGAAGAAAGAGGGAAGAGAAGAGGAATGGAAAGGAGGGAGAAGAAGAAGGAAGGAAGAAGCACAAAAAGTAAGAAGAGGGATGAGAAGGAAATAAACGAGGGAGGAGGAAGAGAAACTAGGAAGGTATGAGAGAAAAGAGGAAGTGAAAAAAGGAGGAGAGGAAGTGCAAAAGTAGGATTTCCAAAGGACAGAGGGAGAAATAAAGGAGAGAAGGAAGAGGCAAAAAAAGGAAGGAAGAGAGGGAGATGAGTCGAGAAAAGAAAGGAGGAGGGAGGGATGGACAGATGGAGGAGTGGGACCCCAGAGACGTGTCATTCATCACGCCACCATGCAGGCTGCACTCGTTCGCCCTCTCTCTCTTTCTCTGCAGGTCTTCTTCTTCTTTTTCTTCTTCTTCTTCTTCTTCTTCCATCTTTTTTTCCTCCCTTCCTTCACTCGTTCACTTCCCGTTTCCTCTTTCCTTCCCTGCATCCTCAACAATCTGTCCTTCTCTCCCTCCGTCTCTCGCTCCCCCTTCTCTCTCTCTCTCTCTCTCTCTGGCACTCGTTTTTAGGTTTCATCATCTCCTCTGGCGACATCCCTCCTTCCTTCTCTCCATTCTCTCTCTCTCTCTCTCTCTAATAGACTTTTCTTTCCATTTATTTACACAGAAACTCTTTTTTCTTCAGTTCCCTTCATTCATGTATTTACAGAGAAGAGACATGGGATGGAGAGATGAGGAGGAGGAGAGGAGGAGGAGGAGAAAGGGGGACTCAAAGAGACTGAGATGAAGGAATGAGGAGGTAGAGGGAGGAGAAGGAAGGATGAAGACAGGAAAAGGAAGACTGTGTCCTGGTGGCCGGCTGCCGGTACTGCAGCCTGAGACCATAAACATGTTAATAGGACCCGGCGGAGTCCAGGATCCAGCTCTCACACATCAAAACAACAACAACAACAACAACAACAACAACAACATATCAGATGAAGTCTAATAACATCTCCACGGACCAAATCTCCAAAACTAGGCCACTCCCACCTGAAACTAGATTGATTAGCAGCGTTACGAGGAAGATGGTTGTGTACTGTCCCTTTAAATACATTTAAAAAAAGAAGAAAAAAAAACTGCAAATCTGATCATTAAAAGTGTGAAACAAAACGAGAGCTGAAGGAATAAAACGAGGAAGCAGAGAGATTAAAGACCATCACACACACACACACACACACACACACACACACACACACACACACACACACACACACACACACCCTCGTACCGGTGTGTGACAGCAGGTTGGGGGACAGCAGGCCCGGGTGCAGCAGCCTGGGGCTTTCCTGGAGCCCGGCCCCAGAACAACGCTTCGGAGGACGGCCCGGGCGAGAGCTGCAGGGGGGAGAGAGAGAGAGAGAGAGGGAGAGAGGGGGGAGGGAGGGAGGGAGAGAGAGAGAGAGATTAATTACTACCACACAGAATTAGGTCCGCAGCCTCGAGGACGGAGATCCACAATCGCACAAAAACAGAGCAGATATGATTCAATAATTAGTTGAGATTTGAAGATATTTCCACACGTTTATATGAAAGCAAGTAATACAAACAAAATGTTATATTTTACAGCAATAAAAATATAATATACCTCGATATCCAGTTTGTGGACTTTACTTTATTGCTGCTTCACACAATGAGACAAATGATAAATGATATCCAGTCATGTGAGGAAGGAGATCCAACAAATTAATATCTGGTCTAAAATCACCATGTAAAATCAATATATACTGTTTTTATATTCATTGTATTTGTTACTATTTACAAGGAAAATAATAATTGATAAGTGATTGATCACTTATACAAATATTCTAATATAAATTATATACATACGTGGTACAAATATAATATAGAAAATGAGAGGAAACTTGACGAATAAATACAAATACTTTTTGAATAATTTTTACTTTATAAAAGATGAAACGTGTTTTTAATATATTATTATTATTATTATTATTAGTGCATACTATAATACAGCATACTATAATGTGTGTAAATGGTATTATGTCATTATATACTATATCATATTTACATTATGTTGCTCTATTAATGCAGATAACACTAAGTTATGAATCACAATATATATTGTTCTGGTTATTCTTCACTTTACCGTATAACTATATAGTTTTCCGTCTATTTCCATAAACCTCTTGTTATTATTATGACTATTATTTTACTTCCTGTATTCATCTTTATGTATTTCTGTCCTCAAGTTGCTGCAACACATGAATTATTATGGTAACATGATTTGCGCTGTGATGAAGAAGAACTTTGTGTAATTGCAGAGAGATTAATAAGCGTCGGTCGGGAGGAGCCAATCAAATCAAGCGGATGACGTCACATGGTTTCAGCCGCCGCTCCTGATTGGCTGATTTCAGGATGAATTTAGAAGAAGGGAAAACAAACTGTGGTGAAATCTGATTGGTTGATTTCTTGGTCTCTCTGTGGATGAAGCGATCGCTTCACACCTCCAACCGGCTCAAACAGCAGGGGTTGCCACGTCCTAAAATATCCCCCTCTTTCAGATAAGCAGCTCAGTCTGTATCTGCAACCTGATGCAAGATATGGAAACTAATATTTTGATGTGTGATTAATATGCAGCATGAATGTGTGATGAAAACAAAGATCTCAATTTAACACCAGATGAAAGCTTTTAATAATAAACCACATCGTTTATGTAGTATTTAACATTCAGCTCCTTCACAATAAAAGCCCTTTGACGAACAGGGCTAAAATCTGGGGATTTGGAGGTTTTAGCAATTTTGGATTTTACTTTGAAGAGTTAAACTTAAAAATAGACTTTTAGGCTCGATTACAGTATAATTTAGTTTTTACAAAATGTTACTACTTACATCAGTGCTTCGGTAAATTTGTTTGTATGAAATTTCCAAGAAAGTTTCCAGAAAATATTATTTGAAATAACTGTAGGGGATTATCTTGGAAGGTGGATGAACAGGTAAATAAATAAATAAAAAAAACATTAAAAAACACTTAATTATTTAAAATTCCCTCTTTTTTATTGTCTTTATTATATTTAAATGTGTTTGTGTGTCTAGTTATTGGGGGTTATTCTCCTGACCTCAGTATTTAAACAATCCGGCCTACAGCTCGGTTATCAACAGTCTTTGCCGCTGGGAGGCTTTTATTGTGAAAGGAAGGAAACTGAACAACACGAACAGCTCATGAAATAATGTGTATTAATACATTTTACTTTGCTAAATGATCGACTTAAATGAGAGGGACATATAAGGAGGAACTAGCGCTGACCGAGGCTAAATATGATGTAAACAATTATGTAAAACAATGTCACACACACACACACACACACACACACACACACACACACACACACACACACACACACACACACACACACACACACAGTAATACATGTTCGACATGAGCATGTGAGCCTGAATACACATCGGCAACACAAGTATCCCTCTCTGTTTCTGTCACACACACACACACACACACACACACACACACACACACACACACACACACACACACACACACACACACACACACACACACGCACACACAACCTCCTGTATTATGCATGTGCATGAAGGCATAAATAAACACAAGAATACAGTAACTGCACACACGCCACTAAACATAAAGGAAGTCGCACACACACACACACACACACACACACACACACACACACACACACACACACACACACACACACACACACAGGAGGTGTGCATGCAGGCCAACTCTCTGCAGGGTGGCTAAGTAACAGATGGCCGTCCAAAGTCATTTACACCTAGAGCGCGTGAGAGAGAGAGGAGCAAGAAACTCAAACCTGTACTTCAGCACAGTGTCACCGGATGAGAATAGAAGAAGAAAAGAATAGAATAGACCTTTAACATGAATAATGGGACATGGAAACACAAGAATATGGAAGTGTGGCAAAGTTCTCAACACCAAAACTGCAATGAATGGATTAAAACTGTGTTTGTTCATGTTTTACTGGCGTTGGCGCGTCCAGCTTAATTCCCGTGGCGCTCATGTATACGGGCACCATAGGCGTCTTCATCGGGACGGGAGATTACTATTTAATTACCTACTTATAACACCAAGGAAAGCAACTCAGCAGGCAATACACATATATGTATCTATATATATATCTATAGATATATATCTATATATATATAGATATAGATATATATATATACGTATATATATATCTATATATATATATATCTATATATATATATATATATAGATATATATATATATATATATATATATATATCTATCTATATATAGATATATATATATATATAATATAATAATTTGTTTGTGTCCTAAAGTTTATTGGAAAACACAAGAATTGCATTCATTGTCTATGCTTCATGTGTTAAAGCTGCATTCTCTCTCCTGACCACCAGGGGGCTACTCCTCTGGTTGTATAGAAGTATATGCTTCTTGTGTTAAAGCTGCATTCTTTAACACTCCTCTGGTTGTATAGAAGTCTATATAAATGACTCCACTGGTTGTTTAGAAGTATATGCTTCTTGTGTTAAAGCTGCATTCTTTAACACTCCTCTGGTTGTATAGAAGTCTATATAAATGACTCCACTGGTTGTTTAGAAGTATATGCTTCTTGTGTTAAAGCTGCATTCTTTAACACTCCTCTGGTTGTATAGAAGTCTATATAAATGACTCTTCTGGTTGTTTAGAAGTATATGCTTCTTGTGTTAAAGCTGCATTCTTTAACACTCCTCTGGTTGTATAGAAGTCTATATAAATGACTCCTCTGGTTGTTTAGAAGTATATGCTTCATGTGTTAAAGCTGCATTCTCTCTCCTAGGGCGGGGCTACAAGGTGATTGACAGGTCGACACCAGAGACGTATACGGCGTCTCTACGTCGCTCCTCCTCAGTCCAAATATGCTCACTTCCTCTTCACTGGTTGCAAAAAAGCAAGATGGCGACGACCAAAATGCAGACCTCGTGGCTTCAGAATGGCACTTCACAAACCAACGAGGTGACGTCACTTCTCATAGACGGAGTACGGTTTTCATCCACTTCCACTGTGTGAATATGAACAGTTATAGGTGCCTCTCAAAAATGTGGGAAATTTAAAATATTGAATATGATAATTCTGTGGTTTCAGTCACTTGCTTCCACTCTGTCTGCATTACTTTAAATCCTTCTTTTCCTCCTCAAACAGCGTAAAAACTGTTTTTCCGATGTTCTTTTTCATACGTTTTATCGTACACGAACAGGTGGATTAAACATACACAGGTGTAGCAACAGTAGCTAAGGAGGGCGGGGCTTAAAGGAGGGTCGGTGGGTCTCCAGCGGTACCAAACGAGAATCGAACCGAGTACAACAACAGAGTGCATGTTGGGTATGTCGGTCAGATCCCACTGGGAGTGGCAGCCAGACGGGGAGAGAAGAGAAGTGTGTAAAAACATGTGCAGAGAAAACGTCTTGACAAGGTTTTGGGGTGTGATCGCATACGTGAGACACACACACACACACACACACACACACACACACATACACACACACACACACACACTGAGAGGCAGAGAAGCATGAAGAAATGAAAACATGAACCTTCAGTTTTCCTCTGAACTCTGCTTCACCTCTCCTTCACTCACAAACACACACCTGTACAACAAACACACTATGCTTTCTCTCTTTTACACACACACACACACACACACACACACACACACACACACACACACACACACACACACACACACACACACACACACACACACACACAGGTGTTTGCATTCAAACGTAAAAGTCTTTCCATCAACAACCCTCCCCGCTACCTTTCAACTCACACACACTCACAATGGATACATGTTACAGTACCAGGTGTGTGTGTGTGTGTGTGTGTGTGTGTGTTCATCGGCAACCATCCATGTGTAAGCAACATTAGGTGTGTATGCGTATCCACGTGAATCCATGCCATGTGTGTGTGTGTGTGTGTGTGTGCAAAGGACACATGATATCGCCTTCTCATTAGCCTTACAGTTCTTTGTTCAGAGTAATGACTGCAGTGTGTGTGTGTGTGTGTGTGTGTGTGTGTGTGTGTGTGTGTGTGTGTGTCCCGTAGGGTTGCCATATGTTGGGCATTAATCCTCGTCAACGGTCCACTCTCCTTACCGCACCGAGCACAGGAACAAAGAGCAGGTCACACACACACACACACACACACACACACACACACACACACACACACACACACACACACACACAGTCCATTGACCTACATTCATTTGTTAACCCTTAACTTTTACTGCACTCAAACCCTTAAATAGAAACGATCCGCTCTCATTCCGTCGGAGGAGCACTTGGTATGTGAGCTCATCACAGGACAGGTACCAGGTGACCTTTGACCCCGCCGCTCTCTCTACTTTGCATTCCGGCACATCGGACCCTCTCTCCGTGTTTACTTGACCTCCGTCGTGTTTACAATACACACTTACAATATACAGACATGACTTTCATGTTGACGGTGAAGGTTCATCATACGATGTCTGAACTCGACCTCCATTAATGTAATTTTTACATTGTTGACTTGACCTCCATTAAGGTTTTAGTTGTGGACTTATCGTACGATATATAGACTTGACCTCCATCATTTTGATGTTATTGATATATGGATACGACCATCATTTTTACGGTATTGAATGATATAGACGGGACCTCCATCATGTTTATGTTAGAGATTTATCGTAAGATACATGGATGTGACCTTCATCATTTTCATGTTATATAGACTTATCGTACAACATATAGACTTGACCTTTATCATTTTTACGTTATAGACTTATCGTACGATGTATGGACATGACCTCCATTATTTTTACGTTATAGACTTATCGTACGATGTATGGACATTACCTCCCTTATTTTTACGTTATAGACTTATCGTACGATGTATGGACATGACCTCCATTATTTTTACGTTATAGACTTATCGTACGATGTATAGACATTATCTCCATTATTTTTACATTATAGACTTATCGTACGATGTATGGACATGACCTCCATTATTTTTACGTTATAGACTAATCGTACGATGTATGGACATGACCTCCATTATTTTTACGTTCTAGACTTATCGTACGATGTATGGACATGACCTCCATTATTTTTACGTTATAGACTAATCGTACGATATATGGACATGACCTCCCTCATTTTTACGTTATAGACTTATCGTACGATGTATGGACATTACCTCTATTATTTTTACGTTATAGATTTATTGTACAATGTATGGACATGACCTCTATTATTTTTACGTTATAGACTTATCGTACGATATATGGACATGACCTCCATTATTTTTACGTTATAGACTTATCGTACGATGTATGGACATGACCTCCCTCATTTTTACGTTATAGATTTATTGTACAATGTATGGACATGACCTCTATTATTTTTACGTTATAGACTTATCGTACGATATATGGACATGACCTCTATTATTTTTACGTTATAGACTTATCATACGATGTATGGACATGACCTCCATTATTTTTACGTTATAGACTTATCGTACGATGTATGGACATGACCTCCATTATTTTTATGTTATAGACTTATCGTACGATGTATGGACATGACCTCCATTATTTTTACGTTCTAGACTTATCGTACGATGTATGGACATGACCTCCATTATTTTTACGTTATAGACTTATCGTACGATGTATGGACATTACCTCTATTATTTTTACGTTATAGACTTATCGTACGATGTATGGACATGACCTCTATTATTTTTACGTTATAGACTTATCATACGATGTATGGACATTATCTCCATTATTTTTACGTTATAGACTTATCGTACGATGTATGGACATGACCTCCATTATTTTTACGTTATAGACTAATCGTACGATATATGGACATGACCTCCATTATTTTTACGTTATAGACTAATCGTACGATGTATGGACATGACCTCCATTATTTTTACGTTCTAGACTTATCGTACGATGTATAGACATTACCTCTATTATTTTTACGTTATAGACTTATCATACGATGTATGGACATGACCTCCATTATTTTTACGTTATAGACTTATCGTACGATGTATGGACATGACCTCCATTATTTTTACGTTATAGACTTATCGTACGATGTATGGACATTACCTCTATTATTTTTACGTTATAGACTTATCGTACGATGTATGGACATTACCTCTATTATTTTTACGTTATAGACTTATCGTACGATGTATAGACATTACCTCTATTATTTTTACGTTATAGACTTATCGTACGATGTATGGACATGAACTCTATTATTTTTACGTTATAGACTTATCGTACGATGTATGGACATGACCTCTATTATTTTTACGTTATAGACTTATCGTACGATGTATGGACATGACCGGTAACAGTTTCTTCACGTTAACTGTACGAAGAAGGACTTTTCATTTGAGAAAGACGACGCCTGAACCTTGAAAATGAAAAAGCGGCGGACGGCTTCCTGTCTGGTGCCGTAAATCTAGCCGGCAGGTTTCCCTTCAGAACCTGCCACAGCGGTTCAGATGAGGAGACGTCAGAGTGGAGAGGAAGCTGGAGGCAGACGGTCTGCTGTTGTCTGTTTGCAGTAATTATAAAATCGCCTCATAATTAAAGAGGTAATGATTTATTGATGTTCATTAAAATGAGACACGGCAGCTTTGAAATGTTCGCTGTGCATATGTTATTGTTGTGTCTTTTGATGACCTTTAATTCTCTCAACAACAACAACCCTTAAAAAAGAAAGCATGCAACCAATGGAAAACATGAAGCTGACACACACACACACACACACACACACACACACACGCGATGATCTGATGAGCCACCTTGAAGTAAGTCTTCCCACTTTGACACAGACGCACCCTCGCCTGTCCTCCCAAATGGCCGTTTCTATGGCGACGGAGCCTTGATCAATACTCCGTCATTGGCTCTGATGGCCGGTCAGGGTCGGTCACACACACACACACACACACACCTACGCACACACCCTCTCACACACACACACGCACAAACAGGCATGGCGGTGAATAAGCACGGTCTCGCTAACTCGTTTGACAGATTGATTTAGCTCGGAACGTGCAGAGGTCACACACACACACACACACACACACACACACACACACACACACACACACACACACACACACACACACACACACACACACACACACAGAGTGCAGTTTATCAAAGCCTGCTGCGGTCAATACGAGGGGTAGAGCGAGGGGTCAACCCTCTTTAGCTGAAATCTTTCATCTTTTCTTTTATCTCTCCATCAGCTGCTGATCTGTTCCTCCTCTCCGTTTCTTCTTCTGCTCTTTTTGTTGGTGTTGTTCCTCTTCTCTTTCATTTATCGGTTCCGGGTTTATATCCTTTGTCACCTACAGATTTACCTTTTTACAGTAGGTTTACAGTAATTCAAATGTTTGGAACTTTCATGTAATTAATTGTTTTGATTATATTTTTTGATATGATTTTCTAAAAGTGTTCCTCTTCGTCATCTTGTTTTTTATTTGTTTATTGTTTGCACATTTTATTTATTTATTTGTTTTACTGTAAGCTTCATTCACATTTTGTATTCCTTTTTTGTGATTTTTTTATATTTGGCTTTTTGGATTTTATCCCCATTTTTGTGTGACGCGTCTGCATGAAAATGCTAAAGTGTGATATGAATTTTTAAATAACAAGACTCATTTTGAGGGTGTGAATCTTCCCTCAGCTTTAATGCCGCTGTGTAGACTGCACACACACACACACACACACACACACACACACACACACACACACACACACACACACACCGTGTACCTTTAAATGATCTCTTATACATATTTATATATATATATATATATATATATATATATATATATATATATATATATATATATATTTATATTTATATTTAAATAAGCATCTATTTATACCTGAGCCAACGAGATCTAAAGTGACTTCATAGTGTAAATTAATTTTAATTTCTCTTGAAACCCCGCCTCTCTTTTGGTTTTCTGCTCCAGTGTCACTCGTCTTCTCTGTATATTGCTCCATTAATCTCCCGTCTCTCCATCCGTCCCCGTTCCCCCGTTCCTCTCCTGTCCTCCCCCAACTTGAGGTCAAATGATAATGTCACTTCCTCTCCGCTGAGGCTGTTTGTCTGTCTGTGTGTGTGTCTGTTGTCTGTCTGTCTGTCTGTCTGTGTGTGTGTGTGTTGTCTGTCTGTCTGTGTGTGTCTGTTGTCTGTCTGTCTGTCTGTCTGTGTGTGTCTGTTGTCTGTCTGTGTGTGTGTCTGTTGTCTGTCTGTCTGTCTGTCTGTGTGTGTGTTGTCTGTCTCTCTGTCTGTGTGTGTCTGTTGTCTGTCTGTCTGTCTGTCTGTGTGTGTCTGTTGTCTGTCTGTCTGTCTGTGTGTGTCTGTTTGTCTGTCTGTCTGTCGTCTGTCTGTGTGTGTGTCTGTTGTCTGTCTGTCTGTGTGTGTCTGTTGTCTGTCTGTCTGT
>NC_136591.1:40315280-40335280 GCF_910589615.1 Taurulus bubalis | reverse complement strand
CTGTCTGTTTGTGTGTGTCTGTGTGTCTGTCTGTTTGTGTGTGTCTGTGTGTCTGTCTGTGTATGTGTCTGTCTGTCTGTCTGTTTGTGTGTCTGTCTGTCTGTCTGTGTGTGTGTGTGTGTGTCTGTCTGTGTGTATGTGTCTGTTTGTCTGTCTGTGTGTGTGTGTGTCTGTCTGTGTGTGTGTCTGTCTGTGTGTGTCTGTGTGTCTGTCTGTCTGTCTGTGTGTGTGTGTCTGTGTGTGTCTGTCTGGTGTCTGTCTGTGTGTGTCTGTGTCTGTCTGTGTGTGTGTGTGCGTGCGTATGTCTGTGTGTGTCTGTCTGTTGTCTGTCTGTGTGTCTGTCTGTGTGTCTGTCTGTCTGTGTGTGTGTCTGTCTGTGTGTGTCTGTGTGTCTGTCTGTCTGTGTGTGTGTGTGTGTGTGTCTGTGTGTGTCTGTCTGTTGTCTGTCTGTGTGTGTCTGTGTGTCTGTGTGTCTGTCTGTGTGTGTCTGTCTGTGTGTGTCTGTGTCTGTCTGTGTGTGTGTGCGTGCGTATGTCTGTGTGTGCGTGCGTATGTCTGTGTGTGTGTGTCTTTCATTATTTCTTTCTGTCTCTCATATTTTCTCTTTCTTTTCTTTATATCTCTCCATCTTTCTTTACATGTTTATTTCTCTCTCTTTATGTACATCTCTCTCTCTCTCTCTCTCTCTCTCTTTATTTACACCTGTCTTTTTGTCTTTCCTTCTTTCTATCTTTCTGTCTCCTTAAATATTTATATTTCTTTACATCTTTAAGTCTGTCTCTTTCTTTCCTTAAGTTTCTGTCTGTCTCTATTTGTCTGTCTTTCATTCCTTCTCTCCGTCTCTCCCTTTTTCTTACTCTATCTTTCTTTAAATCTCTTTATTTCTTTCTGTCTCTCTTTACATCTTCATGTCTGTCTGTCTCCACAACCCTGTCTCTCTCTCCTTCTCTCTCTCTCTCTCCTTCTCTCTCTCTCTCTCCTTCTCTCTCTCTTCCGTCTGTCTCCCCCTTCCTCTCTCCTTCTCTCTCTCTCTCTCTCTCTCTTCCGTCTGTCTCCCCCTTCCTCTCTCCTTCTCTCTCTCTCTCTCTCTCTTCCGTCTGTCTCCCCCTTCCTCTCTCCTTCTCTCTCTCTCTCTCTCTCTCTCTTCCGTCTGTCTCCCCCTTCCTCTCTCCTTCTCTCTCTCTCTCTCTCTCTCTTCCGTCTGTCTCCCCCTTCCTCTCTCCTTCTCTCTCTCTCTCTCTCTCTCTTCCGTCTGTCTCCCCCTTCCTCTCTCCTTCTCTCTCTCTCTCTCTCTCTTCCGTCTGTCTCCCCCTTCCTCTCTCCCTCTCTCTCTCTCTCTCTCTCTCTCTTCCGTCTGTCTCCCCCTTACTCTCCTTCTCTCTCTCTCTCTCCTTCTCTCTCTCTCTCTCTCTTCCGTCTGTCTCCCCCTTCCTCTCTCCTTCTCTCTCTCTCTCTCTCTCTCTTCCGTCTGTCTCCCCCTTCCTCTCTCCTTCTCTCTCTCTCTCTCTCTCTCTTCCGTCTGTCTCCCCCTTCCTCTCTCCTTCTCTCTCTCTCTCTCTCTCTCTCTTCCGTCTGTCTCCCCCTTCCTCTCTCCTTCTCTCTCTCTCTCTCTCTCTTCCGTCTGTCTCCCCCTTCCTCTCTCCTTCTCTCTCTCTCTCTCTCTCTCTCTTCCGTCTGTCTCCCCCTTACTCTCCTTCTCTCTCTCTCTCTCCTTCTCTCTCTCTCTCTCTCTTCCGTCTGTCTCCCCCTTCCTCTCTCCTTCTCTCTCTCTCTCTCTCTCTCTCTTCCGTCTGTCTCCCCCTTCCTCTCTCCTTCTCTCTCTCTCTCTCTCTCTCTTCCGTCTGTCTCCCCCTCCCTCTCTCCTTCTCTCTCTCTCTCTCTCTCTCTCTTCCGTCTGTCTCCCCCTTCCTCTCTCCTTCTCTCTCTCTCTCTCTCTCTCTTCCGTCTGTCTCCCCCTTCCTCTCTCCTTCTCTCTCTCTCTCTCTCTCTCTCTTCCGTCTGTCTCCCCCTTCCTCTCTCCTTCTCTCTCTCTCTCTCTCCTTCTCTCTCTCTCTCTCTCTTCCGTCTGTCTCCCCCTTCCTCTCTCCTTCTCTCTCTCTCTCTCTCTCTCTCTTCCGTCTGTCTCCCCCTTCCTCTCTCCTTCTCTCTCTCTCTCTCTCTCTCTCTCTTCCGTCTGTCTCCCCCTTCCTCTCTCCTTCTCTCTCTCTCTCTCTCCTTCTCTCTCTCTCTCTCTCTTCCGTCTGTCTCCCCCTTCCTCTCTCCCGTCATAAATCGTGAAGACGTCCATCTCCCTCTTTTACCGTGTGTGTCTTTACTCTTTGTTTGTAGCAGAAGAAGAAGAACAATCTATTCTTTTTAAAGAGACACCAGAGAAATGGGATATATGTCCACACACACACACACACACACACACACACACACACACACACACACACACACACACACACACACAGGGGCATCATAATCATGGACGCTCACGGACTCACGGAGTGAACGAGAGACAGCGAGATAGATAGAGAGAAGAAGAGAGAGAGAGAGAGAGATGGATGTTTACTTTCCTCTGGGCTTCCGCCTCTTTGATTGGACAGATGAATGACTTCATTGTGTGTGTGTGTGTGTGTGTGTGTGTGTGTGTGTGTGTGTGTGTGTGTGTGTGTGTGTGTGTGTGTGTGTGTGTGTGTGTGTGACAAGAGCGAAAAAAGAGGGAGAGACAGGCGCGCAGAGAGAGACAGAGGTGGCCAATAGGAAGTATTGATTGATAAAAGGAAGTAGAGCGAAAATAATAAGAGAAGAAAATAAAAATAAAACGCAGAATGGAGAGAATCAGGAAAAGAAGTGTGATTAACCGATGACACCGCTGCTCTTTTTTGATTTATCTATTATCTTTCTCTTCATCTTTCTCACTCCATCCATCCATCTCTCAATCACCTCGCACTGTATGTTGTAGTATTTCTCTTCTCCATCCATCAGCGTCTCGTTCTCTCCATCCGGAGACAGATCTGTCATCCACACACAGATGTATCCATCATCACTCCCTCCCTTCTTCTCCTCACTGCGTCCACCCCTTTATCTCTCCACGCAACTAGCAATCTCCCTTCATCATCTTTCCATCCACCCATCCATCCTCCCATCTATCTTCCCATCCATCCTCCCATCTATCTTCCCATCCATCTTCCCATCTATCTTCCCATCCATCCATCCATCCACCCATCTATCCATCCATCCATTTATCTTCCCATCCATCCATCTATCGTCCCATCCATCCTTCCATCTATCGTCCCATCCATCCTTCCAGCTATCGTCCCATCCATCCTTCCATCTATCGTCCCATCCATCCACCTACCCATCTATCCATCCTTCCATCTATCGTCCCATTCATCGATCCATCCATCTATCGTCCCATCCATCCATTTATCTTCCCATCCATCCATCCATCCATCTATCGTCCCATCCATCCATCCATCTATCATCCAAGCTATCATCCCATCCATCCATCTATCTATCATCCCATCCATCCATCCATCTATCGTCCCATCCATCCATCCATCTATCGTCCAAGCTATCTTCCCACCCATCCATCTATCGTCCCATTCATCCACCCACCCATCCTCCAATCTATCGCCACATCATCCATCCTCCTATCTATCTTCCCATCCTCCCATATATCGTCCCATCCGTCCATCTATTGTCTCATCCATCCATCCATTCATCCTCCAATCTATTGTCCTATCCATCCATCAATCCATCCATCCAACTATCAATCCATCCACCCATCCATCCTCTCTTTATGATCCATTTCATGCATCCATCAGTCTATCATTCCATCCATCGTTGTTTCTGTCGGTCCTATTTATCTATCTATCAATCCACATATCCATCCTTTTATTCATCCATCTCTCTCTCTCTCTCTCTCTCTCTCTCTCTCTCTATATATATATATATATATATCTCAGTTCATCCATCCATCCAACCATCAGCTGCTCTCTCTCTCTCTCTTTCTCTAGAGAGGAACAGGTGTGCTACGGGACAAGAGACAAAAACACTCCTGCATTTTTAACCAGCACCTATTAAATATTAAACACTACACACACACACACACACACACACACACACACACACACACACACACACACACACACACACACACACACACACACACAGAGAGAGAGGGGGCGACACACAATCGCTGACGAGACAAGTTATACAGGTCGATGGGCTAACGTGTGTCTGCATGTCTGTGTGAGTGTGTGTGTGTGTGTGTGTGAGAGAGTGTGTGTGTGCGTGTGTGTGTGTGTGATGGCTTTAAGCGTCATTACCTTACTTCCTAGGCATGCGGGCAAACACACGCACACACACACACACAGAGGCAGGGATAATTCATACACGGTGCTCTCACGTGTTAGCATTTAAGAGGTAAAACTATAACAGACTCCATGTTCTCTCTCTCTTTGAAGTGCGCCATAACAAACTATAACAACAGGAAGTTTTCAATGCGCCACATTGAGAAGGAATGTCCCATGTGGTATGAGGGAGGGAGGGAGACGTGGACGGACAGACCGACAGATACTGAGCAGGAACTCCTCGGGGTCGACTTTGCCTGCTAAAAATTTCACAAAATACGATAACCATGACGCTCAGAATGCTAAAGCTTATTAAAGCCACCACGCTTTCGTGCTACGCTGGTTTATAGAAACTTAGCCCAACAAAGTGGTCATTCATCTGTTGATAGCAATATGCTTCCACACGCTGTGACAAGAGTGCATGGATGAATCATTGTTTTTTAATTTAAATAATTTAGCGGCTGGCTAATTAGCACGGTCAATTAGCTAGCTAGCGTGCTCATTTCACCACGCTTTCGTGCTACAATGTTTACAGCTCAAAGTTGACACTCATTCGGCCTCAGTCATGTGCTTTCTTACGCTGTGACAAGAGTGCGTGGATGAAGCATTACATATTTTATATTTTTCATTATTTGGCGACTCACTAGTTAGCTAGCTAGCTTATTAAAGCCACCACGCTTTCGTGCTACGTTGGTTTAAAGAAACTTAGTCCAACAAAGTGGTCAATAATATGTTGATACCAAAATGCTTCCATACACTGTGACAAGAGTGCATGGATGAATCATTGTTTTTTGATTTAAATAATTTAGCGGCTGGCTAATTAGCATGGCCAATTAGCTAGCTAGCATACTCATTCCACCAATGCTACAATGTTTTCAGAACAAGGTTGACACTCATTTGGCCTTAGCCATGTGTTTTATTATGCTGTGACAAGAATGTGCATATGAAGCATTACATATTTTATATTTTAAATTATTTCGCGACGGGCTAATTAGCTAGCTAGCTCACTAGCTCCACCACGCGTTCATGCTTCACCGGTGACAGAAGTTGTGCGTGAATTGCCTTCAGGCCGCAAACTTAGTCTACTCGGTTATGTTGAGGTAAAGATCCCAGTGCTAGCCAATCACAGCATAGGCGCAACAGCCAATCACAGCACAGTAGGGCGGGACTAAGTGGGAACCCACGTTTGTGTTTCGCCCCAAAAGGGAGTCACGGACTCAAGCTGCCGGTGGCTTCGCTAACCAGCGAGCAGCCGAGTGTCTCACTGGGTTGATCTTTGCTCAGAGGAGAAAGATGAAGAGGGAGAGACGGCAGAGAAGGAGGGATGAAAGTAATGAGAAGAGACGTGTGACACATGAATGAGGAAGGGAGGGAGGGTGGTGGAAAATGAAGAAGGGCAGTAAAGGAAAGAAAGACTTGCCCCAACCATCCGATCAATTCCATCCCCCCTTTTATTTCCCCCTCCTCCATCCCTCCATCTCTTCTCAACTGTAGTTCATTTTCTGCCCCTCCGACTCTTCATTCTTCACCTCCATCCATCCGTCCCTCTCTCTCTTCTTCTACCTGTCCTTTCCTCCTTCCCCTCTCTCTATCAATCTCTCCCCCACCCTCCCCCATCTCTCCATCTCCCTCTCTCTCTGCAGTTAAGTCAGTGTAATGTAAATGATGTGCCATCGATCGCCCCTGACAGTGCAAGGACGCTCACCTCTTCTCCTCCTCCTCCTCCTCTTCTTCTTCATCGTGCTGTCATCTCTTTCTCTTTCACACCCCTCCCTCCCCCTCTCTCTCTCCCTCTCTTTTCGGCTGCTCTTCCCTCTAACATCTTTTATCTCTCTCTCCCTCGCTCGCCCGCTGCCTCCCACGCCTGTCATCTTTCATCTCTTCCTCTCCCTTCATTTTTACTCTCTCCCTCTTTCACCGACCATCATTTATGTCTCTCTCTCTCTCCCCCCTCCATTGTTCTCTTGGAGCATCTGCTCTCTCTCTTCCTACCTATACCATCTTTTATCTTAGCCTCTCTCTCTCTATACCTCTCTCTCTCTCTCTCTGCAGTCCATCTTTAACCTGCTGGCGACGCTTAAAGGAACAAAGACCACCTTTTCTTTTCTGATCAATAAAGAGGTCCATCTAGGGTTCCATTAAATACTACAACGCGTCCTTCTAACTCCATCGGCCAAATACTCTTTGGTTAAAGTGAAGGAAAGCTTCCTGAAGAAGAAGAAGAAGAAGAAGAAGAAGAAGAAGAAGAAGAAGAAGAAGAAGAAGAAGAAGAAGAAGATACTCGTCTCAAGTTCTCAATATTTACCGTCTCTTTATTCAACGTTTCCTCCCGATAACTTTAACGTAAAAGCTGCTGAAGAAAATCCGCTTGTTTTTTTTACGTAAATGCAGAAGTTGTTTGAATGAGTAGTTTTCGGAGCTGTAGCTCTTTTCCAGTCTGGTTTCCCGCCAAAACAATGACATTCCATACCACCATTATTGTCAATTAGGTTTCAAGTAAAACGTTTATTCTCAACAAGTCTGCGGAAGGATGGAGGTTAGAATTGATGTTGTGTTTTTATTGGTTGAATGGTTTTTCTCTGCAATCAAATGAAATGGTCAACTATATCAAATATAAATACAGATATTCTTTAAAACGCTGCACCAATGCGCATTATTGCACATATTTTACCGTGTTATCCTCACAACTATATTGTGTAAAAGATATTTAATAATAATTGTATTAATTAAAACTACTAATTTGTTGTAATTACTACATTTATTTAATTGAGAAAACAGAAGAATGCATATAAATTGATTATTATTATGATAATTATCAGCGTACACTTTGTCCTTTCCCCTCCGCTTGTTTTTCTAATTATTTCATTATGTTTCTTCTTCATATTTCCTTATACATCGTCCTCTGATTCTTCTCCTCCGTCCTCTGTTTCCTCTCCTCTCTCATCCCTCTTGTCACTCCTCGTCCTCCTTTTGTTTCCTCCTTCCTCTCGCTCCCTCTTTCCTTTCTCCTTATCCAAATAGAGGACACAGACAATCCAATAAACGCCCACGCTCTCAACAGCTGGAGTGTGAGTGTGTGTGTGTGTGTGTGTGTGTGTGTGTGTGTGTGTGTGTGTGTGTGTGTGTGTGTCTGTCTGTGAAGCGACGAGTCAGCAGAAAACAAGGATGACACCCTCAGCGCCGGACAGGAATGTCACCAAAAAAAAAAAGAAAAAAGAAAGAGAGAGAGATGAAGAAATAAAGAGAGAGCGAGAGAGAGAAAGTGAGAGAGAGAGAGAGACAGATGGGAGAGAGCGAGTGAGGAAGGACATGAGGAAGGAGAGACAGAGAGGAAGAGAAGAAGAAGAAGAAGAAGAAGACGAAAACTCTGGGGACTTGGAATGACACATGCAGTATTACTCACCGTCCCCATACATCACACACACACACACACACACACACACGCATGTAAATGCACACACACACACACACACACACACACACACACACACACACACACACACACACACACACACAGAATCCATCTCTTGAGCACAAACAAACACACAAGGACACTAAAAACTAACCTGCTCTCTTTCTCCCTCAACAGTTTTAGCTTCACAGGAGCAGACAAGAAAATTAGGCTTAAAAATAATAATAAAAATACCAGAAATTTAAACCAAATTTTGTACGAAATCGGCAACAAGAGATTTGAATGTACGCGCTATTTCCTGGTTTCATCTGCTGCATTGCAGTGAACAGGAAGTGGCGTGAAATCTCAACATGGCCGACTCCAATCTGCAAATCGTGGGACGCAAAATGTTTGAGAAACGGCAAAATGGGTGAAAATACCATTTTAAATGAAATGTAGAGAACATGCTAACATACAGGTTCATAAAAAGGGAATTACGATGCAAAAAGACAACCATTCCCTTTAATGTCGCTCATCATTTCAGGGAGAGCCGCCATTTTGGTCGTAGACGGCTAAGATTTCTTGAGCGTCGACGTTTTCAAGAAAGTGTAAAGGTGCTGAAACTCAAGTTTTGAAGATTGAATCGAGCAGAGAATTGAGCGACTGTTAGCCGTCCGGCGGCAACACCGCTCGGTATCTTCATCCTGAGAACAGCAGGCAGATAAATGGTCTTCCTCCTCTTGGCGGGAACACAAACTTCTTCTCTTCTTCGCCCGGGAACCAAACAAACTCCGTGAACCGGAGCTTCACCCTCGTGGAGGACAGACCCCACTGCTTCACCAGGAGGGGGCGGTAACGAGAACGAAGAAGAAGAAGAAGAAGAAGAAGAAGAAGAAGAAGAAGAAGAAGAAGAAGAAGAAGAAGAAGAAGAAGAAGTTCAACCGTTTTTTTTAAATCGATTGTTTTTTCCAGTGTGAAGCGTTCAAGTGTGAAGAAAACCTTGTTTGACACGTAAACTGGATTTTTTCCTTCTAAATTGAACCGCACATGGGCTAAATCCAAGTCAACACACACACACACACACACACACACACACACACAAACACACACACACACACACACACACACACACACACACACACAGACTCAGGAGGTAAGCCTGGATCCAACAGTAAGTCCAGTTTTATGACTAGTGTATAACACCAACAGCTGAATCAATATTAGTTTACACTGGGTCACACTGGACACACACACACACACACACACACACACACACACACACACACACACACACACACACACACACACACACAACACACACCTCTTTCCCTTCATAAACACACACATTTGATCTCCCAGAATATATTATTATTGCAGATTCACTCTCACACACACACACACACACACACACACACACACACACACACACACACACACACACACACACACACACACACACAGAAAGATTAGCTTTTATTCTATTACACCCTCGTGGTAGGTCGGCTTGGCCATGTAAGGAAACACACACACAGCTAGCCATTATAAAAGTGATAACATTGATGTAATAAAACACACACACACACACACACACACACACACACACACACACACACACACACACACACACACACACACACACACCGAGCTGGTTATTATAAAAATGATAAACATTCAAAGAGTTGTAAAGTTTTACAGAGATGAACTAACACATCAACTTTATTAACGGCCGACTGTCCTGGTTCTCAGGTTTCATTCCAACACGCCCATTGAGACGTTTTAATTCCCCGCATGCGGAGTCAGAAACATTAAAAATGATCTTTATGGCGACAAAGTGACTTTAAGGAAAGAGCTCCAGAGTTTGGACGTCTTTCAGCAGGAAGATGACGCCTCAGCTGTTATTTCATGGCTTATCATAAAGATATAACACTTCACACGTCTCTTTTTACTTCTTCTTTAGGGGTCGGCTGTGGAAATATTAATAATTAATCCAGAGCTTCAGCGATTAATCGATCAGCTGGTCGACTAGTCAAATAAATCGATGTCTTGATAATCGATTAAAACAAGAAAGAAAACTCTGATTTGGCTTCTTTAGGTGAACCATTTCTGGCGTTTTTATTTCTTTTAATCGTTTTATTTTAAGTTTATACAATTACCTCAATGTTGAGCCTCAATGCTGAATGAAATATAAGTATGAATGTAAGTATGGATATAAGTATGAATGTAAGTATGGATATAAGTATGAATATAAGTATGAATATAAGTATGAATGTAAGTATGGATATAAGTATGAATATAAGTATGAATGTAGGTATGAATGTAAGTATGGATATAAGTATGAATATAAGTATGAATATAAGTATGAATGTAAGTATGGATATAAGTATGAATATAAGTATGAATATAAGTATGAATGTAAGTATGGATATAAGTATGAATATAAGTATGAATATAAGTATGAATGTAAGTATGGATATAAGTATGAATATAAGTATGAATGTAGGTATGAATGTAAGTATGAATGACGCGTCGTAATGATGCTACGTTGTATCGAACGGAGGTCAAACCAACTGAGGATTTACAGGAATTCCTTTATTTGAAGCCTAACCTCGATGTTTTACTTAAATTTAACGTAAACTTTGACAGCGTGAAACAAAAGTCGTACAGACGATCGTCAGTTTTTTTGTAAATGACTTGATGGGGATCATCGTTGACGTCTTTCTAGTCGCCGGTGTTCGATAACGCTACATTGTAAAGGAACGGAGGTTCCATTGTGATGCGTTCAGGCCCTGAAGGTAAATTATAACGTCATTGCGATGGGTTCAGATGTAAAATGTAGTTTTGGGTGAGGATCTGTAATAAATCCAGATGTTTTTCACGTGACCATAAAATAGATATTAAAGATGAATTATGAGCGGTTTAACTTAATGAAAATACAATGTTTTATTTCCTTGGAACTGCAGCTGATAAAAAATAAGTTACGTTGTATCAAACGACGCCGTAGCGAGATTAAAGCGACGCCGTATGCTCCTCCTCTAATCCTGAATCAAATGTCACAGATTCTGACATGATCTGACTTTTCATATAAAGGTCATTATTAAAACATCGAGTGGCATTTAATGACCTCCGATTGGTATCCGGCGAAAGACAACAACCGTAACGTCGTCGCCTCGAGCTACGGAGGCCCGGAGATGCCAAAAACTATACAATCACATCAGAGAGAGAGAGAGAGAGAGAGAGAGAGTCATCCTGCTAATTAGAGCAGAGATCCGGTGAGGAGGTGATACATCAGCGCGCTAACTGCTGCAACAATAAAACTGCTGTCGTTAAACATTCAGTGTTTGTCGTTGGGAGTTCTGCTTCAGAAACAGAAAGCGAAGCCACGAAGAAAATGACGGACCCGCCCTCATTGGTCGACGGCCTCCAGCAGAAGCGTCACGGACTTCCTGTCTCCTCCGGGCGCACAAACATGTCGCTGTGCTCCTTTAACGACGCGAGCGGTTTGATTTGAGTCCAGCGGAGGAAGAAGGGCGACAATGATCCGCTTCACGAGGCCGACGATGTTTGATCACACGCGAGGGACAGGGAGAGAGAGAGAGAGAGAGAGAGGAAAAAGAGAGAGAGAGAGAGAGTAAAGAGAGGCAGACAGACAGACAGACAAAGAGAGAGAGAGATAGAAAGTTGTGATCATTTTCAGAAAATAGATAGAAATTTGGTGCAAAAAAGATAAAATGAAGTGTTACCACGAAAAGAATCGAATTAAGTGTTTAAAAAATGAAAAGAAATCATGAATAAAATATAAGGAAAGTAAGTGTTACCAAAAAAATGTTTTTGATGAAATTATTTCACGAAAAGAAAATAGAATTACGTGTTGAAAAAAAGAAAAGAAATCACAAATAAAATAGAAGGGAAATAAAGTTTTACCAAAAGAAAAAAAAAGAAAAAATCGAAGAAATTATTTCACGAATTAAACTTGTAAAATGAGGTGTTACCAAAACAACAAAAAACATTTTTGAGGAAATTATTTCACGAAAGGAAAAGAAAGAATCCAGGTCCAGGTTGCTTATTAGCACATAAACTGAAACCAAATACTCATTTGTGTTTTTTTTAAAGGCCGCCGGTAAACATGCGGATAAACGCTCATTTCCAGGCTGCGGTTGCTCTGCTGCATTAGCTCAGCGATGCAACGCCTCGTTTTAGGGCCACGCTGGAACATTATGCTCCAAAACACAATCTACTTAATGCAGAACGACACCGTTTCTGCCATCAGGGGATTTCAGCAGGTCTCCGAAAACCTGGAGCGTTGTCATCCTGCATTAAAGGACACAAGGTGAGCTGGAGCGTGGTGTGTGAGCGCTCTGCATGGGAGGAAACCAGGAGGCGGCTATGGGAGGAAACCAGGAGGCGGCTATGGGAGGAAACCAGGAGGCGGCTATGGGAGGAAACCAGGAGGCGGCTGTGGGAGGAAACCAGGAGGCGGCTATGGGAGGAAACCAGGAGGCGGCTATGGGAGGAAACCAGGAGGCGGCTATGGGAGGAAACCAGGAGGCGGCTATGGGAGGAAACCAGGAGGCGGCTATGGGAGGAAACCAGGAGGCGGGCTGCAGACCACCAAAACACCAACAACGCCGGCGGAGACATCGTTTACGTGGACGTCGTATCTTGGATTAACCCACGAGGACTGGCCGGCTAACGGGACTGAGCGGCTAACGAGACTGAGTGGCTAACGGGACTGAGCGGCTAACGGGACTGGGTGGCTAACAGGACTGAGCGGCTAACGGGACTGAGTGGCTAACGGGACTGGCCGGCTAACGGGACTGAGTGGCTAACGGGATTGAGTGGCTATTGGGACTGAGTGGCTAACTGGACGGGACTGAGTGGCTAACAGGACTGAGTGGCTAACGGAACTGAGTGGCTAACGGGATTAAGTGGCTAACGGGACTGAGTGGCTAACTGGATGGGACTGAGTGGCTAACGGGACTGAGCGGCTAATGCAGTGGTCCTCAAACAGTGGGGCCTAGATTTATATATTTTGTATACTCCTTTACTAATCCCACAGTGGGGAACTTATTCTCTGCATTTTACCCATCCTTAGTAATTAAGAACATTTTTCTTCTTCAAAGTGGGGCGTGACAAAAAAAGTTTGAGAACCACTGGGCTAACGGGTCTGAGTGGCTAACGGGACTAAGCGACTAACGGGACTGAGCGGCTAACGGGGCTTTGTGGCAGTTTCTGATCCAACGGCCATCAGATAAAGTTACTCCACTGTAGACGGTTAAAGTAGGAAAGAGTGCAAACATATAAACAAGTGCAATTCATCTACACGTTAAATAAAAGTGGGATCTTAAGTTTCCTTCATTAATACTTTAAGCCTCCCATAGAGGCACATTATGTAATATTAATAACTCTTCTAGTCATTCACACGGGGAGATAAACAAACAGGTTTATGAACAAAGCAGAACACTGAGGACACGTCAATGAGTTTGTGTTAAATTGTCATAATAAGCACATTCATTCTGGTGGCCACAGTGACCTTTGGCCACCAACATCTATTCAGTTCATCCTGGAGTCAAAGCGGACAAATTCCATCAAGGTACATTTACACATGTACAATACTCAAGAACAAATTCAAGGTACTTTGTGTATTTCCATTTTAAGCAACTGTCTACAACTCCACTACTTCTTAAAAAGGTACATTGTACTTTTTACTGTACTACATTTGAGTACATTATTGTAATTTTTGCTGTACTATATCTCAGAGGTAAATAATGTACTTTTTACTTCAAAATTATCTCCACCTTCCAATAAAAAACACTCTTGAATGAAGTACTTTTGACACTTAAAGTTCTCATATTTTGAATACAGGAGTTGTACTTTCTACACTGTGGTATTACTACTGTGGTAGTACTACTTTACTACTTCGGAGTACTTCCTCCACTGCTGCTGCACGTGAACAACTTATTCCTGTCTTCATATCTGCTCACACTTGTTTCCAGTAAATATCGGACGCAGGGTGACACATCGCCGTCATTCCCTTTCCTGGAAGCCGGTGACGACTCCGTCTCCGCCTGGTTACGTTTCACACACACACACACACACACACATACACACACACACCGGCCAGCCTTTTGTTTTTCTTAATAAAACGCCGTGTTATTGCCCTGGTTGTGCGGCCGTGGTCGAGTTAATCTGTTGTCAGGGAGTCCGGTGCGCTCTCTCCTTTGATTGTGCCGAGTCAGCCTTTAACCGGCTCCGGGCTTTAATGGAGTCAGCATTAGTCTTCTATTAATTCAAGCTGACTGATAATTTTCACCCACAGTTTTGTTCTTTTTATCGTCCGCTGTTGCAGTAAATGTGCAAATGCGGCCGTCAGGGCAGTGTTTCTTGTGTTGATGATATTTGTGGTTGATTTGTGACATCACTGGGGGTGAAAAACTTTCTAACTTTTGAAAAAGTCCAATGAACAAAGTGTTGCATGTACTTTAACATGAACAAAGTACATTTACAGAAGTGCTGTACTTTTTTTGTACCACGCTTCTACTCGTTCTCGTCCGACTCGCTTCGCCAGGATCCTTTAGCGTCACGTTCTAAACACATTGGAAAGCTCGTGAGTCCAAACAAACCAACAAAAACGTGGTTATGTGAATAATAAGTTCATGATAAAGTGCTTTTGTCAAGTTAGTTAAGTTACGTAGCTTTTGGTTAATCGCGGGACACGAACATCGGTCTCCTGGGTGAAGGTTACGCGTTATGCGTTCTCCCAAATACTGTCGGGATTTGACGACTTGGCAATGAGATCCGGCTGTGCTATTTGTGCATTTTGCAACAATATTTGTGTTTGTATTCATATTCTGGTTATGTGGGAGGGTTGTAACGTGTGTTATTGCCATTTCTTATTTGCGGTGTAAAGAAATACGGAGACATTATTTGGATGAACACAGAAAGTTTGCTCTGAACAGACACAAAAAACAGACATTTGTGCCCTCATTTTCTGACTGTTGTCTGGACCCGAGGAGGAGGTTGTTGTTGTTGTTGCTGCATTTCTTGTTGTGGTGACTTTTGTGGTGGTTGTTGTCGTTGTGGATGTTGCAGTTGTTGTTGTGGTGATTTTTGTAGTGATTGTTGTGGTTGTTGAGGTTGTGGATGTTGCAGTTGTTGTAGTAATTGAGGTGATTGTTGTGGTGACTTTTCATGGTTGTTGTGGTTGTGGTGATTTGTGTAGCGATTGTTGTGGTTGTAGTGATTGTTGTAGTGGTTGTTGTGGTTGTAGTGATTGTTGTTGTTGTAGTGGCTGTTGTGTTTGTAGGGATTGTTGTCGTTGTAGTGATTGTTGTTGTTGTAGTGATTGTTGTGGTAGTTGTTGTGGTTGTAGTGATTGTTGTTGTTGTAGTGATTGTTGTGGTAGTGATTGTTGTGGTAGTTGTTGTGGTTGTGGTGATTGTTGTGGTTGTAGTGATTGTTGTTCTGGTGATTGTTGTGGTTGTAGTGATTGTTGTGGTGGTTGTAGTTATTGTGGTTGTTGTAGTGCTTGTTGTGGTTGTAGTTATTGTTGTTGTTTTAGTGATTGTTGTGGTGAATGTTGTGGTGATTGTTGTGGTGATTGTTGTGGTTGTCGTTGTGTTACACTGATAATAATAATAATAATAATAATAATAATAATAATAATAATCAGGTTGATTGATATAAATCACCGTTGAAAAGCAGACGCATCAAAGTGCTTCACAGCGAAAGTAAACAGGAAGTAAAAGCAGACACATGAAGACGTGAAGATAAAAACACAGAAGAAACTAAACAAAAGCAATTCTCAACAAATAGTTCTTGAGTTTAAAAGTGTCCACAGATGTGAAGTCCACCAGTTCAGAGCTCAAATCACAGCAACGTATAACTTGTATTAATAAATCTGAGCCTGTCGTTTAAATTGAAAACAAACTGCAGTTTACAAGCTGGAAAAAAACTAAACAAAACAAAGACCTTGAAGCCTTCGCTGCAGCTGTTGAAAAAAAGAGCAAAACAATATCACAGCTTTTCAGACAGAGACAAATATGAAAAAAGATTATTATCATTATTAAAGCAACAGGATGCCGTTTCCGCTCGGAGACGTTGTTTTGGTGCATTCTGACCTCGGACCAGCAGCACCGTGGTCCCATGTCACTTCCTCTTGAGTTCTAGTCTGTGTCGCTGCGCCTTTAAGAGAACGATGATCTCCGCGTTAGCGCGAGTTAGCGGAGAGGAGCGAGTACTGTATGAGGCCCATAGCATGAGGAACAAGGAGAGGGAGGGGCGATCAAGAATGTGGCTTTTGTAGGTCACCCCAAACAAAGCATGGGGGAGCGAACACACACACACACACACACACACACACACACACTACACATGTAACCTACAACCATCCCATTAGGAAAACACACTTACACAGGTGCGTACATCAGAGCCCTCATGTTCTCACACACACACACACACACACAAGACGAGGTTACACGAATGGCGAGGCCTTGTGGTAGTTATAGGCCTCAAGTGGGTCAAACACACACACACACACACACACACACACACACACACACACACACACACACACACACACACACACACAGGACAAATAATCATGCAGCTTTCATCCACCGAGGCAGGAAATGCAGCTTTTAAGCTCTGTGTGTGTGTGTGTGTGTGTGTGTGTGTGTGTGTGTGTGTGTGTGTGTGTGTGTGTGTGTGTGTTTGACTTAAAAGAGCAGTTCACACACACACACTTTCGCTCACATAGACAGTTTTTTTTGGGAAAGTGTAACAGATGTTTGAATGCAACAAACACACACACACACACACACACACACACACACACACACACACACACACACACACACACACACACATTCCTTCTCTCTTTACATACCGACACATTAAGCCTTCAAAAACTACAAACATGGCTGAGATTTGACAAATCCTGAAAGAATCCAAACAACAACAGTGGAAAGATTTCGCTTCACTCACACGGAGACAGAAATGGACGCAGGAGACTCGAGGGAAAGAAATCAAAATAAATATATGACGCAAAGATAAGGCGAGAAAAAAACAGAACGGGAAAAAACTAAAGAATGAAAAAAGAAGAAGAGAAAGCGGAGGAGGGAGAGAAAGGAATAACACCCTGAAGGAGATGGAGAAGGAAAGTGGAGTGAAAGGAAAAGGAGAGGCAGGAGAGGGCGGGGGGGAAGAAGTGAGTTAAATTGTCTCGCGGAGAAGAAGAAAAGAAGACAGAGATGTTTTGACGGGCGAGAGGAACATCTGTGAAGAAGAGGGAGAAAGAGGAGCAGTGGGGGGGAGTGATTAATGAACGAGGGAGGAGGCGACCAGAGGAGGCGAAGACGTTCCCTCCGTCCGTCCATTGTGGAGGAAGACTTCCAGAGTCATCGACGCCACAGCCAATAGAAAGGGAGAGGACAACGGGAACTGGGTTATTCCACTGGGGAATATGTTTCCAAAAAAAAAAGGTCAAAGGTCGTTCCACAAAACTAAAAAGTTCTGGGACTAAATATTGGTGGATATTTTAGCAACAAGCTCAAATAAAGTCAAACGACAATAAAGTCCAAAAAGAACTCGACAAATATTATTTGGGACGAAAAGAGAGAGCGAGAGAGAGAGAGAGAGAGAGAGAGAGACTATTTCAGGATTGGTTTCATGTTTTCCGGCTGAACGGAGCTCATCTAGTCTGACCCCGCGACCCCGGCTAAAGAAAATACTCCCGTCGCTGAAGAGGACCCTCCAGAAAATAGATGGCGGTCTATTTTAGAGCCGTGAGCCGCGGCTTGAAAACCCTCCCAGCCGTCCCCCAAATACAACAAGTTCATGTTTTGGAGAGAACCAGTTTGATAATTTGTAAATGATTAAGGATTTTGTACGCCGAGCTAACGGCTAACAAACGGTCAAAGTTTAACTGTTTTCTTTTTTTAATGTCATGACTAACCAGTGATGTCTGCAGATATGAAGGTGCTTTTAGAGAGACTAAAGGAGTTAACGTTTTGGGAGAAAGAAACGGTGAAGTGACGACTTCCTCAAACCGGCGTTCCTCAGGGAGCGCGGTTAAGACTCCTCTTGCTTTTTACACTTAGAATTCCTGCGTAAATAAAGCTCAAACTTCTGTTTGAAGGCGACTAACAACATCCTTAATAAACACCCGCTTAATGATAAAGAGGAATAAATGAAGCTGAACTTACACTCTGTTCATTTCTAGGTGAATTTAACTTCTTAAACTTGTGTTTCTGTTCAAACTCAGACGTCTTGAAACGCGTTAAAGTTGACGGGATCAACAACAAAAGAACAAAAGTTCAACAAAAAGGGAGAATAATGAAATGCAGAGTTTCAACGAGGATCCACCCGATCTGACTATCTGCCCGTCCGTCTATCTGTCCATCAGTGTGTGTGTGTGTGTGTGTGTGTGTAGCAGCATTGTTGATGTTAACACAACCTCAGACACACTGATAATAGAGCAGCTGGAGCATGAAATCACATAGAAAGACACAGAGAGAGAGAGAGAGAGAGAGAGAGAGGGAGGGAGAGAGAGAGTCGGGAAATGGACGGGAAAGAGAGAAATGTTCAGTAATGAAGTAGAGAGGGAGAGATTTCAGAGGAAAGGGTGAAAAGCAGAAAAACTGAAAGAAGAGGGACAAAAACAAAATTAAAAAAGAGAGAGAGTGAAGTGGGGGTTGCTGGCATGGCCGAGAGAGTATGACACAGGGTCACCATGAGAGAGAGAGAGAGAGAGGTGGGGGTGAGCAAGATGAAGAGAAAGAAATGGGGGGAGGGTGAGACACAGAAAGAGAAAGAAACAGACACCAAATGCATTGTTTTCATTGTCTAATTCAAACCACAGAGAGAGGATGGAGGGATGGGGGAGGGAGGGAGGGATGGGGGAGGGAGGGAGGGAGGGAGGGAGGGAGGGAAAACGAGGAGCAACACGAGACGAGTTGAGAGAGATTCACACGCATTCCTGTTTCGGACGGAAGTTTGAGACTGGAGATAAAATGATGTTGTTTTTTTCTTATATTTTTTAGAGGTTCATCTTCAGAGCGGCCGAACTCTTGATTTCCACTTCCAGGACGTTTCCACCCACTTATTACATTATAAGCGCATTACGGCTCTTGTTATTCCAACTGTCAAGTCAACACCTTAACCAGCTTATCTGATCGGACTCAAGAGCGGTTTTGAGTCGGAACCGCTCGGGTCGTAGTCGTCGTTCTTGTTTTCAACTTTAAAGACCGGCAAATAGGCAAAGAAGTTACCGAAAATAAATGGGTGTAAATGGTGAGAAAATGTTCTGAAGTATTTTGTAATCCAGTTGATCACATTTCACCTCAGAGCCGCCGTCACAATCAATATGTACGCAAACTGATGCATGACTCTGCAACAGAAAACTGTTTTTGATGGATGTCAATGGACGTTTTGGTGGATTTGTTTCACTATAAACTATAAATCACGATTTTAAAAAGGAATTCAAATTGATCAATTCCCTCTGTCTTGGTGGACATTGTTGTTGGTACAGGCTGCATGATATTGGAAAATAAAATAATAATAAAATGCAGGAATTTTCAGCAGATGACAACAAGGGATCTATTTTTTTGTATCCAAGGACCCTTCAATCGAGGTTAAACGGTAATAGTGCGCACAAATAGGCATAAAATCGTTCATAAGATAGTGCTCATGTTGTGTGTAGTTGTCTGGGTGTTCTTGTTCCGCTGCATGCTTATATATAAACGTCCAAATTAGCTGACGCTGTGAATATTACACGTGGGACGCCGGTCGATAAGCTCTGTAATTGTACCCGTAAAAAACAAACATGGCTGAAATTGGACTCCTCTGTGAGGGACGTGAGTTGAAACCGAACCCCTGGTGATTGTGAATAAGCGACAACGTTTTTGAAGACAAGCAGAGGGAACGCGTGTTTGATACTGGATCGATACTGCTTTAAATTTGAAATCTGAGTAAGCATGAGCCACTTAATAAAGATGGACTCCTTGTCAATACTGCAGACGGCTCTGTCTGCAGATCACTGCGCTAACAGGTGAGTGTCGCTCATAGGAAACAGTCCGGGACCCCAAAGCGGCTCGCGGGCCTCCGTCCGATGACCGCGCTGTGCTCCGTCTCTCGCCCCAGTCCCAGGCCGAGGCTAAATTTACTCAGTGTGGGTTACACGCTAGAAAAAAAAAGGTTAAGAGCTCCTGATATAGGCTGAATAAACACACATGGCCTTTATTTCTGCTAAAAGTGCACTGACTCTTTTTAAG
>NC_136591.1:40302780-40305280 GCF_910589615.1 Taurulus bubalis | reverse complement strand
GAGAGGGAGGAAGAGAGGGATGGAGAGAGGGAGGAAGAGAGGGATGGAGGGATGGAGGAAGAGAGGGATGGAGAGAGGGAGGAAGAGAGGGATGGAGAGAGGGAGGAAGAGAGGGATGGAGGATTACCTGGTGAACGAGAGGAAAAGCTGTTGTGACATTCCTTAATGTGATTTCTAAACCAATCTGCTAAGTGCACCTACAAGTGTGTGTGTGTGTGTGTGTGTGTGTGTGTGTGTGTGTGTGTGTGTGTGTGTGTGTGTGTTCACAGGCATCCAGTAATCGTGTTGCAGACAACACCCTCTCCTCTCCTCCATCACTTCTGTCCGCACTAAGAAAAGATAAATATGAAAAACGCTGACGAACAAAAAAATATTAACCCACTTATATATTTGTATTTCGGAACCAAGTACTTTTACTCAAGTACAGTACTAGTAATATATATGAGTTCATGTCTTCATCATGATGTCATGGAACTAACCGTCTCTTTAAAGGACGACTTCTCTCCATGAGTTTCTCATTCATTCATAAAAATATGGAGGAAATAGATTTATTTTTACGGTCGTTGACTTTTTCTGCTTCATAAAAACCTTTGAGTCTAACATAACGTAACGGAGTATTCTCTCAGTGTATTAGTACTTTTACTGTAGTATCTGAATACTTCCTCTCTCTCTCTCTCTCTCTGCTTTGTTATTGTTAATGTCTCTCGCCCGACTCCTTTTGAAGACTCTCTCTCTCAATAGCTGGAGCCTGAAACAGCCTTTGTGAAACATTATCTATTCCCCAACACACACACACACACACACGCACACACACACACACACACACACACACACACACACGTTGACCTGCCTCTCCCCTCTTGCTGTTTTGTTCAGTCTGCACACACACACACACACACACACACACACACACACACACACACACACACACACACACACACACACGGGGTGGATCAGTTCTTCTCTGTGGTGACAGAGGGTCATATTTCTTACTTTGATCTTCACCTCTCTCTCTCTCTCTCTCTCTCTCTCTCTCTCTCTCTCTCTCTCTGTTTTCATCCGGAAAAGAGAGAGAGAGAGAGAGAGAGAGAGAGAGAGAGAGAGAGAGCATCTCTATGTCTCCCGCCCCGGCTGGTTGGTGGGTCGGTAAGTGAAGCATGAAACCACCTCCACTGCCCCTGAGACACACACACACACACACACACACACACACACACACACACACACACACACAGTGCGGAGAGACGAGGTAATGAAATGGCAGCGATAGTAAACCCCTGCTGGAGATGTTTACAATGTTTTATCAACAACAACTGAAGTGGAATAAAAAGTAACGAATAAAATAAATCACGTGCAAATTGTGACGTAAAAAAAACTTTTTACGAATTCCTTCGTGGTTAAAAAACAACGTTAACGTTCATGTTAGTTGTTCAATACAGTTTTGGTCGATTAGGAAATCGGTTTCTTCAAATTAGTCAAATAAAAAAGGGCGTAGAACATCTGGTTTGACTCTTATTATAAATTAAACATATACAAACGCACATTTTTTTTTCCACGATTATATTTTCTTCGTAAAAACACATCGGAGGTGTGTTTATTTTGTGGGGGGGTAATCACGTCGCAGGAGTTTCCTTTTGCCAAAATTTTTCGAGTGAATCAGAGTTTAGCTCCGGTGCATATTTCCGGGGCTTTTATTGTGAAAAGTAAGACGGAAATTTAACTTTTTAACTTCCGCGGTTATTTTGAACCCAAACGACGACCTTTTCTGAACCTCTCCAAGTAGTTGTGTAAATGTGTAAATAAACATAACCAAGTTGTTTCCTGTGAAGAGTGACGGAGGTTTACTTTGAAAAGCCTTTATTTTGAAAAGCCTGTCCGCATTTAACGAGCGGAAATTGCCGACACACTGCAGGAAAACGCCCGAACATCGAGGAATGACTCGTCCATCACGGGAAGACGTCTTATTTTGAAGCAATGATTTGTACGTCAACAGGAAGTGAGAGCGGTGCTCTGTGAAATTTAAAGAGACAGTACAAGAAAAATATATATATATATGTATTTTGTCCGTAAAAAAAAAAAAATAACCTGATAGAGAAATTGCGAAATGGTGATAGAAAATGTAAATCATAATTGTCAATTCCTGAAAAATTGATCAGTCGAAAATTAAAAATTGATGATCAATGAGGACCGACTCGCTGCGGTGAGGCGACCTCATCGCTTTAACCTTTATCAATTAACCAGGAGCACAAAGCGGAGCTGAAACCAGACACACACACACACACACACACACACACACACCGGCAAAATGAACACAAATATCAGCACACAAACAGTCCAATATGAACACACACACACACACACACACACACACAGATGTAACTTGACCCGGTGTGACAACTGATAGCTCTGTTTGTGCATGCTAGACAATCACACACACACACACACACACACACACACACACACCTCAGCCAGAAGGCAAAATGACTGACCGACTGTGTGC
>NC_136591.1:40282780-40297780 GCF_910589615.1 Taurulus bubalis | reverse complement strand
TAAACTTTCTCACGAGTTGCTTGAGTCGCGAACGGCAATTTTTTTTTTTTTTTCATTCAACCTCTACTCTGAGGTTCCATTCAACCTCTGTGTGTGTGTGTGTTTGTGTGCGCGTGCGCGTGCGTGTGTCCAGGAGTGAGTGGCTCACATGCGAGCTCTGGTGGCGAGACGGACGCATGTTCCTCACGCACTGACTGACCCGTGAACGCATCACCGGACTGGGAGGAAGGAACGGAGGAAGAAAAGGAGAGAGAAAGGGAGGGAGGAAGGATGAGAGGGAAGGAGGGAGGGATGAAGGAAGGGAGGGAAGGCGGAAGGAAGGAAGGAAGAGAGGAAGAAAGGGAGGAAGGAAGGCAGGAAGAAAGGGAGGGAGGGAGGGAGGAATGAAGAGATGGAGGGAAGGCGGAAGAGAGGAAGGGAGGAAGGAAGGAAAGAAGAGATGAAGAAAGGAATGGAGGGAGGAAGGAAGGCAGGAAGAGAGGGAGGGAGGAAGGAAGAGAGGGAAAGAGGGTGGAAGGAAGGATGGAAGGAAGAGAGGGAGGGAGGAAGGAAGAGAGGAAGGAAGGGCGGGAGGGAGGAAGGAGGGAAGGGAGGGAAGAAGGAAGGAAGTGGTTGGGAAAGGAAAGGAATAGAAGGGAAAAGAAAAGAAAGGAAGGGGGAAATGAGGAAGAAAGAAAGAAAAGTGAAGAAGGAAGAAGGGATGGAGAGGAAAGACCAAGGAAAGAAGAAGGAAGACATAGGAATTTAGGAAGGACAGAATGAAAGGAACAAAAAGAAAAGGAAAGAAAGGAACGGAAAGAATACGAATGGAAAGGGGAAATGAAGACGAAATGAAGTAAGAAAAGAGAAGAAGGAAGAACGGATGGATGATAGGAAAGACAGAGAAAGAAGAAGGAGGACATAGAAATTTAGGAAGGACAGAAGGAAAGGAGAAAGGAAGGAGAGGGAAAAAAGATAAATGGTGATCATTTATATCACAAAAGAAGAAGAAAGGGATTAAAAGAGAAAAGAATGAGAAAAGACATCATCATGTAGCGGCAGAGAGATTTAATTACTGCTGTGTGTGTGCGCGCGTGTGTGTGTGTGTGTGTGTGTGTGTGTGTGTGTGTCAAACAGTGAAATGGGATTGAGCGGTGTGGATTACGGACAGACGGAGTTTCATAATCCCGTGTAATCTCATTACGCTGAGAAGGCCTGAAAGAGAAAAGAGAGAGAGGGAGAGAGAGAGAGAGAGAGTCAAAAAACACAAAAAGTGGACGAGACGGAGAAAGAAAAAAGTTTGTTTAAGAGAGAAGTACTGCTGTACTTCAGACTATTATATATTCTATCATTAGATTATTTCTACTCGTTAATATAAAAACAGGTTTTTGGTGCTTTAATTGATCATTTTAAACTACTAATGATTATTATTAGGATTGATTCATCTGTTGATTATTTTCTTCATAACTCGATTGATTTGTCTGTAAAAAAAAAAAAAAAGTGAAAGTAGTGAGAAACATGTCACAATTAGCCAAAGTGACACCTTGTTTAGTCCAAAACCTCAACATTATTACTCTTATTTCTAATATTACTAACAATATTATGATGAAAAGCAGGAAAATCTTCACATTTTCTGTCAATTTCAATTTCAGCTGTAAATATATAAACTGTTGGGTTATTTCTAATAAAACATCATATTTTATAAACTCCTGGTTGGTTTTAATGTGCAAAAATCTCAAATAAAAGTAGAACCAGTAGAGTAGAAGTAGAAAAATTCATTCATTTTGAGATTTTTGGTTTATTTTTAAACACGTTTTATTTGATTCTCGCGGGGAAAAAAAACTTTTATTTTATTTCTTTGTCTGTTGGCGTCTGTAGATTTCTCCTAAATTCACCAAAAGTCATATTAAATAATGCCTCATTTGCATATTTAAACATAACATTTCATAAAACTTGCGGCATTCTACTGAGGAGTTTGTTCACACAGTACCTTAACTCGATCATGTCAACAACATGAAACAGGAGTTTGAACCTGATTTCCTCCAATGTTCAGATTTTGGCTCTGAATTGCTAATTAATGCATATTTGATAAGAGGAAGTAGATCATTTGCATATGTAAAAAATACGCTTTCAGAAAAGATTATTGTTTTAATGTCAGCAATGAACTGTGGAGGCTCACTAGTGACATATGTTAGTTAAATATGTAACCCTGTTCACCTGTAGTGTCTTTTATTCACCTGCAGCCACTTAAACACACTGCAGCCACTTATACACACTGCAGCCACTTATACACACTGCATCCACTTATACACACTGCAGCCACTTATACACACTGCATCCACTTATACACACTGCAGCCACTTAAACACACTGCAGCCACTTAAACACACTGCATCCACTTAAACACACGGCAGCCACTTGAACACACTGTAGCCACTGCAGCCACTGCAGCCACTTAAACACACGGCAGCCACTTGAACACACGGCAGCCACTTGAACACACTGCAGCCTCTTAAATACACTGCAGCCACTGCAGCCACTTAAACACACTGCAGCCACTTAAACACACGGCAGCCACTTGAACACACTGCAGCCTCTTAAATACACTGCAGCCACTGCAGCCACTTAAACACACGGCAGCCACTTAAATACACGGTAGACACTTAAATACACTGCAGCCTCTTAAATACACTGCAGCCACTGCAGCCATTTAAACATACTGCAGCCACTTAAACACACGGCAGCCACTTTAACACACTGCAGCCTCTTAAATACACTGCAGCCACTGCAGCCACTTAAACACACGGCAGCCACTTTAACACACGGCAGCCACTTAAACACACTGCAGCCTCTTAAACACACTGCAGCCACTTCAACACACGGCAGCCACTTAAACACACTGCAGCCACCTAAACACAAGGCAGCCACTTAAACACACTGATGCCACTTAAACACACGGCAGCCACTTAAACACACTGCAGCCACTTAAACACACTGATGCCACTTAAACACACTGATGCCACTTAAACACACGGCAGCCACTTAAACACACTGCAGCCACTTAAATACACTGCAGCCACTTAAACACACTGCAGCCACTTAAACACACTGCTGCCACTTAAACACACTGCAGCCACTTAAACACACTGCTGCCACTTAAACACACTGCAGCCACTTGAACACTGCAGCCACTTAAACACTGCAGCCACTTAAACACACTGCAGCCACTTAAACACACGGCAGCCACTTAAACACACTGCAGCCACTTAAATACACTGCAGCCTCTTAAACACACTGCAGCCACTTAAACACACTGCAGCCACATACACACACTGCATCCACTTAAACACAGGGCAGCCACTTAAACACACTGCATCCACTTAAACACATGGCAGCCACTTGAACACACTGCAGCCTCTTAAATACACACTGCAGCCACTTAAACACTGCAGCCACTTAAACATACGGCAGCCACTTAAACACACGGCAGCCACTTAAACACACTGCATCCACTTAAACACACGGCAGCCACTTGAACACACTGCAGCCTCTTAAATACACTGCAGCCACTGCAGCCACTTAAACACACTGCAGCCACTCAAACACACGGCAGCCACTTAAACACACGGCAGCCACTTAAACACACTGCATCCACTTAAACACACGGCAGCCACTTGAACACACTGCAGCCTCTTAAATACACTGCAGCCACTGCAGCCACTTAAACACACTGCAGCCACTTAAAAACACGGCAGCCACTTAAACACACGGCAGCCACTTAAACACACTGCAGCCTCTTAAACACATGGTAGCCACTTAAATACACTGCAGCCTCTTAAATACACTGCAGCCACTGCAGCCACTTAAACACACTGCAGCCTCTTAAATACACTGCAGCCACTGCAGCCACTTAAACACACGGTAGCCACTTAAATACACTGCAGCCTCTTAAATACACTGCAGCCACTGCAGCCACTTAAACACACTGCAGCCACTGCAGCCACTTAAACACACGGCAGCCACTTAAACACACGGCAGCCACTTAAACACACTGCAGCCTCTTAAATACACTGCAGCCACTGCAGCCACTTAAACACACTGCTGCTACTTAAACACACGGCAGCCACTTAAACACACTGCAGCCTCTTAAACACACTGCAGCCACTGCAGCCACTTAAACACACGGCAGCCACTTAAACACACGGCAGCCACTTAAACACACTGCAGCCACTTAAATACACTGCAGCCACTGCAGCCACTTAAACACACTGCTGCCACTTAAACACACTGCTGCCACTTAAACATACGGCAGCCACTTAATCACACTGCAGCCACTTAAACACACTGCAGCCACTTAAACACACGGCAGCCACTTGAACACACTGCAGCCTCTTAAATACACTGCAGCCACTGCAGCCACTTAAACACACTGCAGCCACTTAAACACACGGCAGCCACTTAAACACACGGCAGCCACTTAAACACACGGCAGCCACTTAAACACACTGCATCCACTTAAACACACGGCAGCCACTTGAACACACTGCAGCCTCTTAAATACACTGCAGCCACTGCAGCCACTTAAACACACTGCAGCCACTTAAAAACACGGCAGCCACTTAAACACACGGCAGCCACTTAAACACACGGTAGCCACTTAAATACACTACAGCCACTGCAGCCACTTAAACACACTGCAGCCTCTTAAACACACTGCAGCCACTGCAGCCACTTAAACACACGGCAGCCACTTAAACACACGGCAGCCACTTAAACACACTGCAGCCTCTTAAATACACTGCAGCCACTGCAGCCACTTAAACACATTGCTGCCACTTAAACACACGGCAGCCACTTAAACACACGGCAGCCACTTTAACACACGGCAGCCACTTAAACACACTGCAGCCACTGCAGCCACTTAAACACACTGCAGCCACTTAAACACACTGCTGCCACTTAAACACACTGCAGCCACTTAAACACACGGCAGCCACTTAAACACACTGATGCCACTTAAACACACGGCAGCCACTTAAACACACTGCAGCCACTTAAACACACGGCAGCCACTGAAACACTGCAGCTACTTAAACACACTGATGCCACTTAAACACACTGCAGCCACTTACACACACTGCAGTCACTTAAACACACTGCATCCACTTAAACACTGCAGTCACTTAAACACACTGCAGTCACTTAAACACACTGCAGCCACTTATACACACTGATGCCACTTACACACACTGCATCCACTTAACCACACTGCAGCCACTTACACACACTGCATCCACTTAAACACACTGCAGCCACTTATACACACTGCAGCCGCTTACACACTGCAGTCACTTAAACACACTGCAGCCATTTACACACACTGCATCCACTTACACACACTGCAGCCACTTATACACACTGCAGCCACTTACACACTGCAGTCACTTAAACACACTGCAGCCACTTACACACTGCAGTCACTTAAACACACTGCAGCCACTTACACACACTGCATCCACTTACACACGCTGCAGCCACTTAAACACACTGCAGCCAGTTAAACACACGGCAGCCACTTAAACACACTGCAGCCACTTACACACACTGCATCCACTTAAACACACTGCAGCCACTTAAACACATGGCAGCCACTTATACACACTGCAGACACTTATACACACTGCAGCCACTTACACACACTGCAGCCAGTTAAACACACTGATGCCACTTAAACACACGGCAGCCACTTAAACACACTGCAGCCACTTAAACACACTGCAGCCACTTATACACACTGATGCCACTTACACACACTGCATCCACTTAACCACACTGCAGCCACTTACACACACTGCATCCACTTACACACACTGCATCCACTTATACACACTGCAGCCACTTACACACTGCAGTCACTTAAACACACTGCAGCCATTTACACACACTGCATCCACTTACACACACTGCAGCCACTTAAACACACTGCAGCCAGTTAAACACACGGCAGCCACTTAAACACACTGCAGCCACTTACACACACTGCATCCACTTAAACACACTGCAGCCACTTAAACACATGGCAGCCACTTATACACACTGCAGCCACTTATACACACTGCAGCCACTTATACACACTGCAGCCACTTACACACACTGCAGCCAGTTAAACACACTGATGCCACTTAAACACACGGCAGCCACTTAAACACACTGCAGCCACTTAAACACACTGCAGCCACTTACACACACTGCATCCACTTAAACACACTGCAGCCACTTACACACACTGCAGCCAGTTAAACACACGGCAGCCACTTAAACATACTGCAGCCACTTACACACACTGCAGCCACTAAAATACACTGCAGTCGCTTAAACATACTGCACCCACTTAAACACACGGCAGCATCTATTATTTGACACTTTCGCCCCAGAAATGTGTTTCCCCCCCAGGAGATCAGGAAGTGATGGGGGAAACATATATATAGTACACAGATAAGAAATTAAGAGAGAAAAGTACAAAGCAGGAGGAATGATGGGAAAAAAGAAACAAAAAGATGAGACGAAGTAAGAAAGAACAGAGCGATGAAGAGAGAGTCGGAGACACAAGGGCAATAACTCGTCTCTCGGGACTAATAATGATCAAAGCGAAGCCGGACCCGGAGAGAGGCAGACAGAGAGAGATGAGGTCTTAACGGAGGTGAATATCTCTCAGCGGGGTTATAATGACCGTTATGATCTTGGACTTTGGGATGTTGGGAGGAAGAGGAGACTTTAAAAAAAGAGACACATGTGAGGAGAGGATGAAGATTACGAGAGAGAGAGATGTACGGACGGATAGAAGAAGTGACAAGAGACGGAGAGGACAAAAAGTGGAAAAACTTGTCTGCTAAATGCTCTTCATCCCCCACGAGAGAAACAGAGAGGAAGAGGAAGAGGAAAAGTCAGATGTTCTTACCAAAAATATCACTTCTTAGGCCGTTAAATAACTCGTCCTGCTGCGTGTCGTATACGCTTGTGGTGGTTAAGTTGCTCACTAAAAGCCCCTACCTGTGGATGATGAAGTCTATGCTTCACGTGTTAAAGCTGCATTCTCTTTCCTGACCACCAGGGGGCAACTCCTCTGGTTGTATAGAAGTCTATGCTTCATGTGTTGAAGCTGCATTCTCTCTCCTGACCACCAGGGGGCGACTCCTCTGGTTGTATAGAAGTATGTAGAAAGTAACATGGTTACGATATCATTTTTACACAAACCATGATCTTTTTTTTCTTTCAACTTAAAAAGTGACACCATCATACAGTGAAAAACATTCCCATTTACATACATTACCTTGTTTACGTTCACCTGAGAATTCAAGAATATCAATCACTGACAAACGATCTTTCCCCGTTGCAGATCTAGCTCTGCTTCCTCTAACTTCGGTTGTTGCAGCCATTCAGTGTTTTAATGGAAACGACATAATGCTCAAATCTTTTTGTTCCCCTGTTATCTCTCTTTATCACTCGTCTGTTTCTGAAAAACCACACAGACGACAGCAGGGAGGGGAAATGATGTGATTTGTGAGTGCAGAGAAAGTCCCTGCAGGATGTACGGCGACACCTGACAGTGATGTATGTTCGAGTTACCGCGACTCAATCTGAACCAAGGACGACGACTGTCAAGTTTAAAAATGCTTTTGTGAAATAACTTAAGGAACCGTTTAGTTTGAGCTTGACCACCAATGTTTTAAATCATAAACCAAAGAACCAAAGAACAGCCTGGAATCCCAAACATGAAAATCACCACATTGCGGCTGATAGTCGTCTACACTGGAAACTAATGCCCCATTATGATGATTGTTATCATGAGTTTAAGCATCTGTTTATATGTTCCAAACAGTAGGAGTAAAACGAAGAAAAGAAAAGGTATGTAGTTTATTTTCTGGAAGACCGGGTTCCCTTTCAGTTTCAGCTCATTGTTGATCCGTAAGCTTCTGGTTCACTCTCATCACCAGTGTTGCCAAATCAGATCGACTGTTTCCAGCCCAATCACAACTTAAAACCTTCCAAAGGAGATAACATGTGAGATAAAGAGGTTATCACAACCCTCGAGTCGCGCAGTTGGACAACCAAATGCACAAATTCCCACAGCAATGATGATGACGGTTGGAAACAACTCATGGCAATCACAGATTTCTCACAGTCAATGACATAAATAGTGGACAAAATAAAGTGTACACAATATTTGATGTGTTTTTGACCATAAAATTACATCTTATTCTCACAATCCTTTCCAAAAAAGTGAAAAGTGTTGACCAAAAGAAGCCACGGTTTTCATTTCAGACGCCCAACTCTGTTTTCCACCGGCCAACTCAATCAAAAGTGCACTGCTCACCGCTCCAACAGCATAATGTCACAGTTAATAGCTGTAAAAAGTCACTGGACACGACCGGCTCAGCAGCAAGCAGCAGGCAGACGCCGTTAGAGACAGATATTTGGTGGTGGAGACCAAAAACAGAGCAAAAAGAAGAGTGAACTTCAGGCTTAAATTCAGCAGGTGGACACAAACACAACTCCTACTTAAAAAAAATGATGTTGCTACTTCCGGATGTGTAAACAAGCAACTATTTGCTGATTATTGACCATAAGAAACAATGGGGTAAATATTGGAGAGGTGACATCGCTCGTACTAAATGTTCTGTTCCGTTCGCCAAAGTTTGCGCGATGAACGATTTTGACCGTTATGGCAAAGACGAGTAAAGAGGAGAGAATAAAGGAAGATTACGATAAGACGAGGAAAGGAAAACGGCCAAAAGAAATTAATAAATTAATCTAGCGGTTGATGATGAAAGGGACCAGAAGAGAGAGAGAAGAGGTGGAAGAGAAGAGAGAGAATAGTTCACACTGCAGTGTCGGGTGACATTGGTCTGCTGGCTTTTTATAATTTTCTTTTTTTAATTTCACTTTGGGACAAAAACATGAATGAGGAAACAGCCGCAGGCTGTGTGAGAGTGTGTGTGTGAGAATGTGTGTGTGTCTTTTCAAACTCTTGTCTCACACACACAAACACCTCAGTTCTTATCCAAAGTGTTTCTACAAACACAAACACACACACACACACACACACACACACACACAAAAGCGCGCTGCTGTATCTGAGCCATCACTAGAGGCCATCAGGATTTATTTAGCTTTTATTTATACAAGCTTAAAGTCAAACCATCCATCTCACACACAATAGCCCCCAGCTTTCATTACAGTGTGTGTGTGTGTGTGTGTGTGTGTGTGTGTGTGTGTGTGTGTGTGTGTGTAGCAGATGACATTGCGTGCATGTAAGCAAGTTTGTGATGATATACAGTATTTCTGAGATGACACGTGTGTGTGTGTGTGTCTTTTCCCATCATCCTCGGCACCTCCAGCGATGATGTTGACGACGGCGGCTCAAGTTGTGTTCTTTAATAATCTAATTCAACAACACAATTACCAAGTGTCAAACTGCAGCGCGGGCGTCTCGGGGCCGGCGGAGTGACAGCGGCGCTTCGTCGCCATACAAGGTGCTTTTTTCTTATTTATTTTACAATCATCAGCTAAATTACAACTCAGTGGACACAGCAACTGCTGCATGAAGATCTCCTCTTGTGGGGTGGACAGTAAGTTGGTCGGTGGCAACAGAGAAAACTACATCGTGAAACGCAATCCATTGGTTTTTTTTTGGCGTCTGCAACTTTTTTTTCTCGACCTTACAAACCGAAAGTTACGTTTTGGCAACAAACCCACCTCGTTAGATTCAGGAAAACCCTCATGGGGGTGGGCTTAAATAACTACGGAGAGTTTGGTTTAGCCAACAAACCCATGACAACAAACCCACCATGCGGTCTCGTAGCTGAAGGTCCTGGTTGCTGCTCTCGTTAACCGCCTCTCCCCAACCTCCACGTGCACGCCCAATGTCGTGATGCGGTGTGCACGTGGACGACGGATTCATTACACAGTTTAATACACTGATATTTACACATCTGAACAAAATCTGGCCTTTTATTATAACCAAAAGTATTCAAATAGCCCTAGTGGTTGCAGAGATACACCCTTTTTAGTTTGGGTATGCAATTTTTGAGGAAAGGGCCTAAAAATAGGTTGTTTTTTTAAGTGTTTAGCGTTAACCACCTGACTGTTTGACCTTCTGACCTTTGCAGGGTTTAAATGTACGTGTTTAATTGTGCGCCACAACAAAGGGACCCTACTTGACCTTCCATTGCCGTTGTTTTCGTCCTGAGCGACAAGAAAAAACCCCAAAACAATCTCAACCTTTCAAAGGGCACTAGATTTCAAGTTAAGGGATCCACAAAGTGATTGCAATTCATCCTCAGGGGAGCATGAACGCCTGTGTCATATTTCATGGCCGTCCATCTGAGAGATGAATACAAATTTCACTTCAAAACCACAAATGTAAAAACCTAATTTTGGCGCTAGAGGAAAAAAAATCAAAGGATCAACAAAGTCGGTTGGATTCGTCCTCTGGGGAGCATGAATATCTCTACCAACCTTTGTGCCAATCCATCACATGGATGTTGAGATATTTCATTGGAGAAGTTTAAACTTGGTGGCGTGGATGGACCATACGGACATGTTGCCTTGCAGTTTAGCACAGGAGCTCAAACTTAAATATCTGGTTATTGCTTCTTCAATATTTGATTAGCAGAATTTTTTTTTTGCCAGAGCAATAATGGCTCTTAACGGGAATGTTTAGACTGTGATCCACTTTGATCCAGAATTGTTTATTATTACAATATTTTGCTTTGTGACCAGTAAAACGGACTCGGCTGTACTTTATGTTTGGTGCAAGTTAGCAACGGTTAGCATGCTAAAACTAAAAACATATAATTTCTGAAATATGTATATTGATATTGTGGTGTAAAATTGCTGTGATAGCAGTTTAGTAGAAGCCAATGCAGTTTTTTTAACTTTTAGATAGTTTCCAAAGGGCACTAAAACGGACCCTTTTTTACCTATAACTGTCAGTATCAATAGCTAATTTGTGTCAATTCTTTCCCATTAAAAAGATAATAAGTCATATTAAAATACGTAAATCAATTTACATACCCTGCAGTCTGTATTTGGCTTTTTATTCTTTTCTCTCTTCCTTTCTTTTAAAGAAATCAGTGCCAAAGTTTCAAATCTGAAATAAACCTTGAGACAGAAAAGGGACAGACATTTTATGCCATAAAAATGTTCTAGGGCAATATCCAGTCTGGGGTAATAAAGGCCGAGCTCATTCCTGTTTCCACTCTTTTCTGTCCCCTCTCTCTCTCTCTCTCTCTCTCTCTCTCTCTCTCTCTCTCTCTCTCTCTCTCTCTCTCTTTCCCCAACGTCCCCCTCTGTCCTCCACCTCTCCTTCCCTCTCTGCCCTTCATCCCCCCTTCTCTTTATCACTCCGCTCATAAAACCTGCTCATCCAGAAAGAACAGACTTTAGAGGAGGGTGAGAGAGAGAGAGAGAGGAAGGGAGAAATGAATGAGGGATAAAGACAAGGAGAGAAGCGAAAGAGGGGAGATGGAGGGATCATTACAGGGCACAGTATTTGTAATTGTAAAAATGTAAGGCTCAAATAAATTATGACTTAAATTGGCACGATTAGATTCACTCAGTTTTTGTGTCGAATCCAACTTTGGTGAACTTTGACACACACATTTGACCTTTGAGGGAACTTAGAGTCACGGAGTCCTAATTTGAGGAAGCGATCCATTTTAACGGTGTCGCACCGTTTTATTCCACACAACCTGCTTTGCTGGAGTCCAACTCCGCTCCTCTCTTGAATAAAATGCGTTGAAGACATAGTGTGACATTTTAGGGGGAAAGAAACATTACTTTCTTTGAGGAAAATATCTGTCCATTAGCCTAGCTTAGCATAAGACTGGATGATGATGAGGCAGCTGGCCTGGGTCCCTCCAAAGTTTAAAACTACACATTTTAAAACTCACCAATTCATCCATTGTATTGTTTTTTTTTTACCTGAAAGGGATTTTTTGTTTTGTTGTTATTATTAAGTATTATTTTTGGGGACAATGTTAAGCCTAGTTAGCTGTTTCCATTCTTTATGCTAAGATATGCGCAAATATATTTAACATAATATATTACATTTCAATCTTCAAATTTCACTCATGGATAGAATGCCAATATGTGTATTTGTGTTGGGCTACAAGGCAGCTAGCTTAGTGGGCTAGTGTGGCAGGCTAGCACAAGCTAGCTATGTTTTGTTTTGTTGTTTGAGGATAGTTAGCATGTTCTCAGTTCACCAGCTACAGGAGATCGCAGCTCATTGAGCTACTGATGAAAGCACATCGTCGTCACCAGATGACGTTACGTATTGTGGAATTAGCAAGCTAGCTAGCTAGCTAGCCAGCGGGCTCGCGGACAGCTGACTAGTTTGCTTTCTGGCCATATCGACTATGTTTAATGTTACACTGGTCACAGAAGATGAGCCAGACAGCGGTGATACGTTCTCTATACCGCCATTTTTTATTTAGTTTTCATCCAATGACCACATGAATGTGTTCAGTGTCCTGTTCTGTTTCTATGGTGGCAGGCTAGAGCTTTAGTTAGCATGTTAGCTCACCAGCCTTCAAAGTAGGTTGCCTGGTTTTGATCTGAATGGATAAGGAGAGAAAAAAGGAAGGAAGGGGAGGCATAGAGAGAGATTGTGTGTGTGTGTGTGTGAGAGAGAGAGAGAGAGAGAGAGAGAAAGGTAGAGAGTGAGAGAGAGCAAAAAGAGAGAGAGAAAGAGAGAGAGAGCAGGTCTCAAGGTGAATAGTCGTTGTCCTAATTCCTCTTTTAAAACAGCTAAAGAGGCCAAAAACACAACTATCTCTCTCTCTCCATCTCTCTTTCTCTCTCCCCCTCTCTCTCTCTCTCTCCCTATTCTCATGATGTCTCTCGTTCATCTCCTCTCTCCTTCTTCTTCTCTCCCTCTCTTCCTGCCATCTTCACTGAAAGAGGCTAAAAACATCACTCGTCTCTCTCTCTCCCCCCTTTTTTATATTTAACTAGTTCCCCTTTAGCGTTTACATCCCTTCATCCTGACGCCAACCTCTCTCTCTCTCTCCTCTCTCTCTCTCTCTCTCTCTCTGTTCCTGTCGTCTTTGCCAGCAGCGATGTCTTCAAACTCTGATTGATGATGGTTGCCGTCGGTTAACGTTATGTCCCGCTTTCTGTTTTTACCAAAATACTTTCTCTATCTCTCTCTCTCTCTCTCTCTCTTTCTCTCTCTCTCTTTCTCTATCCTCTCTTTATCGCAAAACTTTTTCAACTTTCTTTTTTTTTCTGCTGATGTGAAAGTCAACTCCCCCCTGCTGTGTGTGTGTGTGTGTGTGTGTGTGTGTGTGTGTGTGTGTGTGTGTGTGTGTGTGTGTGTGTGTGTGTTCAAAGTAATGCAGGGGCTATTGCTTTATCCATAACAAATAGGCTTACTTTCAGAAATATATATTACATTAGATATGTTTGTATTATTCTGTATATTTTATATAATTATATACTATTTATACAAAATAATGTACATGTATATATATATATATATATATATATATATATATATATATATATATATATATACATATATATATATATATATATATATATATATATATATATGTATATATATTATTTTGTACAATATTATTTTATTAGATAGATAGATAGATAGATAGATAGATAGATAGATAGATAGAATGGTTGCTTCATTAATGAGGAGCTTCATTGAATGTGTTCTTTAATGTTTATTTCATTATTAACATATAATCAGTGTCATCAATCACTGTGACAGCCACCTATTGTCAGCCTGGCTGTCACACGGCGCCGCTGTGTGTGTGTGTGTGTGTGTGTGTGTGTGTGTGTGTGTGTGTGTGTGTGTGTGTGTGTGTCTCAGAGAGAGAGAGACATAAATAAAGAGGGAGAGAGACGGTGAGTGTGTGTTTGACGCAATCTCAACAAGGTGTGTGAAATCAATAAACCTCGTCTTAAGGCGAAGGACACGTGGGGAGCGGCTCAAGGAGACGAGGGGAGGGAGGATGGAAGGAAGGAAGGAAGGAAGGCGCTAAGGAAGGATGGATTAAGAAGAGGTGAAGCAGAGCGTAACCGGAAAATAAAAAAAGGATAAAGGAAGGAAAAATAAAGAACAAAGGAAAGACAGAAAGATGACCCGATGGAACATGAACATGGAGAAGAATAAAATCAATTACATTTAAATTCAGCCTCTGTGGTAGGAAAGGTCAAAGGTCACGCCTCGGGTTCAGCTTCCACGCTCATGTTTCATTCTAATTAGCAAATGTTTGCATGCTAACACGACATCGTGCCGATGTTAGCCGCTTGCATAGCGCAGTAAACATTGTAAACATGAGTTTATGTCTCAATCTCTAGTTTCAAGTCTTCTTCAATACAGCATGATGTTCATTTAGTACATTAGGGTCATTTAGAGTCAAACAGACCATAAAGCAGGGGACGCTTTAGGGGCGGGGCTTCCTTGTTCCGTTACTTTGTTCTGTTCCGTTACTTTGTTTCGTTACTTTGTTTCTTTACTTTGTTTCGTTACATTGTTCTGTTACATTGTTTCTTTACTTTGCTCTGTTACATTGTTTCTTTACTTTTTTCGTTACATTGTTTCTTTACATTGTTTCTGTTACTTTGTTTCTTTGCATTGTTTGTTTACATTGTTTGTTTACATTGTTTCGTTACAGAAGTTTCGTTTCATTGTTTCGTTACATTGTTTCTTTACTTTGCTCTGTTACATTGTTTCTTTACTTTTTTCGTTACATTGTTTCTTTACATTGTTTCTGTTACTTTGTTTCTTTGCATTGTTTGTTTACATTGTTTCGTTACAGAAGTTTCGTTTCATTGTTTCGTTACATTGTTTCTTTACTTTGCTCTGTTACATTGTTTCTTTACTTTTTTCGTTACATTGTTTCTTTACATTGTTTCTTTACATTGTTTCTTTACTTTTTTTCGTTACATTGTTTCTTTACATTGTTTCGTTACATTGTTTCTTTACTTTGCTCT
>NC_136591.1:40217780-40280280 GCF_910589615.1 Taurulus bubalis | reverse complement strand
TTCTGTCGGCTGAGATAGAAAATCCAACATAAAAAATCCCAAAATAAAGAAGACGTGCGATAAAAAAAAAGTATATATGGACGTAGAGACGCCGTAAACGTCTCTAGAAGCGACCTGTCAATCACCTTGTAGCCCCGCCCTAAAGCGTCCCCTGCTTTATGGTCTGTTTGACTCTAAACGACCATAATTTACTAAATGAACATCATGTTGTATTGAAGAAGACTTGAAACTAGAGATTGAGACATAAACTCATGTTTACAATGTTTACTGAGGGAATACATCAAGAGAAGTAGAGTCATTTATATAGACTTCTATACAACCAGAGGAGTCGCCCCCTGGTGGTCAGGAGAGAAAATGCAGCTTTAAGACACTACTGCATCGACTTCACTCTTTAGAACCATTTTTTATCATGGTTATTGTTGTTCCTACACTTTTGGTGTACTCTTCACTATTGTGACCATTTGTTTGAAGCTAAAACGTGTCATTTTTTACCCACAATGCACCGCATGCTGTGCATAACATGTGGGTGTCAATTGAATTGCTGAATATGGCCGCCAGAGGGCGCATGACATCAAACACAGAGCGATAAATTAGCAATAAAGTCAATCACATGTACTCAACATGCACTGGATGTAATCAATGTTGTATATATATATATATATATATATATATATATATATATATATATATATATATATATATATATATATATATATATATGCAATGCTAACTGCATCCCTGTACCTTTAACAGCATTCAACTAAAAACAAACAACTTCATTGCAAAAGGAAAAAAACTGAGATGTCAGGTTTAAACACACACGCACTTTGCAGATTCCACTCTCTCACTAACACACACACACACACACACACACACACACACACACACACACACACACACACACACACACACACACACCGCAGGGTGTTGGAGGGAAAAATGATGAGAAGATCAATCATCAGCTGTCAACAGTGGCTAATAGAGTATGAGAACAACATATTAACTATACTGGTTAGATTAACACTCTCTCTCTCACGCTCACTGAAACACACACACACACACACACACACACACACACACACACTGACACACACACACACGCCAATACAATGTTAACTATTGATCAGTCTCACAGTTGATTAGTTCAACAGTCAAAATGTGTGCGATAAACACAAAAAATCGACACCTGGCTGCAGAGACACATGAAACTGCACCGACGGTCATAAAAATGTTTGATTCCCACCGACCGGTCGACCGGCTGTGTGTCTGTGCCGGTAAACAGATTGATCTCCATGGAGAGGCAACTGGCACGGCGGCTGTGTTTCCTCCTGGAGGGTGGGGAGGAGAAGAAGAAGAAGAAGAAGAAGAAGAAGAAGAAGAAGAAGAAGAAGAAGAAGAAGAAGAAGAAGAAGAAGAAGAAGAAGAAGAAGAAGAAGTGAAAGTGAAATATGCTTCTTCGCTTCATGGCGGAGATTTTATTAAAAAGAGCAGATCGATACACGTCTCATGTTACAGCCAGCCGCCTGTTAGCATAGCTTAGCTTAGCACAAACACTGGAAACAGCGATCCAAAAAAGTCTCACAGCAGGACGGTGAACGTGGGAATGAATCAGTTATTTCAAATCAGCAGATTATTCAATAGATCTGTGGCACTAATTGAGTTTGGGTTCAGCACCTAGTGGCCATGAGCGGTACTGCATCTTCAATCACCTCCACAGGGACTTACTGAATGTAAATGTTCACTAAAGCTGGAAATAATTAGACATTAAGAAGATTTCTAACACAGTTAGGTTTTTTTTTTACTTTTGGGGACATTACATTGACATTACATTGACTTATATTGATATTACATTAACTTGCATTCATTTCCTGTTGACTTACACTCCCTGTATCCATAACAGCCTAATACTCACCAAGTCTTCACCCTAAAATTATGATGTGATGTTGCGTTATGGGGGCGGTGCATTATGTCCACATTAGGTAGGCGAGTCCCCACAATGTCACCGTGTGAACAAAATCGTTGTCCCCACAAAGCAGCTAAAACCACACACACACACACACACACACACACACACACACACACACACACACACACACACTCTCACACCTCTGTTTCAAGTGTGTGTAGAATTATGATCCCATTAAATGTGACAACACAAAACAAGACTGGGAGCGGTTCTTTCCTTCTTTTTATTGCCTCTAAACGGTTCTCAACATGGCCGCTCATAGCTGACGATGCTCGGGATCAGAAGAGGGCGAAAGCGCGGATGGAGCTGACGGTGTTTACCTGACGGTGTTTACCTGACGGTGTTTACCTGGCGACGTAAACAAAAGCACAGAGAAGCTCTGAATGTCGAATTTAGCGTCTTTAAGCCGAGAAAAATTAACAGGAACCAACAGCACGGCTTTCTTTGACCTCCTTAATGATTCATTACAGCAGCGTGTGTGTGTGTGTGTGTGTGTGTGTGTGTGTGTGTGTGTGTGTGTGTGTGTGTGCTGACCTTTCCCCAGTGTTAGCCGGTCTGAGCCATCACAGGAGGTATTAATGGACTAATCACATTAAACAGAGAATCATTAATCATCTCCCCTCAGCGCTGTCACTGCCACGCAACGCCTAATCAACTCTATTGTTTACACACACACACACACACACACACACACACACACACACACACACACACACACCGGCTGGCATGAGCCTGGCACAAACACTGATGCACACACACACACACACACACACACACCCACACACACACAAACACACACATACAGTACAGGACATTAAAGAAACTGCATGAAACGAGCAAATTTTGCAGCAAAAGCCAGGAAAACGAGCAAATTCTTCACCTTAAATCTCTCTTTTCATTTTCAACTCTATTTTTTCTTTTTACTATTTCAATCTCTCATAACATCCTCCATATATTTTCACTTTTATGTATTTATTCTGTTGTTTTTTCCCTCCTTTCTCTCCCCTCCATCACCCCTCTCCATCTTTCATCCTCTTCATGCTGAGCGCAGTTTTTGCTGACTCAGCAGCGGCGTCATTAAGATGCCTCGTTAAAAAAAAGAAAGGCAACACACACACACACACACACACACACACACACACACACTTTGCATCTTTAATAATAATCACAAAGTGACACAAACGCTGAACAAAGCGAAATATACTTAAAAGTTCATCTAAATTCTAATTTTATTGAAATTTCTTTTCAAGTTTCCTGATGTTTTTAGTCAATAAATCAGCTGATTTAATTATATTAATTCTAAATATTTATTACGGTGCAGTAAATCCCCCGTAAACATTTTTTTAAATAATTTAAGTATTTTGATACAGATCAATATACTATATGAATTTATTATATAATATACTACACTCATACTATACCATAATATTGTAATATGTTATACTATATATTTACTATAAACTATATTAGGTTGTGTTATACTATAACTTTTAATACAGTTTACCTTATAACCCATGCTTTATTATTATGTTAATATGTCATACTGTTTTATTAAATTGTATATATTATATTGAGGACACTGATTCTCATTTTAGTTCGTATTTATCGTACTATTTTTTTTCCACGTTCTCTATTCATGTGTATTTTATTAACGTCTGTATTTATTTCCCCCTCTGAGGATCAATAAAGCTTCATCTTATCATCCTTATTTATGTAAATGTCACTTAAATTGATGAGGTCGTCATGGTGCCTTCAAGTGGGCTGGTTATTTTAAATGTTTCCAAAGTTAGGTTCTCTGTTTTTTTTCAGAGAGAAACAATGATCGTTTCCTTAATGCAAAAATAAAATAATCACGATTAACTGAACCGGTCTCAGTGTAGTCCTGGTCCTCTATAGACCACAGGGGGCGCCAGAACCAACACCACCTCTTTAGTCCACAGGGGGCGCCAGAACCAACACTACCTCTTTAGTCCACAGGGTAAGACAGAACCAACACTACCTCTTTAGTCCACAGGGGGCGCCAGAACCAACACTACCTCTTTAGTCCACAGGGGGCGACAAAACCAACACTACCTCTTTAGTCTACAGGGGGCGTCATAACCAACACTACCTCTTTAGTCTACAGGGGGCGCCATAACCAACACTACCTCTTTAGTCTACAGGGGGCGCCATAACCAACACTACCTCTTTAGTCTACAGGGGGCGCCATAACCAACACTACCTCTTTAGTCCACATGGGGCGCCATAACCAACACTACCTCTTTAGTCTACAGGGGGCGCCATAACCAACACTACCTCTTTAGTCTACAGGGGGCGACAGAACCAACACTACCTCTTTAGTTCACAGGGTAAAACAGAACCAACACTACCTCTTTAGTCCACAGGGTAAGACAGAACCAACACGACCTCTTTAGTCGACAGGGGGCGACAGAACCAACACTACCTCTTTAGTCGACAGGGGGCGACAGAACCAACACTACCTCTTTAGTTCACAGGGTATAACAGAACCAACACTACCTCTTTAGTCCACAGGGTAAAACAGAACCAACACTACCTCTTTAGTCCACAGGGGGCGACAGAACCAACACTACCTCTTTAGTCCACAGGGGGCGCCAGAACCAACACTACCTCTTTAGTCCACAGGGGGCGCCAGAACCAACACTACCTCTTTAGTCCACAGGGGGCGACAGAACCAACACTACCTCTTTAGTCCACAGGGGGCGCCAGAACCAACACTACCTCTTTAGTCCACAGGGTAAAACAGAACCAACACTACCTCTTTAGTCCACAGGGGGCGACAGAACCAACACTACCTCTTTAGTCCACAGGGGGCGCCAGAACCAACACTACCTCTTTAGTCCACAGGGGGCGCCAGAACCAACACTACCTCTTTAGTCCACAGGGGGCGACAGAACCAACACTACCTCTTTAGTCCACAGGGGGCGCCAGAACCAACACTACCTCTTTAGTCCACAGGGTAAGACAGAACTAACACTACCTCTTTAGTCCACAGGGTAAGACAGAACCAACACTACCTCTTTAGTCCACAGGGTAAGACAGAACTAACACTACCTTTTTAGTCCACAGGGGGCGACAGAACCAACACTACCTATTTAGTCCACAGGGGGCGCCAGAACCAACACAACTTTAAAGTTCCTTCTAGTCGCTTTAAGTATTACAGAGTCTTGTTTTTCTAATACGTGTAAAGTAATGGTGGAGTACATAAACAAAAGCATATGAATGATTAAAAACAAGGATACTTTTAACTTGGTCGATGTCACGAGGCCCCCTGCTGGTGACTCTGGGACGCGGCGCTAATGCCAGTGAATGAACACGTTAATGATTCCCTGACACCTGAACGCCTCACGGGGCCGCTCTGGAACGTGGAGGGGGAGGAATGTAAAACAAACAGTTTAAAGCATCTTTTCTTTTGGCTCTTAGTTAACACGGATCATATATTCCACCTCCGCTCAGCCGACCTCACCGAGTCCTGGAAAGAGAGTAAATGATTAGACACGGAGTGAGGGAGGAACGGAAGGAGGGAAGGAGGGAATTCCTTTACTCGGCAACACAAATAACGTGAGAAAGAGGGAGAGAGAGGAGGAAGGAGAGGAAGACGGTTGATCGACGTTAACAATTAACGGAGATCAATCGAGGAGGGAAGAAAAGGAAGGAAGGAAGGAAGAGTGATGGACACAAGGGAAGGAAGGAAGGAAATAAGTGAAAAGGAAACGTGGGAAATGAATTAATGAAATGAGAAAGGGAGAAGGTACAGAGGTTGATGTATTTCAAATAAAATAAATAAATAACATAAAATGAAATAAATCATTTAATTTAATGAATAAGTAAAAAAAGGATAACGATGTTTTGTGAAACTTAAGTCCAGTGCAATGTGAGACTCGCTTCATGTATGGAAGCTAATTGTAAAAGTGAACCTCTGATATGAGACATATTTATTTAAATAAATGTCACATATTCCATACGGTCCATATGTAGATATAATAGACGTCTAGAGGACGGAAGAGGAAGAGGAAAACCAAAGAAATGTATTTTGTGTGCACAGTTCAGCGACCAACTAAAAATAATTGAAATCAGTGAAAAGGTTTCAGGAAGCAAAATACAAATTGTTTATTTCCTTTTGAATTTATTCATTTCTGTCTGTTTATCTTTCCTGGTTATGGATAATGGCAAAGATGTTCAAAGATAGAAAGAAACAAAACAAGGAAAGTAAGAAACAGAAGAAATGTAAAGTTTTACAAATAAACAGTGAATTGAAAACATGTTCCGCAAAAAAACGAAAACAGAAAAGAAAGAAAGTTACAGAGGATGATAAATATTTTCAGAAAATTAAATGAAAATAAAGAAGAAAGTAAGAAACAGAATCACAAACATTACAAAGTAAAAAGAATAAAATGCAACAAAGAAAAAGAGAAAAGACAGAAAAAAAAGAAAAGAATCAAAGTGAATTGCAAACTTTTTCATAAACAATTTAAAATAAACCTGCATAAAAAAATTGAGATAAAAACATTAAGACAAAACTACTTTTTTAAACACAAAAATAAAACATAAAAAAGTCAACCAATTCGAAAATTAAAAAAGTGATATGAAGACTGTTGACACGATAAAAAGAAGGATGGATAGAAACAAAGAACGGAAAGGAGGAAGAAAGGAGGAAGAACAGAGGAAGAACAGAGGAAGAAGGAAGGATGAACGGAGGAAGAACAGAGGAAGAAGGAAGGATGAACGGAGGAAGAACGGAGGAAGAAGGAAGGATGAAGGGAGGAAGAACAGAGGATGAACAGAGGAAGAAGGAAGGATGAAGGGAGGAAGAACAGAGGATGAACAGAGGAAGAAGGAAGGATGAAGGGAGGATGAACAGAGGATGAACAGAGGAAGAAAGGAGGAAGAAGGGAGGATGAACAGAGGATGAACAGAGGAAGAAAGGAGGAAGAAGGGAGGATGAACAGAGGATGAACAGAGGATGAACAGAGGATGAACAGAGGAAGAAAGGAGGAAGAAGGGAGGATGAACAGAGGATGCACGGAGGAGTGCATTAAGAGCGTCTGTGTCTTTGAGCGTCTAATCTGCAGGACGAGAGACAGAGAGCTAACCAAGTGGAAAACTATGATTAAACCCTTCCACTGTAATAATGAGATCTACTGCAATCCTTTTAACAGCACCCTTCACACACACACACACACACACACACACACACACACACACACACACACACACACACACACACACACACACACACACTTCAATCCAGGATTTTTTTTCTCCTATTTAAATTTAAGGTCAGTCGTGTAATTCGTGTTTCTGTTTTAATCTTTAAAGCTCCTCCCTCTTTCTGTTGGATTTGCAGACTTTAAAAGTTACTGTGAGGAGCTTCTGACCCGGTCTGTGTAGTCCTGGTCCTCTATAGACCTCAGTCTAGTCCTGGTCCTCTATAGTCCTCAGTGTAGTCCTGGTCCTCTATAGTCCTCAGTCTAGTCCTGGTCCTCTATAGACCTCAGTCTAGTCCTGGTCCTCTATAGACCTCAGTGTAGTCCTGGTCCTCTATAGACCTCAGTGTAGTCCTGGTCCTCTATAGACCTCAGTCTAGTCCTGGTCCTCTATAGACCTCAGTCTAGTCCTGGTCCTCTATAGACCTCAGTCTAGTCCTGGTCCTCTATAGACCTCAGTGTAGTCCTAGTCCTAGTCCTGGTCCTCTATAGACCTCAGTGTAGTCCTGGTCCTGGTCCTCGATAGACCTCAGTGTAGTCCTAGTGCTAGTCCTGGTCCTCTATAGACCTCAGTCTAGTCCTGGTCCTCTATAGACCTCAGTCTAGTCCTGGTCCTCTATAGACCTCAGTCTAGTCCTGGTCCTCTATAGTCCTCAGTGTAGTCCTGGTCCTCTATAGACCTCAGTGTAGTCCTGGTCCTCTATAGACCTCAGTCTAGTCCTGGTCCTCTATAGTCCTCAGTGTAGTCCTGGTCCTCTATAGACCTCAGTGTAGTCCTGGTCCTCTATAGACCTCAGTCTAGTCCTGGTCCTCTATAGACCTCAGTGTAGTCCTGGTCCTCTATAGACCTCAGTGTAGTCCTGGTCCTCTATAGACCTCAGTCTAGTCCTGGTCCTCTATAGACCTCAGTCTAGTCCTGGTTCTCTATAGACCTCATGTAGTCCTGGTCCTCTATAGACCTCAGTCTAGTCCTGGTCCTCTATAGACCTCAGTCTAGTCCTGGTTCTCTATAGACCTCATGTAGTCCTGGTCCTCTATAGACCTCAGTCTAGTCCTGGTCCTCTATAGACCTCAGTCTAGTCCTGGTTCTCTATAGACCTCAGTGTAGTCCTGGTCCTCTATAGACCTCATGTAGACCTGGTCCTCTATAGACCTCAGTGTAGTCCTGGTCCTCTATAGACCTCAGTGTAGTCCTGGTCCTCTATAGACCTCAGTGTAGACCTGGTCCTCTATAGACCTCAGTCTAGTCCTGGTCCTCTATAGACCTCAGTGTAGTCCTGGTCCTCTATAGACCTCAGTCTAGTCCTGGTCCTCTATAGACCTCAGTCTAGTCCTGGTCCTCTATAGACCTCAGTGTAGTCCTGGTCCTCTATAGACCTCAGTCTAGTCCTGGTCCTCTATAGACCTCAGTGTAGACCTGGTCCTCTATAGACCTCAGTGTAGTCCTGGTCCTCTATAGACCTCAGTCTAGTCCTGGTCCTCTATAGACCTCCATCAGTAAACCGACCACCAGAGAGAAGATGGTCTGGTTCTATAGAGTTATTCTTAAAGATCCTCATCAGAGACTCTTCCTCCTTCCTCCTCATTTTTTAAAGTAAATAAACTCTTTCAAAAGCCTCATCCTCTTCCACTTCCTCTTCCATTTCCTCTTCATCCTTCATCCTCCTGTTTAAGGTAAATAAACTATTTAAAAAGCCTCTTCCACTTCCTCTTCCTCTTTCTCTTCCACTTCCTTTTCCTCTTCCACTTCCTCTTCATCCTTCCTCCTCCTTTTTAAGGTAAATACACTCTTTAAAGCCTTGCCACACAGCCACACAACAGTGCATTTAAATAGTGGTGTTATCACTCTAACTTAAGTTAAAGTTCTGAATATTCCTCCACCGCAACAAGAGACCACCGTTTCTACGTCTCACTCTGAGCTCCGCTAGAAACAGAGCTGTTAAATCTTTTCCTTTTAATCTCCGTAATTGTCAAAGCGAACAAACGTTTCACAGCGACTTCCATTTCCTGGGTGTGAAATGTCTCTTCAGTCGTCTAACGGGCTTACAGCGGCCTTCAAATCCTATTTTCAGCTCTCATCAGTCAAGAGCTGTCTCTGTTTCAATATCTCATTCAACCACACACACACACACACACACACACACACACACACACACACACACACACACACACACACACACACAGCCTGTTGCCACAGCTGCATTTGGAGACAAATCCCTTTTTCTGCTTCGCCCTCTCAGACAAAAAGACGCGGGTCTCGTTTTGCTAACGCCGCCTGTTGCTCCAGATAAAAGATAAAGAGACTTTGTGTGATCGTTCATGTCCTCTCTTTTCTCTCCTCCTCCTTCCCTTCATCCTCTTTTCTCCGCTTTCCCGAGGACCGAATCGCACTCTCTGTGTTTGGACGGGACATTAAACTCAACCGTGTCATTGCCTTCAAATTACAATGTATCTGTGCACGGGGAATTAGTTAAATATTTACTGGGCAGCGAATGCAACGGCAGCCGAAGAAGGGGAACGACTTTGTTCCTCCGTAAGGTCTCTGGCTCTTCTTGGTCACTTCAAACGCTGTTGTCACAACACAGGCAACGGCAAATATGTTTTTATTTCCATTTGGTCAGCGTGAGTGATGCAGTGTATCAAGCAGCTGCTATTTAGAGTACAATGTAGAACAAAGAGTTTAACGTGTCAGAGACACGACAAAGAAGTCTTGTTCCTTTCCTGTGAAGCCAGAAGTCACTTTGTGCTTGAGACGCAATGTTAAGAAAGAACGTCCAATGACGGCAGTTTACATTGTTATGTTACATTGTTACGTTTTACATTGTTATGTTGCATTGTTACGTTACCTTGTTACGTTGCATTGTTACGTTGCATTGTTACGTTTTACATTGTTATGTTTTACATTGTTACGCTACATTGTTACACTACATTGATACGCTACATTGTAATGTTTTACATTGTTGCGTTACATTGTTGCGTTACATTGTTATGCTTTACATTGTTATGTTTTACATTGTTGCGTTGCATTGTTACGTTGCATTGTTACGTTTTACATTGTTATGTTTTACATTGTTACGCTACATTGTTACACTACATTGATACGCTACATTGTTATGTTACATTGTTCCGTTACATTGTTACGTTTTACATTGTTACGTTTTACATTGTTACGTATTACATTGTTACGTTTTACATTGTTATGTTTTACATTGTTACGTTACATTATTACGTTTTACATTGTTCTGTTACCTTGTTGCGTTACATTGTTACGTTTTACATTGTTATGTTTTACATTGTTACGTTACATTGTTATGTTTTACATTGTTGCATTACAGTGTTGCATTAAATTGTTGCGTTACTTTATTGCGTTACTTTATTGCGTTACTTTGTTGCGTTACTTTGTTACGTTACTTTGTTACGTTACTTTGTTACGTTACTTTGTTACGTTACTTTGTTGCGTTACTTTGTTGCGTTACTTTGTAGCCTTACTTTGTTGCGCTACATTGTTGCATTACTTTGTTGCGCTACTTTGTTGCGCTACTTTGTTGCGCTACTTTGTTGCGCTACTTTGTTGCGCTACTTTGTTGCGCTACTTTGTTGCGTTACTTTGTTGCGTTACTTTGTTGCATTACTTTGTTGCGTTGCTTTGCTGCGTTGCTTTGTTGCGTTGCTTTGTTGCGCTACATTGTTGCGCTACTTTGTTGCGCTACTTTGTTGCGCTACTTTGTTGCGCTACTTTGTTGCGCTACTTTGTTGCCCTACTTTGTTGCGCTAGTTTGTTGCGTTACTTTGTTGCGCTACTTTGTTGCGCTATTTTGTTGCGTTACTTTGTTACCTTACTTTGTTGTCTTGCTTTGTCTCCTTACTTTGTTGCGTTACTTTGTTGCGTTACTTTGTTGCGTTACTTTGTTGCGTTACTTTGTTGCAGTACTTTGTTGCGCTACATTGTTGCGCTACTTTGTTGCACTACTTTGTTGCGCTACTTTGTTGCGCTACTTTGTTGCTAAGTGAGTGGCTCTGTGAGGCTGTACGAAGGCAGAAGCAGAATAGTCATAGCTTTAAGCTACATACTAACATGCTATTGCTATGTAGGAATAACGGTTGATCACATTCACCTTAGCATGTTAGCATGTTAGCATGCTAAGGCTCATGGAACTGAAAAATGGAAAAAGGAGATGAGGGAATGAGGATGCGAGGGAAACCAAAGTGTTGAACAAATATAAATATAGAACTCACCAAAGTCAGTGGGATTCTTCCTCTTGGGATGAACGTTGGTTCAAAGTTGATCCACAGTTGATGTAATATTCCAGTCTGAACCAACGCGCTGGACCGCTGTTCCCGTGGTTACAGTTTGGCATCAGTCGGACACATCTGTGAACGATCGGTTGATCTGATGAGCTTTGTCCAAACTCCAGGAAGCGTATTAGTTATTGATCCGCTGATCTGAGCATGGAGGGAAAGATGGCCGTCTGTTCAACATCTGGGCCTGAAGAAAGCCAGTGTGTTTGTGTGTGTGTGTGTGTGTGTGTGTGTGTGTGTGTGTGTGTGTGTGTGTGTGTGTGTGTGTGTGTGTGCGTGTGTGTGTGTGTGTGTGTGTGTGTGTGTGTGTGAAATAGAGTCGCACTTGAAGCAGCTGATTATCCAGCGAGGCTCCTGTGCCTCAGGGACGGAGGGATGAAGTGGAGGAGAAGGAGGGAGGGATGACACATGAGGAAGAAAAGGAAGTGAGGAAGGAGGAAGAGAGGAGGAGGTAGAAAAGATGATACATCAGTAGAGAAGGAAAGAGACACGAAGAAGGAGAGAAAGAAGAGATTCAATAACAAATGAATGGAACTAAGAAAAAATACTTGAAATAAAGACAAATAAAATGGAAAAATAAGTTGAAGAGGAGAGAAATATCAGGAGGGAGGGATGAGGAAGTGATAACAATTAAGAGAAACAACGAAGAAGAGAAAGACAAAGAGATGGAAAAAGAAAGATTAAACCTCACCTACATATAATGAACGCAGAACCAAAACAAAAGAAATAGAAAGAGGGAAGGAACGAATGAACAATGACGAGAGAGGAAGATTTAAGAGAGGAAGAGAAGATGGAGATGGAGGTAATGAGGAAGAAAGATGGAGAGAAAGGCGGAAAAAACAAGAGCGAGAAGAAAGAAAAATACATAACTGAATGACATAAAAAGTACAAGAGAAGGAAGCGAGGAGGTAAGGATGGATATCAGGGAGAAGGATAGAGAAGAAGAAACGGAGGGAATGAGGAAAAGAACAGAGAAAGGAGGATGAAGTGGTAATGAAATGAAAAGAAAGAAGAGGAGAGCAAAAAGTGGCGGTTGAGAGAAAGTAGAAGAGTGGTGACAGAAGGAAGGAGGGAGCAGCGGTCGGGTTTTTCCCAGAAGATACGATCTCCGTCATCAGCGCTCTGGTCGTTCTCACATCGTTACAATCAGACCTCCATTATCGCCCATTAAGGAGCCAGGAACCAGAGCGCCGCTTCCTAAACCACTTCACCTTCTCCACTTCACCTTCTCCACTTCACCTTCTCCATGCCGTCAGTTCAGTCCGACAACAATCAGAGAAATGATTTGTTTAGTTTTTAAATCAAGCTCGGCCTTAATGACTTCCCAGCGACGGAGAAAGATGCAATCTCAACATACAAAACATTTAGGAAGTTCACTGCAGTCACACACTGGGTTATTTCCATTGATTCCTCTGGTTGTATAGAAGTCTATGCTTCATGTGTTAAACCTGCATTTTCTCTCCTGATCACCAGGGGGTGACTCCTCTGGTTGTATAGAAGTCTATGCTTCATGTGTTAAACCTGCATTCTCTCTCCTGACCACCAGGGGGTGACTCCTCTGGTTGTATAGAAGTCTATGCTTCATGTGTTAAAGCTGCATTCTCTCTCCTGACCACCAGGAGGCGACTCCTCTGGTTGTATAGAAGTCTATGATTCATATGTTAAAGCTGCATTCTCTCTCCTGACCACCAGGGGGCGACTCCTCTGGTTGTATAGAAGTCTATGATTCATGTGTTAAAGCTGCATTCTCTCTCCTGACCACTCCTCTGGTTGTATAGAAGTTTATGAGAAAATGACGACTTCTCTCCATGGTTTTAGAGGGAAAACAAATCTTTAGTGGTCGAAATTGAATACAAGACACGTAGATAATACTGGAAAAATGCATTTAATGATACATTAATATTTTGTGTTTTTGAGGTGAACTTTCCCACTAAATCCCCAAAAGCACCGCTCTACCTCACGGTGGTCGATGTCCGACATCCATCGGAAACAAAGACCCAAATAAGGACCTAACAATGGAGCTGGTTTCATAGAGACAATAAATATTAATCCATCAAATGGTTGAGATTTCATCTGGATCTGTGGGACACGTTCTGTTCAAAAGAGACGAGCCGGGGCGGCGTCTTAATTCAGCTTCCTGCTTCTCTTATTTCCATAATTTCCTCCCAAATCAAGTTACAACCAACAGACGACATTAATCAAGATTAAAAGATTAAAACGCTGCAAAAAAAAACTCGTCTTTTAAACAAACGGAGATATAAAATTCACATTTTTTGGTATTTTTTTTATTCTCAATGTGATAAAAAAAAAACGTGAAAAAAAAGGGGTGTTTGTTTTGAGCTGCGGGGTCGAGCAGGCGGGTGGAGTTTTTGGGCACAGGGAGTCTCAGGTGATAAGTCGGCGGTGGCTTTAAATGGTTCAAACACACACACACACACACACACACACACACACACACACACACACACACACACACACACACACACACACACACACACTCAGCCCTGCTATTTGACTTTCCATGCAGCGGTTAATGGTTTCCACCTGTCCTGCTCTGTTCTCTTCTGTGCAGCTTTTTCCAACGTATCCTTCATCAGTACTCGCTCTGTGTGTGTGTGTGTGTGTGTGTGTGTGTGTGTGTGTGTGTGTGTGCTCTCTTTTTCCACATCATGTCACCTTCCTCGTCACGCCGCATGTCTTCCTTTGCTTCATTCTGTAGCAACGCCAGCATCTCCGTGGGCTCGTCCCTGGAGACGGCCGACAGATGTCCACGTCGGGGTTTCGTCTAAATTCCCGGCGGGGGTCAAAGGTCACCGCATCCGACAGACGACGTGACACCGACTCCACAGTCCGCAGGTGATTGGTTCGGTACTCGACGAGACGGAACAGCAAACGGTCACAATTTTTGTGATGTGTTTTGATGTTGAAGTTGTAAAAAAGACACGTTAAATTGCTTTTATTTGACAGAAGCGTTCGTCACACATGATGTGTTCAAGGACCGTCGGAAAGATGATAATATTTTTCTTTAATAAGTAACAGGTATCACTGTTACACAACGTTTAACCAGCTCCGCATCCACTGAACCAGCCTGAACATGAGGAACATCTGCGATCGTTGCTGGACGATGCTACGCTGTGATTGGCCGATCTGTGTTGGAGAGGCGGGACTTAGCTAAGTACTACTGACCCCTAAACGATCTGTTTTATTCCACAGCGAAGGACTCAAACTGGACATTCATGTTGAAGTTGAATATATTCTGATTCATTTACTATTTGTTATATTTTAATAGTTTTGCTAACTGTGTATTTAAATAAAAATAATGTTCACTATTAACCCGGCAGGTGTGTCACCTGAGAGGCTCAGAGAACCTGCAGGTACGGTGTGAACCAGCCGAGTGTAGAGGACGACACGCTGCTGCAGTGGAAGAATTATATGAGAGCTGTGTGTGTGTGTGTCTCAGGAGGGAGGCAACAGCATAAAGACGCCAGATGCTACAGTGTCAGGCAGGTTAGGTGTGTGTGTGTGTGTGTGTGTGTGTGTGTGTGTGTGTGTGTGTGTGTGTGTGTGTGTGTGAAGGGTGCTGTTAAAAGGAGTGTGAGACAGACAGAGAAAGTGAGACGGGTGAGGAGAGACAGAAGGAAGGAACTGGAGACAAGGGATGGAAAAATGAAAAGTGTGTGTGTGTGTGTGTGTGTGTGTGTGTGTGTGTGTGTGTGTGTGTGTGGCAGATGGTGAGTAGAGACGGAGAGGTTCATATTACAGTATCAAAATATCTACTCATGTTTAGTGGACGTGTGTGTGTGTGTGTGTGTGTCTTCTATCAGCTGCTCTGGGTGATCCTCAGGTCTTTATCTCCATCTAGTGGTCTGATCGTGACAATAAAACTAACTCACCTGAAGAAAAACCTCATTGACATTCTGAATATTTAAAAAACTCCATCATACTTGTACTTTTTTGTACTTTTTCAACAGTACATCGTGTTGATGTTTTTATATTTCTGTCGTAAGTACATAAGTACATTGAGAGCTGTGGGAAAAAGTAAAACTCCTTCTATGAGTACACGTTCTTTAACCAATAAAGCTGGATTACTATAAGGGTGGTAGTTTGATGAACTCCATTACCCAGAATCCCCTACACCTTCAGGTGAATATAGTTGTGTGTCATTGTGTCGAGCTGCATTTACTCCGTTCAGATACTTGTACTTCAGTTGAGTATTTTCCATTTTAAGACACTTTATAGTTCTACTTCAAAAAATGTCAAAAGGGAAACGCTGTACTTTTACAATAAACTCATATGAGATGATATTTATATTATCGTGAGTACTTTATTGGTCATATGTATTCATAGTTATATTACTGTCTATTGTACTTATACCTGCACTTCATGTTGTGGTAACTGTCATGTTCCAACTGTCCTATAGGGGAACCCTTTGAACCTTTTTAAAGATTCCATCTGAAACCCTTTCAGAGGGTTCTACATCGAACCCGACATCAAAGCTTATACACACAACCATCTGTGAAAGGTTCCACCGATGCAGAACCCCTACAAGAGGTTCTAAAGAGAACCCTTCTATGGTGTAATGGTTCCATCCAGAACCCTCTCTAGAGGATCTATGCATAAACCTTCCACCTTCTAAGGGTGCTGACAAAAACCATCATCAAGAAAACACCTAGGGGGTTCTACAGGGAACCCTTTAATGTTCCGAGGGTTTCATCTACAAGATAACTAGGGGATTCTACAGGGAACCCTCTCATCTTCCAAGGGTTTTATCAAGAAAACACCTAGGGGGTTCTACAGGGAACCCTTTAATGTTCCAAGGGTTTCATCTACAAGATAACTAGGGGGTTCTACAGGGAACCCCCTCATATTCCAAGGGTTTTATCAAGAAAACACCTAGGGGGTTCTACATGGAACCTTTTCATATTCCAAGGGTTTTAGCTAAGAGATAACTAAGGGATTCTTCAGGGAACCGCTTCATATTCCAAGGGTTCATCAAGAAAGCACCTCAGGGGTTCTACAGGGAACCGTTTTTTATTCCAAGGGTTTTATCAAGAAAACACCTTGGGGGTTCTGCATGGAACCCTGTCTTATTCCAAGGGTTTTATCAAGAAAACACCTAGGGGGTTCTACATGGAACCTTTTCATATTCTACGAGTTTCATCGGGGTTCTACATGGAACCCTTTAATATTACAAGGGTTTTATCTACGCGATAACTGTGGGGTTCTACAGGGAACCGTTTCATATTCCAAGGGTTTCATCAGAAACCACCTCAATGGTTCTACAGGGAACCCTTTCATAGTCCAAAGGTACCATAAAAAAAACACCTAGGGGGTTCTACAGGGAAACCTTTAATGTTCCGAGGGTTTCATCTACAAGATAACTGGGGGTTCTACAGGGAACCCTCTCATCTTCCAAGGGTTTTATCAAGAAAACACCTAGGGGGTTCTACAGGGAACCCTTTAATGTTCCAAGGGGTTTATCAAGAAAACACCTAGGGGTTCTAGATGGAACCCTGTCCTATTCCAAGGGTTTTATCAAAAAAACACCTAGGGGGTTCTACATGGAACCTTTTCATATTCTACGAGTTTCATCGGGGTTCTACATGGAACCCTTTAATATTCCAAGGGTTTTATCTATGCGATAACTGTGGGGTTCTACAGGGAACCGTTTCATATTCCAAGGGTTTTATCTAGAACACACCTAGGGGCTTCTACAGAGAACCCGCTCATATTCCAAGGCTTTCATAAAACACCCAGGGGGTTCTAAAATAAATATTTGTTATATTCCATACACATATACTAGTTCATACACCCCCTACAGGACCAGGGTTGATGTGGTGCAGCTCAACCCACAACAATCTTGGTTCTGGATCACAGTTCTTGTGGGCGTGGCTTGAGAGGATCTTTCAACAATCCTTGAAGAACGCTAACTTCCAAAGAGGGTTCTTTATGGAATCCTTCCTCCTACACAGAACCCTTATTTCCTAGAAAGTACACCTTACTGTGACACTGTTATATACAGTTCTTTGCAGCCTACTTCCTGTTCCACTTGTTCTCTGTGCAAAATCAATAAAGTTCCATCAAATTGGATCCAACCGCCGATTCTTGTGGTGGTGTTGCATTGTACGTGTGATGTGTGCATGTGTGTCATCACGGGAACAGACAAAGGAAACAGAAAATACTTGACCAACATTTCACATGTGTGTCTCACACACACACACACACACACACACACACACACACACACACACACACACTAAGTGCTCGGCCCATGCTGGAGGCGAGTAGAGGCATTGCACTACTAGCCTACTTTAGGACGGGTCAGTCCTCTAAAAGCGTCCAGCCACCGTGAAATTCATATTATTCCCGTGGAGGACACACACACACACACACACACACAAACACACACACACACACACACACACACACACACACACACACACACACACACACACACACACACACACAGTGTAGCATCATCTCTGTGCTCCTAACACTCGAGTTTACAGAAAATACACGAGGAGAAAAGAGGAAATAAAAACTATAAATCTCACCTATAACCAGACTTCATACAAAAATCACAAAAGTTGACATTTAAAAGGCTTGTTTTTCATTTGTTCATTTTTGTGCGTTATGATTCATGTGCAGAGTTTGACAGTGAAAGTTTCACGTGACATTAGGAGTAGACTTTAAGTCTTTGTGGCCCAACAGGAAGTGTACAGCTGAGACGGGGACTCGAACCTCCGGCTCAAACGGAGACTTTTCTCGTTGTGTTCAGCAGAGAAACTCATGAAATTAAAAATATATATATTTGCATCATAACAAATTGTGTATTTTTTTAAATTTTTTAACCATTTCGAACAATTTTTTCAAGCAGATACCTTTTTAAATACTCAAATAAAGTACTTAGAAAGTGTACATTAGTACAGTACTTCATTTTATGTACTTTTCACTACAGGCTGGCGTGTTAATGCTATTAACTGATTCATTAAAATACATAATAATCATAATAATAGTCTCCATAAGGACTAATCTGCAACATAAGGAGTACTTTTTATATATGAAGTACATTTTCCTGATGACATCTCAGTACTTTTACTCGAGTACTACCCTGAATGCAGTACTCAGTACTTCCTCCCTGTAGTACTTCGTGTGTCGCGGTGCGCGTGGGTTCAGCGTCTGGAAACCACGTCACGTCATCTGGAGAGCGCGCGCTCCAGCCACGGGTCCCCGGAGAGGAAGAGGAGGATGAGGAGGATGAGGAGGATGCGGAGCGCGTGAAGCCGTCGTGCTCCTGCCCGGACTCGTGGACCCAGCGGCCGCATGGAGGCTGTCCCGGGCGGCCCCTCCTGAGGCGCGGCGCGATGGGGGACCCGCACCGGACCCGCGGACTCGGCAGCCTCGCGACCAGGACCCGCGTCTCCAAGGAGGCCAAGCTCCGGCTGCGCGTGCTGTTCCTGGACGACAGCGAGCGCACCTTTGAGGTGGAGGTGAGTTCAAATTCATGTGTACTTATTTCACCTCTATCTGCGATATGATGATATACAGCATTGTTGCTGCATTTAAAAACATATAAGTACGATTTATTAAATATATCCCATGCTTTTGTTTTTTCTTTTTTCCTTCCTGTATAAATACATAAATAAACACCCGGATTTCAACACCTGGATTCACGATTTAAAACTGTATTTATTCTATAATATTTAATTCCAGAGTAGGTCAGGAAAATCACATGTAATCTATAAAACAGAGTCAGCAGCAGGGGGGAGGGGCTAAGTGCATTTAATACTGTGTCTAATTCTGAGGTACTTGTACTCTATTTTCATGCTACCGTATTGTTCCACTTCACTGTATTTATGTGAGAGCTGTTAGTTACTTTGCAGATTAAAAATACAAAATATAAATCAACTAATAAATTATGATGTGTAATTATAGATTAGCTCCGCCGCATCATTAACGTAATGAACACATTAATGCATCAATAATAACGATCCAATGATATACATTATTCTACATTTACTTTTGGTACTTTATGTCTTTTTTCATAGTACTTTTTTAGTACTTTTGTGGGATTACTACTTTTAATGAAGTACAATATGTTATACTTCCTCCACTACTATCATTTATATAGTTGTACAGTTTTGTAACCCTAAACTACTAATGTGCACTTTTATAATACAGGACTTTTAGTCATAACAGAGTATTCTTGACCATACAAGTACAGTAGAAGTAAAGGATCTGAGTCGCTAAATGTGTCACGTTAAGAGCTCCATGTCTCCCTTCACACCGATTTCTGAGAGTATTGCTGCTTCCTAAACTGTCCAAGAGTTGAAACCAGCAACAGTCCCTAACATCTCAAACTTCTGTCTGGGCTCCATCCAACCATTTACATCCATCCATTATCCATTCATGCATCCATTTATCTATCCATCACATCCATCCATTATCCATCTAGCCATCCATTTATCTACCCATCAATTTATCTATTCATCCGTCCATCTAGTTATATATCCATCGATTTATTTATCAAACCATTTACATCCATCCATTATCCATTCATCCATCAATTTATCTAGCCAGTATTTGCCACCATCCATTATTCATTCATCCATCCATTTATCTATCCATCCATTTACATCCATTTATCTATTATTCCATCAGAAGCAAGAGAGAGTACACAACATATATTTTAAACAGATGCTTAATGCCATAAAGCTGCTGTAGTTCCTCAGAAGCGAGAATATTCTAGAAATACTCAATAAGATACTAATTACTGCCTTCAATTAAAATATAATTTTAAGGGAAAGTGTTAAAACTTGAAGAAAGTCAGCTTCTCAAATTCAAATTGTTGCTAATTTTCTTTGTCTTGCATGTTGCTTAACTAAATATATTTGGGTTTGTTAGTCGGAAAAAAACAAGCAACTTTAGGAGATAAGAAGAAAATATTCCATAGATAATCTGATGATGAAAATAATCCTTTGTTGCAGCCAGAGATGGATTCATGAATGGATGACAGGACAAAATGAAAACCAAAAATAACAATGAAGACTAAAAGACACTTTTATTAATTCATAATTAAATAAACATTGGGACACAAATAATCTTGTGAACTAGTTTTGTTAAGCAGTTAGAAATCGTGAATGGAAAACGTCCTCACCAGCACATGAAATATCCTAATTATCAATTAAACATTGTTCTTGCAGTGAAATGCCAACACGACAACAAAGATCAAGCTAAAATCATTAAAAGTTGAATCAACGCCTTGCTGTGAGCCTCATAAAACATAATAATGATCTTTGTTGAGCGACTGCAATAAATTGTCTGCGACAGATTTACATTAAATACAAATAATTAAATTCACGTGAATTTGCTAATAACATTTCTTGAAAATAAACTTAACGAATCAGAAAAATACCAAGAACATCTGATGTTTTTTCCCGAAGTGGTAACGGCTGAAATGTAAACACTGCTATCTATGAACCGCCGTGTACGTGTGTGTGTGTGTGTGTGTGTGTGTGTGTGTGTGTGTGTGTGTGTGTGTGTGTGTGTGTGTGTGTGTGTGTGTGTGTGTGTGTGTGTGTTGCTTGTAGTATTGTGTTAGCAAAGTAGCTCCCGTTTTCCACGCCTATGCTTTCTCTGTCGGTTTCCCAGGGGCCTCCGGGACCTTTAGCATCTAGGAGGAGGAGGAGGAGCAGAGAGATGTAGGAAGAAATAGAAGCAAGAAAGAAAAGAAAAAAGGGGGATGAATGGATGGATGAGGGCAAAAATAAACTCTACCCACCCTGTGATAAATATAGTTTATCTGGACACGTGTGTGTGCGTGTGTGTGTGTGAGAGACCAAACCCACACTTAGATGTGGAGGTGGAGGATAAAAGATGGTGGATAGACAGAAGTGAATCCAATGTGGTCTTAAACCTGCATTATCTCTCCTGACCACCAGGGGGCGACTCATCTGGTTGTATAGAAGTATATGCTTCATGTGTTAAAGCTGCATTCTCTCTCCTGACGACCAGGGGGTGACTCCTCTGGTTGTATAGAAGTATATGCTTCATGTGTTAAAGCTGCATTCTCTCTCCTGACGACCAGGGGGTGACTCCTCTGGTTGTATAGAAGTATATGCTTCATGTGATAAAGCTGCATTCTCTCTCCTGACGACCAGGGGGTGACTCCTCTGGTTGTATAGAAGTATATGCTTCATGTGTTAAAGCTGCATTCTCTCTCCTGGCCACCAGGGGTGACTCCTCTGGTTGTATAGAAGTATATGCTTCATGTGTTAAAGCAGCATTCTCTCTCCTGACGACCAGGGGGCGACTCCTCTGGTTGTATAGAAGTATATGCTTCATGTGTTAAAGCTGCATTCTCTCTCCTGGCCACCAGGGGTGACTCCTCTGGTTGTATAGAAGTATATGCTTCATGTGTTAAAGCTGCATTCTCTCTCCTGACGACCAGGGGGCGACTCCTCTGGTTGTATAGAAGTCTATGCTTCATGTGTTAAAGCTGCATTCTCTCTTCTGACCACCAGGGGTGACTCCTCTGGTTGTATAGAAGTATATGCTTCATGTGTTAAAGCTGCATTCTCTCTTGTGACCACCAGGGGGCGACTCCTCTGGTTGTATAGAAGTCTATATAAATGACTCCACTTCTCTTGATGTATTCCCTCAGTAAACATTGTAAACATGAGTTTATGTCTCAATCTCTAGTTTCAAGTCTTCTTCCATACAGCATGATGTTCATTTAGTAAATTATGGTAATTTAGAGTCAAACAGACCATAAAGCAAAGGACGCTCTAGGGCGGGGCTTAAAGGTGATTGACATGTCTCTACCACGGCGTTGTTAAAACCAACATTGTAACTGGAAAAATAGTAAATTATGGTCATTTAGATAAAATGGTAGACGCCGTCTTTACATCACTCCACCTCATGCCAAATATATGCAACTCAACACCAGCTTATTTTTTATTTTTAAACATCTAAATAGACACAATACAAAAAAAGAAATACATCTAGTAAAGTTGTATTTCCTAAAAAAGCATTGTTCTCCATCACATGCTTAAAACAGATGAATTTTGAGGCACCAGATTGGACCACGAAGTAGCTTTCCACTCAATTTGTACTCTATTCCGCTCTATTGAAATTAACTGCTCCGTTGTTCTGGGGGCGGCCATTTGTTTCCAGTAATCATCGGTTAGGCCTGTGTTCTCTTTATAATCGGTTACAGCTGCTCCGTCCTTCCTCTTCCTCCCTCTCATGACAAGTTAATGAAGGGCGTCCAGCGACCCCCGCCGGGGCGCTAAACGCCGGCTCGCAGACAGCAATCGATAAAAAAAAGAAACCTTGTGGTGCAATGCATAAGCAGCATCTATGTAATTAGAGAGAGGAGAGAGGGATGGAAGGAAAAGAAGAGAGAGCAGGAGGCATGAAGAAGTTTGAGGTGGATAGGATTAAATAGGAGGAACTGATCAAATCAAAATAAACACAAATAAATATTGACAATACAACAGTCTTCATAAGATACCTTATCAAAACTTCCACAGTTCAACAAAACAATACTGAAATCACAAAAAATGCATTAAATATATTAAATATCTATTATTTAAAGAGGGTTGTGCCATACCATAACATTTAATAATTTCCCTGTCTAGAAGAAAAGGGAAAATACACAAATTGCTATATATTAACTGTTAACCAAACACGCTGTTACTTCCGTTAGCCAAACACGCTGTCACTTCCGTTAGCCAAGCACACTGTCACTTCCGTTAGCTGTTAGCCAAACACGCTGTCACCTCCGTTAGCCGTTAGCAAAACACGCTGTCACCTCCGTTAGCTGTTAGCCAAACACGCTGTCACCTCCGTTAGCTATTAGCCAAAGACGCTGTCACCTCCGTTAGCTGTTAGCCAAAGACGCTGTCACCTCCGTTAGCCGTTAGTCAAACACGCTGTCACTTCCGTTAGCCGTTAACCAAACACGCTGTCACTTCCGTTAGCCAAACATGCTGTCACTTGGATTAGCCGAACGCATGGTCACATTTTAAAGTTAGAGTTACTTTAAGTTAAGAGTCAGAGTTACACTAAACAATAATCTTCATTTGTCGATTAATCTCAATTTAGAATGTATTTTTATAACAGAAATTAATGATTTCAACAGAAATTAGCGTGTAGAGCCGAACCCATATATTGCCCACTTTTCAGCACATGACATGATGACATGAAACAGACATAACAACGTTAGACTTTAGTTTTTCATAATCCTGCAGTCATGCACCAGTAGAAAAGTGCACGACAAATTATAGCTTATTCACAACCCAAAAAATGATGAAATCAAGCATCTGCATGTCTTGTTTCTGACCTTTTTTTGTGTGAAAGGCAAAAGAGTCAATGAACCTCCAGCTCATATTATACAAACTCTCATTATGCAAAGTGAACTAAGTAACAAAGAGCTGCACCACATTGCCCCCTGGGAGTCCCCGAATCTCAATTTAAAAAATCCAATCATCCCTCTCACTCACTCTCTTCCTCCATCTTTTTAATTCTCTCCCAGCAAAAGGTTTTAGGAGGCGACTTCTTCAACAAAGTGTGTGGCCATCTGAAGCTGCTGGAGAAAGAGTACTTTGGACTGGAGTTCAGGCACCACGGCGGCAACTACGTAAGAAATGCAGAAACACACGAGCGAAGATTATTTAGGGGTTTCTTTGTCATGTATCTGTGTTTCGGTTGCAGGTGTGGTTGGAGCTGCTGAAGCCGCTGGTCAAACAGATTAAATGTAAGTTTCTAAAGCGTCTGTCATCTAACGTGTGGTTCAGTGGATTCAGGCTAGTTATCTTTTATTTTGAAATTAAAGAAAGATGAGCCGAGAGTTGGAACTATGATCGGTAGTCAAATGATCATGATTGACTAAACGAGAAACGTATTTAACTTGCAAACTCAAAAGTTTAATTCATGGCACAATTCAAACAGGATTAAAACGTTATTTGTCTCTGGCCGTTGACTTGCATGCATTTTTTCTTTCTTTCTGAAATAAGGTCCCAAGGGGGAAACCGGACCTCTTTCATTTTTTAAAAATTGTTTTGCACAATGTTTCTGCTCATTTATATGGTCCAGGCTCTTCTCGTTCAGCTCTTTACATTTCAATTGAATGTGCTGTAATTCGTAGATATCCCACAAAATCAATTTGTATGTAATAACGAACCAGAAAGTATTAAAAAACGCAAATAAACACATTGAGGTATTTCACCCAGGAGACCGCTTTTAGTGTCTTGTGTGTGACAAGATTTATTTGTTGCATAACTTATTTCAATCCTTCCGTGGTTGAACCCCAATCTTTTTCTAAACCCAACTATGTATTTTACGATCTTTTCCTAAACCTCACAAATTATTGCACCATCTTTTCTTAAACCTAGTATTAACCTAGAATTTTGTGTTGCCTAAACCTAACCAAGTTGTGTCCTGTGATGAGGGAAGTTTATTTTAAAAAGAATGTATGCAGAAATTGACACGTGTTGCAGGACTTTAGTTGGAAAATGCAAGAAAAACGAGGATTGTACGAACCTTTATGTGAGGATTTGTTTGATATGACCAGTAAATGTGTTACATGAGACTTCTATGTGATAATCATGAGCCCGTTATGAAAATTAAACTTGAATTGCATTCACAGTTTTCAAGTGAGTTTTAGAATGAAATACATTTTAATTTCAAAATAAATGGCTGTTTGTTTTGTCTCCATTGGAATTTTAACAATCAGAACCGTTAGACTCATCTATATTGGGTTTTGATCTTTTTCAGTGTATTGACTTTTATTTTGTTGTGTATTTTAGCTTCTTTTTCCTCTCTCTCTGTCTTGTCAGACACCAGTGATCTGTTCTTCAGGTTCATAGTGAAGTTCTTTCCACCAGATCCTGGACAACTGAAGAGAAGCCTCACCAGGTAACAGCGTCCTCCGACATGATTAATGTTTGCACTAAAAATTGCAATCATAGATTATCTTAACGTGTGTGTGTAGGTATCTTTTTGCCTTACAGATAAAGCAGGACTTGTCCAACGGCAGTCTGACCTGCAATGACAACAGCGCCGCCCTGCTGGTCTCTCACATACTGCAGTGTAAGCGTCACGTTAAAACAGTTTCTCATCACCTTCCTGTCCAGTGAGAACATTGCATCTCCAGATGTGTTGATGCTGAATGTTTGTGATAAACCAAAGGATGGCGTGTTTTCTTTATGTGTTGAGAAAATCCTCTTACGCTAGTTGGATCAACTGGAAAATACATCGACACAAAGCTATTTTTCTGCTGTTTTTCTTTTTAGAGAAACAAGGTCCTCACGGGATTTGATGATCTCATAGAATAAGATGTACATTAAACTAGCCAACAGGATATAAGTATTACATTGGAACATACACATAAATGGAGCAGTAATATTAATCCAGAAATATCACATATGTATGGTAAAACATTTTTCCTGATCAATCACCAACTACTTTCAGTACATTTTGCTTGTAATGTAGGTGTTGTATACAGACATTTTACTTCTAGTAGATTCATTTTATTATTTGTGCAAACATTGCTATACCAGGTGTTATTTTTCTGTAAATGTGTGTGTTGCAGCAGAGATAGGGGATTATGACGAGGAGCTGGACAGTCACCATTTAGCGATGAAGCAGTACGTCCCCAACCAGGAATATCTAGACCACAATATCACCAAGTTCCACAGGAAACACAGGTACTCATTCTGTGGGTCTTACACCTGCATTCTCTCTCCTGACCACCAGGGGGCGACTCCTCTGATTGTATAGAAGTCAACGCTTCATGTGTTAAAGCTGCATTCTCTCTCTTGACCACCAGGGGGCGACTCCTCTGATTGTATAGAAGTCTATGCTTCATGTGTTAAAGCTGCATTCTCTCTCCTGACCACCAGGGGGTGACTCTTCTGGTTGTATAGAAGTCTATGCTTCATGTGTTAAAGCTGCATTCTCTCTCCTGACCACCAGGGGGGTGACTCCTCTGGTTGTATAGAAGTCTATGCTTCATGTGTTAAAGCTGCATTCTCTCTCCTGACCACCAGGGGGTGACTCATCTGGTTGTATAGAAGGCTATGCTTCATGTGTTAAAGCTGCATTATCTCTAGCGACTTCTCTGGTTGTATAGAAGTCTATGCTTCATGTGTTAAAGCTGCATTCTCTCTCCCGACCACCAGGGGGTGACTCCTCTGGTTGTATAGAAGTCTATATAAATGACTCTACTTCTCTTGATGTATTCCCTCAGTAAACATTGTAAACATGAGTTTATGTCTCAATCTCTAGTTTCAAGTCTTCTTCAATACAGCATGATGTTCATTTAGTAAATTATGGTCATTTAGAGTCAAACAGAGCATAAAGAAAGGGATGCTTTGGTGATTGACAAGTCTCTACCACGACGTTGTTAAAACCAACATTGTAACCGGAAAAATCCAAGTTGCCGACCCCTAAAAAAAAAGATGGCGACTGCTAAATAAACTCAAGACCAAAAACCAAAGGGTGATGTGTGTGCTAGGTCCACTTCGTACTGTCTGTGGTTGATTTTCACCCAAACACAGGGCCACAAATATGGAGTAAACAAAGTCGACAGAACCTCACATTAATGAAACCCAACGTCATTGATGGTAAACATGTGTTTGGTTGTTATGTTCTCTGTAGAGGTGCATCTCCAGGAGACTCTGACATCCAGCTGCTGGAGGTGGCGAGGAAGCTCGACATGTACGCCATCAGGCCTCACCCCGCTCACGACGGGGAGGGAATGAGGATCAACTTGGCGGTCACACACTCTGGAGTCCTGGTCTTTCAGGTTAGTGGTTCACGGTCTCAAACGTAAAGCTGGCGTGACTCTACTCGGCCAGCAGGAGGTGCTGTTTGTAGCAGCTCAGCTACAGGGAGAAGGGTTCGTCTGTTGGTTGGTCCAAAGTAAGATATCTCAACACATATTGAGTGGATTGACAATAGATTTGGTGCAGACATCCAGGGCATGCAGACGGTGAATCCTAAAGAATTTGGTGATCCCTCAACCTTTTAATTTTGCCCCACCGCCATGTGAAAACCGACCAAAATCTTTGTCGTCTTGCACCGAAGGACATTTTGATGTTTTTTTGTTCCTCACTTTCTAGGGAAACACCAAAATCAACACGTTCAGCTGGGGGAAGATCAGAAAGCTAAGCTTCAAGCGCAAACATTTCCTCATCAAACTACACGACAAAGTCGGGGTGAGGACACTGCGCTTGTTAAATATCTATCCGTGCACGTGCCGTGTGCGTCTATTGATGGGAAGTGTTTGTCCATGCAGCCGTCGTGTAAGGACACACTGGAGTTATCCATGGCCAGCCGAGACGTGTGCAAGTCCTTCTGGAAGACGTGTGTGGAGTACCACGCCTTCTTCCGGCTGTCCGAGGAGCCGAAGACGATGCACAAAACACTGCTGTCCTGTAAAGGCTCCAGCTTCAGATACAGGTACGACACACACTGCGTGGTGTGAACGGTAATAAGCCCCAGTCGATTTTCACGTAAAATACTTACATTTCTGTAATAAAGTGTGGAGAAAATAGCAGAAAATGGAAATACTTAAGTAAAATGTTGAGGTACTTGAGTAAACCAGTGAGAGGTTCACCTCCTGGTTGGCTTACAAATATATACAATATTTTAAAAACATTGTTTGTGTGTGGCAGCGGACGGACGCAGAAACAGCTGCTAGAGTGTATGGGATCAGGGGAGAAGAAGCCTTCGCACTTTGACAGGTGAGAATAAACTCATCTGATCGTAGTAAACACAGATTCTGATGCTAAAATGTCCCCCTTTTATGAAAAACTCAGAGGTTTGAAGTTACTCGCTTCTCTTATTGTTGAATTGAAGAACTCTTCTTTTGGTTCTCATCTGTTATGCCTCATCATGTCTTTTTGTCTTCATCAGGACTTACGGTCAGTCAGACTTTGATCCCAGACAGTGTCGCTCTTCTCCCGATCTCCTCACGGACGTCTCCAAACAAGTAAGAAAAACCACCATTTACGCATATAAACATGCATATGGACGTCTTTTCTGTTCGTACACATGATGATGATGATGATGATGATGATTTTTGTAGAACAATTCAAAGAAGTGTTGTTGGCTAAACTAATCAATTAATCGTTTGTAATTTTTCATGCAAACTGACGTCTTTTCTTGGTTACATCCAGTAAATTGAATATCTTTGGGTTTACGTTACCTTTTTTTTCAGTTTTCCGATATTTTATTGACCAAACGATCAATTAATAGCTGGTAAACATAATTGTTGCTTGCAGTATCGTCTAATATTTGTGTTTTTTACCTCCTTAGGTGTATGAGCAATCCCACCTGTTCACCCGGTCGGGTCACGCCTTGGCGGTCTGCAGTCAGGACGAGTTGGACCCACGCCACCGAGGCGTGGACGACGTGGACTTCGGAGGAAGAGGAGGGGCTAAACGCAGCCAATCGTCCGTCGAGGTCGCCCACAGGACCCGGCCTCTCACCCTAGTCGCCCCTCTCTCTCCATCTATTCACACGTCAACCCCCTCGCCCAAGACGAGATCGGCCTCCACGTCCGTGATGGAGGAGATGAGGGGCGGACGCGTCGGGGTGCAGCGCCAAGCCCAACGGCTAGCCGGCGTCTACGGCAACCGCTCGCGGCGGCGGCCCAACCCCCAGCCGCATCCGGACGCCGCTCAGCAGCTGGTGCTCCTCTACCCAAACAGTCCGGCCTACCAGTATCGGCCAATCCTCCCAAGATTCCCGCTGGCCGGTTCCTCGCCTCTCAACCGATACCCCTACCTGTCGGACTACGTTGCCGTTTCCTCGCTGGAGCGCTTCCCGCAGGAAAGGAGGCGGGAATACGTGGCGATGGGCGGTCTGTCGCGGCCGCCTTTCTATCCGCGGGGCCGCGACTCGCCGTCGCTCTCGCCAATCAGGAGGAACCTGCGCCCCTCCGGGTCGGGTGGGCTGGGATTGGCTCGAGTTTACCAGCCAGGGAGTAACGGGGCGAGGCTCCTGGGCGTCGGCCGCACGGAGGCGGGTCATTATAGCGACGACTCCAACTTCCTCCCCGGGCTGCCTCGCCGCGTGGCGAGCCAACCCGACGTCAAGTTCCACCTCTCGAGGAGTTCCAACCCCGCCTTCGACCCCGCCTCCGAGTTCCGTCCCCTCGGTTACTACCCCCACCTGACGCGCCCCTCCAGACCCACCTACCTCCCGCTGAACTCCTCCCCTCTGCCCGAGAGACCCGCCTCGCTTTGCATGATCGGAGGAACCTCTGGGAACTACAGCGACTCGGACCCGGAGGTTTTCTACCCGTACTACTGCCCGCCGCCCCCGCTGGGCAAAGTGCTGCAGACTCATCCCGGACTCGCCAGGATGAGGTTCTCCTCCGGGAGCCTCCAACTGGACGAGGAGGAAGAGGAGGAGGAGGAGTATAGAGCAGCGAAGGAGAGAGCGAAAAAAGAGTTTCAGGGGGAAGAAGATAAGAAAGGGAAGACGGGAGGCGGGACGAAAGGTCCTGCAAAGATTACTGAAGTCACTCTGTAGATGAAGACGGAAACAAAAAGGTTCATGATATGATCACAGTCAACACATAAGAGACTGTGGAGTAATCAAAGGTGTATGTTGTTTTTGAGGTGTACTGGCAGATGAAATGTACTGTTTTTGCCTTGTTTTACTGAACACCTCAGCTTCTTTAGTAGCGTCATTACGGGTACAAGCTCGCTCATGTTGATGATCAAAATCTCTAAAATGTTCTATTACTGTACCCCACCTAGCTGATCAAAGGTCCAACCATTCGTTGCTGCCTCGGCCTTTTTATATCCAGCCATCAGTTCACGTGTTGTTATGCTACTACGGCTGGCGATGCATTGAAGGAATTCAGATTTTTGAGTCTGTATGTGTAAAATATCAACATTGGGAACATTGATTTACCACAAGATGCACAGCATTAGGGTCGACAGTCATTAGCTGTATGGGATGCATTCTTTTTTAAATATCCACAACGATGTTTGTCCTGCAGGTGGAACAGGTTAATTATAGTATTCCGTCTTTGAAAATTGTGTTTTAACTTGTTACATTTGGCAGACCATTAACTGGCCATATCATTTTAAATTCAGTAAATATGGGATGTCTGAACAACTCTGCTAAAAAAAAGGTTGGGTGAGGCAAGAAAATGCATTTGTAAAGATACAAAATTGGTCAATTGAGGCAATAAATTCGATTTAAGATTTACAAATGGTTGGACAAGGTAAAGAAGTGCATCTATAAAAGACAAGAAATTGGTCAATCGAGGCACAAAAGAACATTTTTAAGATTAATAATTGGTCGGACGAGAATAAAGTGCATTTTAAGACCTTAATATGAAGTCTTGTGGGTTTGATGCATACGTAGATCATTGAACAACGTTCTGGTCGCTGTAGCTCGGTATGTGTTTGTTATTTTATATGAATGGTTCTTGTGAATTCTGTAAGGAAATGTGAAGGTTTTTTTGGTTTAAAGCACCAATAAATTATTAAACAAGGAGGGAAATTATGGTCACATTAATCGAATGCAACACGACCTACAAATTAAATTAATCTGGTTTGTTCTTTACCATTTATCAGATCATATCCGATCGTTTAAACACATTGTGATATCAGAAAATCCCATACAAGCAAAAAGGTCCAATTAAACAAAGTAAAGAAAACAAACATTGGAAACATGTTTCTCAATCAAACTTAAATATTTATTCATAAAACTCTAAATCCCGCTACAAAAAAAAAAAAAAAGAGTACACTTATGTAAATCTTACATCTTTCATTTTACATTTTCCCCCTTCAACAAACATTTTCACATCCCTTATGATATATAAAAAAGACAAAAATATACAATGACCAAGTTTTATAGTGTCTTTGGTACAAACTATCAGTAATATCCTTGATTACAGCTCCCTCCTGCTCTTGGAAAGGACCGGTGATGCTTTCCTAGGTATTAAAAACAATGTTGTGACACATCAAGCAGTAAGAATGAACTTTCAATGTTGTTCCCAAACTTTAAGCAGATAGAAAAAGGACGTCGTGGAAGAGTGTGTGGTTGTGTCTTACTCGCAGATCCTTGAAAATATTCCTTTTTCCTTTTATTTTCACTCAAATCTTATTCCAACCAGACACTTTCTGAACATCCCAGAATCTAATGTTAACCGACATTTACTCCTCGACAAATTAAACCATTTATTCATTTGAAACATTTAGGTTGGCACTTTATCTGAAATAGCTTAAACTTGTGAAATAAAAACATCAAATATTTAAATTTAGCTAGTTAATTTGGAAACCACAGTTAGCTAGCAAGCTAGCTTATGTGTTAGCAAGCTACTCACTGCCTAGCTAAAATGTTAGCTCCCAAATATTTGTTTAAAATGTCTAGATTTAAAAAAAAAAAATGTTTTTGCAGTTTAACAAATTTGAGCATTAAACATATTTATAAAGATGAATTTAGCAAGTTACTTTGGAAACCAGTAGTTAGCTACTAGCTGCCTAGCTAGGATGTTAGCTCCCAAAAATTTGTTTCAAATGTGTCCTTTTTGTGTGTCCTTGAGCATTTTAAACATATTTATAAAGATGAATTTAGCTAGTTGCTTTGGAAACCGTTAGCTAGCTAATTGTTAGCAAGCTACTAGCCAGCTGGTAGCTCCCAATAATGGGTCTGAATTCTTAAAATTGATTTTGTTTTACCAGGTTTTTCACTGGGGGAAACCTAGAAATTAAAAAGTTCAGATTCCTCAAGAGTGTTTCCACCTTGGATGTTCAAAATAAATCACCATGAGAATCAATCAGTAGAGCTAAACCTCGTCCCACTGGTGGGGGAAAACATAAAAATTTCACGGGACCACAACTGAATTCTGGGATAAGGGAACTGTAATATAAAGCATTACTGAAGACAACAAAAAATATGTAATATTGGCATATAATCTGTCTCAAGTGCTACTGGACAAACATAAACATCTACAAAACAACAACAACAACAACAACAACAACAACAACATACCACTGCTAACGGACGAAAACCCTCCATACATGTCTCTGTGTGTGTTCCTGTGTACTTTTAGAAAATGACTGACTGCATAAATAATCAAAGGCACATGATGGTAATTTTAAGAAAGTTTAAACAGAAGTCGCCTGCTCTCAATTGGGGACTTCAATCTGCATTAAAGGAAGGAGAAGTTCATGAAACGAAAGCACAAACTTTAAGATTGTTTTTTCAAAACTTTAAAACCAGTTGAAAAAAAAAAAAAGAAATTCTGCGAATTTAGAATCCAACTCGGGGGAGAAAAAAGGTCTTCAACCTGCAGCAGTGAATATATATATATATATATATATATATATATATATATATATTTATAATATCTAGTGTATATATTACATTAGTAGTGTGTGTGTGTGGGTGTGTGTGTATATGCATGTGTGTGTGTCTGTGTGTGTGTGTGTGTACAGCGAGGAGACATCGCACAGCAAATCTCCTCTGTTTTCCGAGTCGTCCAGCAGCGTCACCGTACGGAGACACAGTCTCTCTTCACATAACGTACACTTCCTTTCCCCAAAAAAAACTGTCCGAGTCCCCTCAGTTGGTCGTGAATCTGAGGGAAAAATAAAACAATATTAATATAGGTGAATGAAATGAGAACAAAAAGGTAACGGACAAGAAGAGGAAAGGAGGAAACGCTCGTGGTACCTGGCGAGGATGTGTGTGACCATCCTGTCCGTGATGCCTGGACAAACCTCCTCAGCCAATCGGATGTTGCGTTCAAGCTCCTCGATGGCCAATCGTTGCTCAGAGTGCTCCTTGTGCTGCTGCTTCAACTGCAAGGAGAAGGCCGTGAATACAGTAAAATACTACGGACAATATTCCTTTATTAAGGGAGACAAACGGGGTATTTTTGTCATAATTCTACAGTCTCACTTCACAGTACATTTGATATTTAAGTTATTATTTATGTCTTTTTCTGATGTATTTTTGCTCTGAAGTTGTTGTTTTTAGCTGTTACTCTTTTCTATTTTTTTTTAAAGAAAATGACTCCGAATTCCAAAGAGTCAAACAAATTTGAGCTGAAAGTATTTAATCAGAACCATTTATTGCCAAGTATGTTTCCACATACAAGGATTTTGTCCCGGCGGAAAGTGTATAACGTTTTAACAATAAACATAAAACAGAGTGCAATAAAAAGGGAGCATGAATATTTACAATTGGGTCTACAGAATATAACAATTAAAGTTAAAATTAAAATATAGTGCACGGAAGTCAAACAGACGCCATTCATGTGTGTGCACTTCCTACCTTTTCACCTTTTCAGATAAATATACTTATTAATACGTTTTGTTTTTTTTGCATACAAAAGTTGAAAACAGAGTTTTTTCAGCGCTCAAAACATATTATATTTTTGGTTTGTTGTTTAGTCTGGATTGATGCATTTTTATTTTCACCACAAGATGGTGCCATAGAGCACTGATTTATGAGGAAACTGAAATATATGACTGATATGTGCGTGTGCGTGTGCGTGTGTGTGTGTGTGTGTGTGTGTGCTAACCTCAGTGAAGACAGGAGAGATGACTGTGGTCAGACTGGCAGATTTACTCAGCTGATCCTGACCCTGAAGAGAGAAACAAGATGAGTCCTGAAATGTAAAATAGGACAGAGAGACACACACACACACACACACACACACACACACACACACACACACACACACACAGTTCTGACCGTTCCATTGAGGACTTTCCTTCCCTCCGTCGGCTTCTTCTTACGGACGGTGAAAGACCACTCGGGTGATTCGCTGTTCTCCTTATTACTGGACTCACTAATACACACACACATAAATAAATAAATAAATAAATAAATAAACACACACACTTAGCACAGCACCATTGCACATATATAGACATGAAACGGCTCTCAGCTTCCTGCTTGAAACAAACAACCACACAATCTGAAAATGGACTTACCTGTCTGAGTCGTCGGAGCTGCTGCCGCTATGCCCCTCCTCCTTCCTGCGCCTGTACCTGTCAATCAACTCGCTGAGGTAGGACGTCTTCTTACAGTGTTTGACGATGAACTTGTGTTTGAGGAGCTCTTTGGCTGTTGGACGCTGCGGGAGAGAGGAGGAAAGAAATAAAGTTACTTTACTGTTTTTAAAAAAGGGGAGAAAGGTTATTTTGTGGGTCACATATTTCTGTCCACCAGGAGGCAGCAGAACGCAGCTACAAGCACAAAGACATGAAAACACATTGATTTCACTCCAGCGTCCAAACCTGAAATACCACAGAAGAATGTAGTTGGCAGGATGACTAAGAGCAGAACTCATGACACACAAATAAACACTCACAGCGGATTTGACAGTCGATCATGAATCAAATCTGTATTTTATGAGTTTATAGATGAAAATCGTATTCCTTTACTTCCTGTATGATGTCAAGATGTTGGTAGTTTTTACCATTTGTCCACTTCAATTTAACATTTAAAAACTAACATTTGTGAACAATTAACAATATTTATATAAAGTGTATATGTGCAAAAAGCCCTGTATTTAAAATCCTACGTACATAAAAGTATCATCAGCTAAATGTACTAAAAGTACAGATTATATTGGAAATCATTATTTTAATAGAACTTAGAGCAGCCAGTTTCTGTTATTGCTGCTCCAGCTGGTTTTAACTACTTTACGTCCAGTGCAGTGGTTCCCAACATAGGGGTCGGGCCCCTCCAAAGGGCCCGGAGATGATTAACGGGACAGAAGAAGAATCAGTTTTCTTTATTTGGACTATTTTGTTATTTATCAGTGATAATTTGGGCCTCAAACTGTAATTTGTGTGAAATTTAGAGGTGAAATGTCTCTTTGGAGGAAGTGAACCATGAAAAGGGCCACAAACGCAATGCTAGCTTATTTTAAAAGGGCCACAAGTAAAATAAAATTGAAAACGACTGGTTTGATTTTTAAAATAATGTGAAGCAGAAATGGCAAAGGACCTTAAAATGACGTATAAAACACATGTGATGCTTGAAAAAGCGCCACAATGGATTTAAGGAGGAAAAAACGTATACCGTAAAAGTTGGATTACGAGCCGCTGCTATCTTCGGTCAGTGTCCCCGTTAGCTCCCCGCTGTAGCCAGCTAGCGCTCCTGCTAGCGCTCCGTTACTTCCCCGCTAACTTCCGCTAGCTCTCTGCTAACTTCCGCTAGCTCCCCGAAAACCACCGAAGGTAGCGGGACCAGGCTCGACACCCGACTTGGGTAGCAGCTACCCAAGTAGTATATACATGTCTTCATATATAAAATATCTCATACTAAGCTCAAATAATCCAAATGGAGGTTCTGCGTCTTACGAAGGTGGGGTCCTTGTTGAGGCACGCCTCGGTGAACTCCTTGAAGCTCTTGGAGAACTCTCCGCTCAGCGTGGGCGGAGGAGACTTGGGGATGTGGAACAGCACTCGCATCGGGTGCATGTCCGAGTTCGGGGGCTCGCCCTTCGCCAGCTCGATGGCCGTGATGCCCAGCGACCAGATGTCGGCCTGGAGAGACACAAGTAACACACAGACGCACACATTTAGACACACAGTGGAACTCGTCATCTTTTTTAAAGTAGGAAGGACGTTTTTCCTTTTGTTCACGATGTACCGGCCGCACGGAAAGAATGAACGGTTACGTTTCGATTGATTATCAAGGTCGGAAAGAGGTTTTATTTTGGAAATAAATGACCGGATACATCCGTCTGAGCCTCTTGACGCATGTCAAAAAAAAACTCACAAGTCGTAAACCGCCGTAAACTGCTGTGAACGTCGTTGCAAATGAAAAGACAGACCACTGTTTAGTGTGTAAAATGTAAAAGAGATAATGTGAAACAGGTGAATGCAAAAACACACACACACACACACACACACACAGTCAGGTGGTTTGTGGATGAAAGTTGTGACCCCCACTAACCATATGTCAACAACACACACACTCATGTAAACACACACAGACATGCACACACAGGTTGAATGTCACTTTGTTTCAACTTGCTCCAATGACCATGTGGCAGTTCAGGTAAGACACACACACACACACACACACACACACACACACACACACACACTTCAGCGTCGCATTACAACAGGATGCTCAGTCACCGTTTGACTGTTAACTCTGCGGCTCCATTACTGATACACACTGAACATATGGCGGTCTGGAGGGAGGTCTCTCTCTCTCTCTCTCCCTCCCTCCCTCCCTCCCTCTCCCCCTCCCTCCCTCTCTCTCTCTCTCCCTCCCCCCCCTCCCTCCCTCTCAACTGTCACAAGCTGTAAACGGTCAACTGCCGCAAAACTCTTGTTGCAAAACCCTCCAATTGTCGTAATCCATCATTTAACGTAAAAAACAACTGCTGTAAACCGTTACACTGGCTGACATGTTCCTTCATTACCACACACACACGATTAAAAACTACAGTGAACAAATGTTTTAGTAAGAGAGAAAGTACATTTATAGTAGAGACAGGCATTTTTTTTGTGTCTTTTACATTGTATTTGTTAAAATAAATAAATAAATAAAGTTTTTATGTCAAAATCCTGCTTTGAATGGGGAATATATATATATATATATATATATATATATATATACATATATATATATATCAGAATTTTGACATAAAAACCTAGGTTACAGTATATATGTATATATATATTTATTTCAACAAAAACAATTAAAAGAAAAGAAAAAAGTCTGTCTACTATAATGTATTTTCTCTTAAAAAGAGACTGAGAAATATACTAAAACATTTGGTCACTGTAGTTAAAAAAACTATGTACAGATATATATATAAATATATGTAGCAGGTCAGGAGACATCACCTTGTTACAGACACAACACACTGTATATATACAGACACACAAATGCATATGTGTATATACACACACACACACACACACCTAATGGTATTCCCGTGTTTCAGAACACGTCAAACCACAAACGTGTATTGACTCAAACAAAGCGAGCGAGACGTTACGCAACTTCATGAAAAGGTTTTGTTTGTTCGGCTTCGGGCGTCACGTCCAACTCTCTGACCCCGCCCTTCATTCTACTTTGTGTGTGTTTGTGTGTGTGTGTGTGTGTGTTTGCAGCAGGTGCACCCGTGAAAGAACGCGGAGCGACGAGGGAATCCCCGTCCGGAGCCAGACAGCGCCACGCGGGGAGCTTCTACTGGATGCAAATAAAAGGACAATAAAACAAACCGTGGAAACAATGCAAACGAGCTCAGAGCAGCCAGACTGCAGCGCAGGCAAAACACGGAGAGATGAAGGCCGTGAAGGAAAGACGAGTCTCTAACGACGGGAAGTTCGACGCACAAGAAACACACAAAGAAGAAGTAATGAAGTACTGTTAAAGGTACTTGTACTGCACTTTATAAAAGGGAAATACAGATGTTTTTTATTCCACTATATTTATCTGGCAGCTTTAGATTAATAATACAAACAACTAATGCATAAAAGGAAATACTAGTATAGAAAAAAGAAAATCTACAGAATTAAAAGTTACAGACACATTATAATATATTTATGTAATAAGTGAAAAATAGTTCTATTTATTCTGTCTGTATATTTAGATTTTTACTGTTTTACTGATTTTTTATTACCGCTTTTTATTTATATTACTTGTTTGTTGCTGTAATCCTGTATATGTTCCCACTGCGGGACTAATAAAGTTGTATTTAATTTTATCTTAATAATATATAAAAATTGCACTAATTCTGCTACTTTTACTCAAAATAAAATCTAAATAGTTATTTTGATCGTGGATGAGGAATCAATGAAATGCTCCAAAACCACAACAGTAAAAAAATAAACATGTAGGTGATAAATAAACTAATAATAACTAATAATCACAACTTTAAAAGTAGATTAATTCTTCTACAAGTGTCTCTAAGAAAATAATGTAATACTTTTATTTCACTTTTGCAAAAGACACATTAAAGACGGACCCATAAATAAACATGTAAAAGTATTTCCCCGCATGGAGACGGGGCTGGTCACGGTTGCGACGCTGCGATTGGCCGGTCGGCTCCCTAGGGGGCGGGGCTTACCTTGGAGTCGTAGGCGGACTGCTGGATGACCTCGGGCGCCATCCAGAAGGGCGTCCCCACGAACGTCTCCCTCTTGATCTGCGTGTCCGTCAGCTGGCCGGCGACGCCGAAGTCCGCCAGCTTCACCTGGCCGTGCTCCGACAGCAGCACGTTGGCGGCTGAGGGGAACGCTTTATTAATATTCATGCATTCATGAGGCGCGCTTTATTAATATTCATGCGTTCATGAGGCTTCATACAGCTACAAAGAGGGAACACTTTAAATAAAGAGGGAGAGAAACTCTGTAAAAAGCTCCTGTCAGTGTTTTTTTGTGTTATACATGTAATTAAAACGTTATTATTAGTAATTAATCTGATTATTATAAGTGTTTTTTTGTGTTACACATGCAATTAAAACGTTACTATTGGTAATTAATCTGATTATTATAAGTGTTTGTTTGTCGTGAACTGAACGGGAAAGACAAAAAGAAAAATTGTGTCTTTTGTAGTTCTTAAGTCTGAGAAAACTACTAAAAGGGATGTCATGACTTTGCGTTGCATTATGGGAAGTGTAGTGTTTTAGATGCTAAAAGGCAACGACCACAATAATGGAAATCACGATAACACCGTTTACACCAGTATTTATTATTTATTATACTTTAATATACCCGCACTTTACCGTATATTATTCGTAGTTATATATATATATATATTTAAAACTTTTCTTTCCCCTTATACTATATCTCATGTCATAATGTACCGTATTACACAATTTAAACACTAATATCTGAATCATTAATCACAAAACTGTCACTTCACCTCGCAATTATTTTTATAATTGTGTAGTTTTCTTTTTAGTGTTCTATTCATATTTTAGTTGTTATGTTCCTCTTATTATTACTTTATATTCCCCTATTTTTCTGTATATTATTTTGTCTTAAAAACACTTGATTTTCCAAACTTGGTGATAATAAATCTCATATTATCTCAAGAGACCTTTTAAGAGGAGAGGACTTTATTATTCCCAAAGGAAATAAAATGTGCCAGAGTTTCTTTAAAGAGCACGACAGAATAATAGAAAAACACATTTATGTATTATTAATATTATTTTGAAAAATATTTTGAAAATATATATAATGAATATAAATAACTATTAATTAGTCTAAAATAAATTACTGACTAAATTGCAAAATAATAAATAACAAAATTATAAAAATTCAACTAAAATAAAGTGTATTTCTAATAAAAAGTGTATAATAAAGAGTATAAAACCTTTGATGTCTCGGTGGATCTTCTTCTCAGAGTGCAGGTAGTCCAGACCCTTCAGGATCTCCTTCAGCATGGTGGCGATCTGGGACTCATCAAACGGACCGGCCCGGAGCTGCGCACACACACACACACACACACACACACACACACACACACACACACACACACACACACACACACACACACACATAAATTATTATAACTTATCATTATGCTTTGCATCCAATTATTAATGTTGTACCTGAACATAATTATTATTATTATTATTATTATTATAATACAAGGAGGTTCTTCTTTTGTTCGTCTTTCTGCACGTAGAAACTACCGGACTAGGGCTGCAACAACGAATCGATAAAATCGATAAAAATCGATTATCAAAAGTGTTGGCAACGAATTTCATTATCGATTCGTTGTGTCGCGTGATTATTACGCCGGGCAATAAGTCACGGAGAAGAAAAAAAAGAGCGGAGCAGAGCAACTGGCCGGCTAGCGTTTCTGAGATTGGAGTGAGACACGAGAAAAGCTGAGGTTGTGATCTTCTCAAAAATAGAAGATCTTTGACAAGTCGAGTCTTGGCCAATCAGCGTCTTCATGTTCCTCAAACTTGTTTTTAATGGAAGCTAGTCAGCTTGCTATCACGTTAGCTAACGGTTTGGTTGTGTATTGTCGTTAAAGTTCCGTTATGTTCCGTTACAGTTCAGTCTTGCTTGTAAAAAACCGTAACGTGATGAAACATGCCGTCACCCCCCGGTCTGGTTCAGTTCACGCTGTCACTCGTTAACGTTAAACCGGCACACCGGCGGATCTGGCTGCAGGTTTTTTTGTTTTTTTTACTCAAAGTAGAATGAAGCAAATCACGTTGTTGGGCTTAGCCAACAACGTGACGTCGTGGTCATAAGAGACCCAGAATGAACGAGTTTAAGGAAGAGGACGCTCTATATGGAGCAGTACAGCTTCCCTCTGTCCCAGTATTTCATACATATTGATAACGCAGGGTATGTAAATGCAGCCTCTGGAGGGATCAATTACAGTAAAAAGGGCTCACATTTTGCACATGTAAAGCATACATGTGTATGTTTTTAGTGTTAGTCCATTTTGTTGTTTTAATTAACAGCTCAGGGATGTTCAAGGAGCAACCTGTTTGTGCTTTCTGAAGATGTTTTGCACTGTCACTTCTGTTTTTGAATAAAGGGTTGGAAATGAACGCTTTTTTGATAAAAACATTTTTTTGTCCGATTCATCGATTAATCGAAACAATCATCAACCGATTAATCGATTATTAAAATAATCGTTAGTTGCAGCCCTATACCGGACACATTTTAAATGTAACCTTATTGGAGCGACATGACGGACATTAATTATGTTCCACTGCTCTCTGAATAACCTCAGAGTTTAATAAAGTTTATTTGTATATTTAATTTGTTTTTTATTTTACTGAACCGGATCAATAACTGTGAACACTCACCAAGTCGAGTGCTGAACCTCCACCCAGGTACTCCATGATGATCCATAGTTTACTGCCCTGATGGGGGGAGAACACACACACACACACACACACACACACACACACACACACACACACACACACACACACACACAACATAGATAATCAATAATCAATCAAATCTTACTGTACACACACACACACACACATCCTGCAGATTCAGTGTCAATAACTTTGATTTATTGACCAATGAGAGGCTCCAATCGGCATAAAAGTACAAAGTACATGTAGTAAAGTACTAAATAGTACTAAAGTACATACACTCAAGTACATGCACTAAAGTACTAGTACTAAAGTACATGCACTCAAGTACTAAAGTACATGCACTAAAGTACTAGTACTAAAGTACATGCACTCAAGTACTAAAGTACATGCACTAAAGTACAAGTACTAAAGTACATGCACTAAAGTACATGCGCTAAAGTACTAGTACTTCAGTACTAGTACTGAAGTACTATGAGAAGTACTCTGAGAAGTACTCTGAGAAGTAGTTGAGTACTAGTACTCAAGTACATGCATTCAAGTATATATACTCAAGTACTAGTACTACTTTGAGAGACTTTGATCCCCAAAGTAATTCAAAGTTTGCGCCACGTTAATAGACCAATAACTATGAACCAGTGATATATATATATATATATATATATATATATATATATATATATATATATATATATATATATATATATATATATCTCTCAGTGTACCTGACTTGTATCAGAGTACTTGTACCTTCAGGTAGGAGCCGAAGTACTTGGTGATGTACGGGCTGTCGCACTGACTCAGGACGGTGATCTCCTGCTGGATGTCCTCGATCTCGTCCTCCGCCTCCTCAAGGTCGATCGTCTTGATCGCCACGACGCTCTGAGTGCGGTTATCAATGCCTTTGAACACCTGGGGGGGGGAGGAAGACGAGGAAGACGAGGAGGAGGTAGGTATGAGGAGGAAGGTATGAGGAAGAGGAAGGTATGAGGAAGAGGAAGAGGAAGGGGAAGGTATGAGAACGAGGAGGAGGAGGAGGAGGTAGGTATCAGGAGGAAGGTATGAGGAAGAGGAGGAAAAGGAAGGTATGAAGAGGAGGAAGAGGAGGAGGACGAGGAAGGTATGAGGAAGAGGAGGAAGGTATGAAGAAGAGGAGGAGGAGGAGGAGGAGGAGGAGGAGGAGGAGGAGGAGGAAGGTATGAGGAAGAGGAGGAAAAGGAAGGTATGAGGAGGAGGAAGAGGAGGAGGACGAGGAAGGTATGAGGAAGAGGAAGGTATGAGGAAGAGGAAGAGGAAGGGGAAGGTATGAGAACGAGGAGGAGGAGGAGGAGGAGGAGGAGGAGGAGGTAGGTATCAGGAGGAAGGTATGAGGAAGAGGAGGAAAAGGAAGGTATGAGGAGGAGGAAGAGGAGGAGGACGAGGAAGGTATGAGGAGGAGGAGGAAGGTATGAAGAAGAGGAGGAGGAAGGTATGAGGAGGAGGAGGAAGGTATGAAGAAGAGGAGGAGGAGGAGGAAGGTATGAGGAAGAGGAGGAAAAGGAAGGTATGAGGAGGAGGAAGAGGAGGAGGACGAGGAAGGTATGAGGAAGAGGAGGAAGGTATGAAGAAGAGGAGGAGGAGGAGGAGGAGGAGGAGGAGGAGGAAGGTATGAGGAAGAGGAGGAAAAGGAAGGTATGAGGAGGAGGAAGAGGAGGAGGACGAGGAAGGTATGAGGAGGAGGAGGAAGGTATGAAGAAGAGGAGGAGGAAGAGGAGGAGGAGGAGGAGGAAGGTATAAAGAGGAGGTGCAGCAAGACGAGGAGGAAGGTATGAGGAGGACGAGGAAGGTACGAGGAGGAAGATGAGGAGGAAGAGGAGGATAAAATGGCAAAAGAAAATTAGTAAAGAGTCAAAAGCAGAAGAAGATAATAAAAAGAGAAAGAAAGGAAAATGTTGAATAAATACAGTAAATAAATGAAATAGAGTCATAACTAACAACATTATGAATTATGACGCTCACTTCTCCAAAGGATCCTTTTCCAATACGATCCAATTTAGTGAACAACTCCTCCGGATCAATCTGAGAACTCTGAGAGGAGGAAGAGGAGAGGAGACAAGGAGACGAGACAAGGAGACGAGGAGAGAGGAGAGGAGGAGAGGAGGAGAGGAGGAGAGAGGAGAAGAGGAGAGGAGGAGGGAGAGGAGACAAGGAGACAAGGAGAGAGGAGGGAGAGGAGGAAGATGAGAGAGGGGGAAGAGGAGAGGAGACAAGGAGACGAGGAGAGAGGAGGAAGATGAGAGGAGGCAAGGAGAGAGGAGGAAGAGGAGACGAGGAGGAAGAGGAAGAGGAAGATGAGAGGAGGCAAGGAGAGAGGAGGAAGAGGAGACGAGGAGGAAGAGGAGACAAGGAGAGAGGAGGAAGAGGAGACGAGGAGAGAGGAGGAAGATGAGAGGAGGCAAGGAGAGAGGAGGAAGATGAGAGGAGGCAAGGAGAGAGGAGGAAGATGAGAGGAGGCAAGGAGAGAGGAGGAAGAGGAGACAAGGAGAGAGGAGGAAGATGAGAGGAGGCAAGGAGAGAGGAGGAAGAGGAGAGGAGACGAGGAGGAAGAGGAGAGGCGACAAGGAGAGAGGAGGAAGAGGAGACGAGGAGGAAGAGGAGACAAGGAGATGAGGAGAGATGAAAAGAGGAAACAAAGTAGAGGAAAGACAAATTAAAATAGATTAATAATGTTTTAGTCACACAATATTTACATAATAAAAAAACGTACATATAGTTTAAATATAAGATACACATGTAGAATGTAGAGCGTGTTCCTCGTGCAATTAAAGTTTCCATCACTTTCCCAACGACTTTGAATGTTATTGCCCCACACACACACACACACACACACACACACACACACACACACACACACACCTCATAAAAACACAGAAGGAAGCAGGCATGACAGTTAAAGATAACAGGAACTGTGTGCGCGCACACACACACACACACACACACACACACACACACACACACACACACACACACACACACACACACACACACACACACACACACACACACACACACACAGAAACTCTGAAGAAAGAGAAAAGCGGCGACTTTAACGTCCTGAATGTGAACTTCACTTCCTGTCTTTTAAATTAAAAACATATTCCGTCACATTTCTGCTTTTGAAGGAAACGCTGAGAGGTTTTTAAAATCATCCAAAAGAGAAAGGGTTCTTCCTCTGGGGAGCACGCATGTGTTCTGTGTGTGTGTTTGTTATCGTGAGATTTTCTGCTTTCCTACGGCCCTTGAACACATCACGTGCGGCAGAGCTTAGAAATGTGAAATGTTTTAAATCAAAGACGTTTCATTCTCCACGTCTCATTTATAATCTCGCTCCACAATAAACCGTTTGCTTTAACCGGAGTCTGTAAAAAACTGTAAAATTCAAAGCTCCTGAACGCAACCTCACATGACGACAACTCAGTGAAGCCTGGACTGACTCAGAGGCTGTAACATGTAAATAGATGAATACGATCACAGACACCAGGAGCCTCCATTGCTTCTCACTTGTAGCAACTTTGGAGAAACGTTGCATGAAAAGATTCCTTTGTTTGACAATGTTCTTCATCATACATGACCAAAGAAAGTCAACATGTGTTGATATGTTTTACGTCATTATAACTTGTGTTGAGTTCTCTCTCCTTCGAGTCATGAGCAGGAACTCTTTATATTCCAGTGAAAACCCACAGAGAGTTCAGAGATCAGCTGCTGGGAGAAAAGTAAACAACAACAAAAACTATCTGGAGCCACATCTCTAGAAGTTATGTTTCTGCTGCTGAGTCCATCCACAACTGTAAAGTATGACACACACACACACACACACACATATGACACACACACACATATGACACACACACACATATGACACACACACACACACATATGACACACACACACACATATGACACACACACACACATATGACACACACACACATATGACACACACACACATATGACACACACACACATATGACACACACACACATATGACACACACACACACACACATATGACACACACACACATATGACACACACACACACATATGACACACACACACACATATGACACACACACACATATGACACACACACACACATATGACACACACACACATATGACACACACACACACATATGACACACACACACATATGACACACACACACATATGACACACACACACATATGACACACACACACACACATATGACACACACACACACACATATGACACACACACACATATGACACACACACACACATATGACACACACACACACATATGACACACACACACACATATGACACACACACACACATATGACACACACACACATATGACACACACACACATATGACACACACACACATATGACACACACACACACACATGACACACACACACACATATGACACACACACATATGACACACACACACACACATATGACACACACACACACACATATGACACACACACACACACACACACACACATATGACACACACACATATATATATATATATATATGACACACACACACACACACATATATATATATATGACACACACACACACACACATATATATGACACACACACACACACACACACATATATGACACACACACACATATACATAACACACACACACACACATATATATGACACACACACACACACATATATATGACACACACACACATATACATGACACACACACACACATATATATATGACACACACACACACACATATATATGACACACACACACATATATATGACACACACACACATATACATGACACACACACACACATATATATATGACACACACACACACACATATATATGACACACACACACATATACATGACACACACACACACATATATATGACACACACACACATATATATGACACACACACACATATATATGACACACACACACATATACATGACACACACACACACATATATATATGACACACACACACATATATATGACACACACACACATATATATGACACACACACACATATACATGACACACACACACACATATATATATGACACACACACACACACATATATATGACACACACACACATATACATGACACACACACACACATATATATGACACACACACACACATATATATGACACACACACACATATACATGACACACACACACACATATATATGACACACACACACACACATATATATGACACACACACACATATATATATGACACACACACACATATATATGACACACACACATATACATGACACACACACACACACATATATATGACACACACACACACATATACATGACACACACACACACACATATATATGACACACACACACACATATATATGACACACACACACATATACATGACACACACACACACACATATATATGACACACACACACATATATATGACACACACACACATATACATGACACACACACACACATATATATGACACACACACATATATATGACACACACACACATATACATGACACACACACACACATATATATGACACACACACACACATATACATGACACACACACACACATATATATGACACACACACACATATATATGACACACACACACATATATATGACACACACACACACACATATATATATGACACACACACACACACACATATATGACACACACACATATATGACACACACAAACACACATATGACACACACACACATGACACACACAAACACACATATGACACACACACACACATACATACACACATGACACACATATATGACACACACACACATACATATATGACACACACATATATGACACACACACATACATACATACATATATGACACACACACACATACATATATGACACACACACACACATACATATATGACACACACACACACATACATATATGACACACACATATATGACACACACACACGACACACACAAACACACACATGACACACACAAACACACACATGACACACACACACAGAGACATATGACACACACAAACACACACACACACACACATGACACACACACACAGAGACATATGACACACACAAACACACACATACATATGACACACACATACATACACATATGACACATACACATATGACACACACACATATGACACACACACATATGACACACACACACACACACACACACTCACATTTTTGCTCTTAAACTCTAAGTATTGCTCGGATGAACACTTAATAAAAACACACCCACACACGCGCATGATATTCCTATGATGCTGGTTGAGTTTCCTCCCTCTGAACTAAAAAAAGAAGCACACACACACACACACACACACACACACACACACACACACACACACACACACACACACACACACACACACACACACACACACACACACACACACCACAAAGTTGCCACACCCAGTCAGCAAACACAGCGGTTACTGTCTGCTTTCTTTTCGCTCGGCGCAGAGAGAAGATGAGAGAATGAAATACAAGACGGCGACTGAAGAGAATCACGTTTCTAAAAAGTCTTTAAATGTGCTTTTAGTTTCACAAAGATTTATCTGAGGAAAGAAAAAAAACACATTTGTATTATCAGGACGAGCGTTAATGTGTGTGTTCACAGTGATCCACGCCGGTTATTTGGTCTCCGTCTTTCTCACATTAACACATTCATCCAGTCATGTCTTCCTCGTGTTGCTCATCCGGGAAAACATGTCACCGCACCTCGAGGCAATAAGGAAGTTCAGTAATCGACTGTTTAGATATCAATTATGATGCCATATATTGATAACCAGAGCAGATCTGAAATTGTGTTTTTTTTAAGGTGACTTTCAGTGAAAATCCTACATGGTTGCCTCATACTTGTAGAATTTAAGATGAATAATTCCAATCTATGATCCCGTAACAGTCTGAGAAGTGCTTTCACATTCGTGCAATATTGAATATCAGGATTTATACACATTAAAAGCCAGAAATATGAAGTAACAAAGTGCTTTCAGAGGCAATGTGTAAAGCTGAGGGTTACCCTTTGACCCGTCTGTCTCAGGGCGGTGAACACGGCAACACAGACGGAAGTTAAACATTCAACGCTCGCTCAATCATTACAGAACAGTTTTGTAGGTAAAATAAAAATCTGTATTTCTACACTGAGGAGCAGAAACTGTAAAAACGCCGAAAAAATAGTTTCACTGCAGGTTTTATTAAACCAGTAAAGCGACCGTTTGACACCCAGTCTGGGAATTTTAATTACGGCATTGAAAGAGAATTACACGAACGCAAACAAGCCTACTTTCTAATTTTTAACTAAAGCCTCGATGTCAAAGAGAGGGAATGGTCACGCTGCTCACGCCGTGCAGGTTTAAATATCTACCGATGAGACGAGGCGGTTTTCACTGTGCATCCATTAACCCGAACACGCTGCTCCATAACTAACCCGCAACAGGGTCACTGCACACAGGACACGCCAACTGTGGTCCAAACCTCTCTAACACGCCTAAAACACATCAAAATAACCATAAAGTACACATGTGTATGTGTATGCTCCATGTATCCAACTACAGGTCAGCTAACAGCCTCACGTATTCTAAAACGAGGTATTTCTGTATGCCGCTGCCTTTTATTAAATCAGTTCTCTTTCTATTAAACATTGTTGTTGTATTCCATTGTCTTGGGGCTTAAGTGACGTCAGTGTTTTATGTAAAGCTCTTTGAATTGTCATAAATAAACTGGCCCTGCCTAGTATGAAAGAAAATGGGGATTGTTGTTCATTATTATGAAGACAACCACATCAGAGACAGGTGGCAGGCTGGATAGCGAGCTAGCTAGCTTTATCTTCTCCAGAGCGAAGTAGACCTAATGCAGCATTGAAGCATGGTGGAAACAGCAAGCTAGCTAGCTCTATCTTCTCCAGAGCGAACTAGACCTAATGTAGCATTGAAGCATGGTGGAAACAGCAAGCTAGCTAGCTTTATCTTCTCCAGAGCGAACTAGACCTAATGTAGCATTGAAGCATGGTGGAAACAGCAAGCTAGCTAGCTTTATCTTCTCCAGAGCGAACTAGACCTAATGTAGCATTGAAGCATGGTGGAAACAGCAAGCTAGCTAGCTTTATCTTCTCCAGAGCGAACTAGACCTAATGTAGCATTGAAGCATGGTGGAAACAGCAAGCTAGCTAGCTTTATCTTCTCCAGAGCGAACTAGACCTAATGTAGCATTGAAGCATGGTGGAAACAGCAAGCTAGCTAGCTTTATCTTCTCCAGAGCGACGTGGAGTGACGTGTACATAATGTAGCATTAAGGCATGGTGGAAATGGAAGCTAGCTAGCCTTATCTTCTACAGAGCGACGTGGAGTAAGGTGTACCCAATGTAGCATTAAGGCATTGTGGAATATAGCACGCTAGCTAGCTTTATCTTCTCCAGAGTGAGGTAGACCTAATGTAGCATTAAAGCATGGTGGACATAGCAAGTTAGCTAGCTAGCTTTATCTTCTCCAGAGCAAGGCAGACCTAATGTAGCATTAAAGCATGGTGGCAAAAGCAAGCTAGCTAGCTTTTTCTTCTCCAGAGTGAGGTAGAACTAATGAAGCATTAAAGCAGAGTGGAAATAGCAAGCTAGCTAGCCTTATCTTCTCCAGAGCGAGGTAGACCTAATGTAGCATTAAAGCAGAGTGGAAATAGCAAGCTAGCTAGCCTTATCTTCTCCAGAGCGAGGTAGACCTAATGTAGCATTAAAGCAGAGTGGAAATAGCAAGCTAGCTAGCCTTATCTTCTCCAGAGCGAGGTAGACCTAATGTAGCATTAAAGCAGAGTGGAAATAGCAAGCTAGCTAGCTTTATCTTCTCCAGAGCGAGGTAGACCTAATGTAGCATTAAAGCAGAGTGGAAAAAGCAAGCTAGCTAGCCTTATCTTCTCCAGAGCGAGGTAGACCTAATGTAGCATTAAAGCATGGTGGAAAAAGCAAGCTAACTAGCTTCCCAGCTATCCACTAGTTAGCTAAAAATGGCCACCGCTCTGATTAGCTACCTTGTTTTGAATGGGAATGTTTTTTTATATCTATGAGATTTCCCTTCATTCCCTTCCATCGCTGTCAAGCAACTGCATGACCATCAACATTATATTCACGCAAGTAGCTCAACAGATATGTTGAATATTTCTTCAAATAATTGCATATTTATTGTGTAAAGTTTTTATTTTTATTTTCGAGAGCTCAAGTTAAAATCTTCAAATTGCTATTTTTGGTGTGAAACAGAAGAAAAAAGAAAATTTAGAGCGACACTAAACAGAGAAAATTAGCAAATCATCATATTAAGAAGGAGCAAAACAAATATTAGTTTGTTGAGCATTTAGCTCCAAGCGGTTGCTGTAAACGCTTATTTGTGCTTTCATTGCATTTTCAAATTTGAAACTGCAAACAATGATTCATTTATTTCACACATAATCGGCTTATTTGTTCAGCATCTCTATTAATAATTAATGTATTTCACAAGGTAGGTTAGTTTTTTTCTTCCATTTGGCAAATCTTCCAAACAGTTTAAAGTACCTGCCTCCTTCTCTTATAGTCTCCTCAGTTTACATCACAATAGCCTGAATTCAAATGCAGACAGAAGATTTAAATAAGACAGGAGCCGTGGGACATGCTGGACTTGGTTAAAAAAAAAAAAGGAAAGGCAGCTTCAGGTCGAAGCTGCAAAGATAGAGAAGAGAGAAGCAGAGCGGAGCTTTAGAGGTCAGTGAAGGGAACATGCAAACATTCAGCTGCATTCAGGAAAACTTGGACGCGGCTGTGGAAACTCTGTGTGCGATTAAGTGTGAGAGAGAGAGAGAGAGGGAGAGTGAGAGAGATCCATGTTTTTACTAACAAGTGGTGTCCAAATATCCAACCAAAAAAGGGGGTCAAAGGTCACAGCTGCTGGAGGAGGAAGTACAAACACAGCATTCTCAAAAATGACCTTTGCAGAGTCGCATCATGTGAAAATCTCGCCGCACTCTTTAAACGTTTCCTGTTTCGTTTAATGTCGAAAACATGACACGACGTGTTGAGTCATTCAACACGAGAGCGCTTTCACAACACATTAACGCCTTTTTTGTTTTTGTTTTACACACAAGGAAGAGGTTAGAGGATGCGTTAACAAGACCCTTTAGTTGTTTTTATATTCACTGTAATGAGAAAAGCCAACGCTCTCAGGTGTCAAAAGGATTTGCTTTTTTGCTGAGAGTTAGAGGATGCCGCTCATGTCTGTACGTAACGTGTGACGCTACAGCTAGCAGTTGTTAGCGTAGCTTAGCATAAGCTGCAAACAGCTCGTCTGGCTCAATGTGTGGCAAAACAAAACAAATATTATCTTAAATTTGTGATACGTCTCACATAATAAACAGTTTGCTTTAACGTGTAAAATAGATTAAATATGAGCTCCTCAAAGCAGCTGATTGCCTCTCTTGATATCAAAAGTCATGTGACAACAATTCCGGGAAACTTGGACTGAGGCGAGGTTGTAAAATGTAAATAATTCACTCCGTACAGATGGTAGCGCCGTGTGGATTTTATCCAACATCGGCAACACTTGAGGACACTTGGTATCATGTTGGATAAACAGATTCCAGTGTTTCCACATTTTTGTAAAATCAATTATCAAAGAAATTTGATAATGCATATTTTTCTTCATTTTTATGATTTATGGCATTGTAACGGTGTTATTCTGCACAAATGTTTTTGGAAGTTTGAGTTATTTTTTTTGTTGCTTCAAAGGGTTAAGTATTAAGTCTATAAAATAGTAAACAATGATCATTGCAATTTAACTTAAAATAGCTTGTTTTGACTCAACATTTAAAAAAAAACTTACAGTTTGTGGGAAAAAAGAGGTTTAGACAACAGGAAGGTTCTGTAATTTGGTGCAGTTTGAGGGAAATTCGTCCAGCGTTATTATAAACATATCATAATTTTTATAATTTTCCATGAAAGAAAAGTGACAAAAAACTGTGTGTATGCTGTCAATTATACTTCTATAGAAATAAAGAATTAGGAAAAATTTGAAAAAGTCATAAAAACTAAAACAGCTAAAAATCAAAAACACCAACTTATTGATTATTATTCCACAAGTAGAAGAAATACAGCAATAGCAGAATAAAAGAGCTGGAATCATGATGCATTTGGAAGTTTTGCATGAAAATCACTTAATCAAAGTTATGAATGGTATGACTTGAGGCGAGTCAACTAATCGTTTCAGCCGAAATTTGACGGCAAACTAAATGACTGTCTTTTATCATTTAACCGTGTTATGTAGGCGATACCTTTTCTTTGAAATCAAACATCCTGACGCCCGTGTACGCGAGTGAAACTTTGATGACTCAATCTGACTCGACAGGCGTGTAACGCGACATGTTTACTGAGACTCGTCCAATGAAAAGGACTCGTCTGGGAGCGCTGGTGCTGGAAAATGTAAACAAACCAGAATTTAAAAAAAAAAACTTTCTGCTATGATTCAGACCACAGAACAACTGAGTCACCACCCGAAGCCAGAACCAAAGAAGCAGCTGACTATTTCTCACCCAGAAACACGAGGGGAGTGTCGGTCTGGTGGAGCCGGTGGTTACGTCATGAAAGAGCAGAAGAAGAAGAAGAAGAAGAAGAAGAAGATCTCAGTCGACATACCTGCAGGTTGCTTCCACGCAATGTCTGGACGCAACCTGCTAGCGCTGCACCTGTTCCCGCCAGAGCTGCAGGCCAGATTTACGACAGGAAGTTTTAACACCAGACGGCAGGAGGGTTTTGCCGAGACTGAAGAATTGATGCCCTGCAGGAGTTACGGTTTGTCAGGGAGACAGGACGTCCTCTGCTGTCGTTTTCCCCTCATTGAGAAGTCAGAAATGGACTTGACGTCAACCGCGTCGCTCATAAATACTTTAGAAAGACAAGATTTTAACTCGAGATCTTTCGCTGCACTGAAAATCTCTTTTTTAGGTCAACACTGATACGAAACTTTTCAGATATCTAATGTCTTAAAAGCGCAATTTATACACGGGATTGGGCCGAGCCGGCGGTTTGCGGCTAACGGCGGTAGCAGTGCTGACGGAGCAGGCGGCAACATGCGGTTCTGAAGCCAACGCTGAAGTTAAATATTCAGCGTTCAGTTGTATTTAGCTCCACCCTCTAGTGTCACTTCTGGTTAAAAAAAAACTAAACAAGATGACGACGGGCAAAATACTACCTAGATGAAATAGATCCTGGCCTAGATCCAAATTGAGAATAATAAGCACATGCTAACTCAAAATTCTGAGAAAATGTGATTATTTTCATTTGTTTAAATATCAAATTCACACGAGAGTGTATAAAACCACAGTTTAAGGTGATTTGTGATATACATATTTTGTAATGTCCAGAAAACAAGCTGTATCATGATACCATTGAGATATGAAATCACCTTTATTGGTATGAAGATGTTGGCCATATTGCCTAGGAGCAGTTGTGAATGTGAAAAATTGGCAAAGTAAACAGATTTCCTCCAACGCAAAAACAACTTTCCTCTCTCCCTTTCTTTGCAAAGAGCAGAGTAGAAAACATTTAGGAAGCAGCCAATTCAAATGACAAGCGTTGCTGGCAGCAGATCTTATCAGCTGTCTCTAATGAACAACAATGCTGTGGTAACTTGATGACGGGCCAAAATTAAACTAGTCTGCTCTTTGCCAACGAATATTTGTGAGGAAGAGGATCCACTCTAACACCACTGCACAGCCACAAGTGTTTCAGCATATACTGAATAAAAATCCCCAAATCTGGATGAGGACTTCCTTAACTTCATCAAAAACATCTTTTCTCTGTCAGGGAGGAAGTAGCTAACTAAAAATAGCATTCAGACCAGAGGACAATAAAACAATTTGCTGATAAGCTCCAATAAAAAGATGTTCATGCGTGCCCGACCATGTAGAGTCATTCTAGCGATTTCCCATAAAAGGGCCAGCACATCGTCAACCTATTAAGCAATCAAAGTCTCATCAGATAGCGGCCGATTAGCTGTTACGCCAACCGTCATAAAGATATCCTATTTCCCACTGTGATGGTCAGTTGCATTGTCCAGGAAAACATCCCATCGTGGGAAAAGAGCCTAAAGAATTAAACGCCAACGTCAGCATGATAACATACTCGCAACCCCGTCAGCGACGATTGACGAAAAGCCAAAAGTCTCAAACCAAAGTTGACGGGATTCGTCCTCTTGGGGACAATGTGTGTTTTATATCTGAATAAGTGTTGAGAAATTAAAGCCGGGACCAAAGTGGTGACCAACCAACCAACCAACCAACCAACAATGGTTGGCAATTGGCGTCAAAACAAATTGTGATCTCTAAAAGTTACAATTGCTCCCTTATTTATTTTGTGCTGACCCAATCCATGAGTTTTATGATCCGTATATATTTGAAACGCTTCTTTCAGCAGATGCCAAGTGGTACAACAAACAGGGGAACCTGACGAGTACTTTGGTTTTTCTGGGCCAATATACATTTTTAAGTTCTGCACATGCTTTGAAGCAAGAATCTCTCAAATGTGGTCATAAAAAGACTTTAAAGGTTTTTCCGACCACTGATTAAAGGTTCAAAACATCTTAAAATTCCAGAGGACTTTCTTTACATCCCAACATGAGGCACGATTGGAAAGACTGTCACATATCTCATGCGCTGAATGCAGAAACTAGAAGACTAAACAACAGCAACGCTGGTTAAAATGTGTGTCTCTCCGTGTGTAATGCACTTCTCAAAGGGTGAATGTTAATAAAAGTGTAAGAGGTGGTCTGTATTTCCAGTTTGGTGGTCCGCCTCTGCTTTAATTACACTGTGGAGAACCCTGAAATAGTTGCTACAAAGGCATAAGCCCCGAGGCAGCACATTTTATAGTGTTGAACAGTAAATGTATTAATAAAAGGTTAAGCTACACACCAGTATATGAAATGCATAAATAAAAACACTAATCAACAAAAGAAATTGTAATTTATTTGCTCTCCATCTAGTTTCTTTAGCTCCAGCTAGTTGCTAACTTTGTGCTTCTGCAGTTCTCGGCTAACGAAACAGAAAAATTGCTCAAAACAATGAGCTGAAAGACGCTAAAACGCTCTGTAAAGCGAAGGGACATAACATGTGGTCAGTTTATCCCTTGTGCATTTAAAAGGTAGGTTATAGCAGCTTTATGTTGTCAGAGGAAGTGGTTTGGCTTTCACATTTACACGGTTACTTCTCCAACAGGGTTGTGCAACGAAATGTGGTTTGTAGTCCCAGTTTGGTACATGAGAACAACACAAGAAAACTAAAGACGCTCCTCTGTAGTCTGCTGATACTTCTGCTTCTCTTTACAGACGGCAGCAGGGTTTAAACAGGCTGTGGCTGGGTGCATCTTTAAATATCCACTGGGCTTTTCGCTGGCGCCCCTTGTCACCAATATCACCAGGTAGACGGGTACCAACGATGTTCTGGGCGACTGTAAAGCCAGTTTGAAATGATTCCAGTCAGGAAATATTACAAATCTTGCTTATATACTTAGAGCAACAGCCAATACCTGAAAATATCAGCAGGCTATTTGTTTTATAACGAGTAGCCAATAACAAAAAGGTCATAAAATAAACAATGGCCGACCTCCTGTTGGTTTTCGGGCATACCTCCAAGAGGCTTTTGTTTACGTCCCATCCCGTTGCATACACCTACCAAATTTCATACAGCTAAGTAAAACACAACCTTGGGGCTACTTTGACAACCACGTCAGACGGCTAATTGCTGGAAATGGGCCTCTATGCACCTATGTAGATATTTCATTAAAAACCAGACGTTTCCACCTAGAATAGTCATTTACCACATTAACAATGTAGAGTTTATTTCTGATTAATCTAATGTTATCTTCATTGAAAAAAGCAGTGTTTTTCTTTGAAAAATAAGGACTTTTCTACGTGACCCCAAACTTTTGAACGGTAGTGTATTTATATATATGTATATATGTATTTCCGTCAGCCTCCGCGCTGCTGTAGCTGCTGCCGTGGTGTCAGGTGTGTTTGTTTAACAAGACTTTGACACCATTACCGGCACGCCCACCTGGGACGAGCGGAGCCGGCAGAGCGAGTGCACCCACAGCCGGTCCCTCAGGTAGACGACACACCTGAGAGCCGGCCAAACAGGAGGCCGAGCGGAGGGGTGGAACTCGCCCTACACACCTTTTGTCGAGGTGACGGAGACGCGGCCGTGAATTCACCTTCACTACGCAACAACAAGTGTGATCCAAGGCTTATCGGACACATGCAGTGTTCGAACCCCTGTGTAAGAGTCTAATAAAAGATATTAGACTATATTGAGCCACAATATGGGCCAGTAAAGGAGTATCAAGCTGTATCGTCTGAGGGCAGTCCAATTATAACTCGTATAAAAGCAGATAAAAGATACTAAAAGAGCTAAAATAAGCTCTCGGACACAATGAGTCACTGTGGGAATATCACAGCGATAATAATTACACACATTCGTGTTTATGAATTAAACAAAAGACTCAAAAGTGCCAAGAAAGGTCACCAAAATGTCAGCATGAGGTTCCACAGATGCATAATAGGCACATATAGGAGTATTAAAAGAGATATAAACACAATAAAGTCCCTGTGAACTCAACATGGTCCCAAAGTCACACTACAAGTCAGGATGGACAACTAATACCACATTTAGTAAGTCATAAGTCACCATTTGTATACTTCATGGATATCTTGAATAGTTAAAGAGATATTAAGATCATAATACATTAAAACCTCAGTTTTAGTGACATTAAACCCCACAGTACCCTGCAGTACTAAAACCCACATTTTAAGTAACTTTAGGAGTATTACAGAGACATCTAAAGAGATATTAGCATCATAATGTCACTAAAACCTCAGTTCTGGGTACTATCCTATACATCTAAAGAGATATTAATATCATAATGTCCCTATGAACTCAGTTTGGAGTACTAATACCACATTTAAAGTAACTTTAGGAGTATTACAGAGACATCTAAAGAGATATTAGCATCATAATGTCACTAAAACCTCAGTTCTGGGTACTATCCTATACATCTAAAGAGATATTAATATCATAATGTCCCTATAAACTCAGTTTGGAGTACTAATACCACATTTAAAGTAACTTTAGGAGTATTACAGAGACATCTAAAGATATATTACCATCATAATGTCACTAAAAACCCAGTTTGGAGTATAACAGTCACATTTGAAGTAACTTTAGGAGTATTACATATACATCTAAAGAGATATTACCACTACAATGTCACTATAAACTCAGTTTAGAGTACTAAAACCACAGTTGAAGTAACTTTAGGAGTATTACATATACATCTAAAGAGATATTACCACTACAATGTCACTATAAACTCAGTTTAGAGTATTATAGTCACATTTGAAGTAACTTTAGGAGTAGTACAGATACATAGAGAGATATTACCACCACACTGTCACTAAAAACCCATTTTGGAGTATTATGGTCACATATGAAGTAACTTTAGGAGTATTATAGAGACATCTAAAGAGATATTAGCATCATAATGTCACTATAAACTCAGTTTGGAGTACTAAAACACATTTAAAGTAACTTTAGGAGTATTACAAAGACATCTAAAGAGATATTACCACTACACTGTCACTAAAAACTCAGTCTGGAGTACAACAGTCACATTTGAAGTAACTTTGGGGGTATTAGTACAGCATAGCTCCACTATAAACTCAGTTTAGAGTACTACAGTCACATTTGAAGTAACTTTGGGAGTATTAGTACAGCATAGCTCCACTATAAACTCAGTTTAGAGTACTACAGTCACATTTGAAGTAACTTTGGGGGTATTAGTACAGCATAACTCCACTATAAACTCAGTTTAGAGTACTACAGTCACATTTGAAGTAACTTTGGGGGTATTAGTACAGCATAGCTCCACTATAAACTCCGCGCGTTACATAATGAGATCTTGAACAACAGAAACCAGAAGCAGCGACACAAGGTAACCACTTTCTCAAAGTGTCGGAAACGGCCTGCCGTTGCACAATGCCCCCCCCCCGCGACACACGGCTCAGCTCGACGACAGAAACAGACCCAACAACCTCCTGGGCTCCAGCTTTCTGCTCACCTGCATACCAGGAACTTCCATGGCTACTTCTTAGTATGAACGCCCTTTTCCTCCTCCAGTTTGTGCGTTTTCTTCTTCTTGCTTTCTTTATACCTCCTCTTCGAGGAACACACACACCAACACACACAAATAAACTCCAAAATGAGGGTTTAACTTCGACGGAAGCAGTGAGGAGATGTATCCGATAAGAGGAGGAACAGGGCGGTGCGTTTTGGAGCAGCAAAATAAATGAACGACTAAAAACACGAGCTGTGGGAGTCTGCAGCAGCAGCACACACACATACACACACACACATACACAAAAAGTGTTGAGCAAACGAGGAGTGTGACGTGTGGTTTCTGCCTACTTCTGGGAGGAGCCACAGAGAGCGTGAATGTCAGTGAATACAGGAGGAAGTCTGCTGCCACCTGGTGGTAGGTAGTGGCATCGCGTGAAGGAGAAAAGATTATTTATAAATATAAAACATTTATATTGTATGTATAATTTTTCAATTTATTCATTTTTCTCCTCATTAATAATATAAATTAAACATACTAGTATGTAATTTATATATAGTTATAAATAGTAGATATATAGATTAATGTTACACATACATACTTTGCATTTGTGCACTTCTCTATTGTTTAAGTTGTTTATTTCCTAATTAATACTCTGCGCTGTACATATATTTCATCCCATCTATTTTTATTTTATTGTATTGTTATTTGTATTTTTGTATATATCTTTCATCCCTGTTGTTTTTTATATCTTATTTTGCGTCTGTAAGCTGCTACTCGACAACACATTTACCCTTGGGTATTAATAAAGTATATATTCATTCATTCTTATACATATTATAAATATTTGTTTTTGTTTGTTAGACAACAAAAGGACTCAATGACTCTATTATTGTCAATATTGTATTGTTGCACAATTAAATGTAGTTGTAGCCCCTTTAATACAACACACACACACACACACACACACACACACAGACAATGTTCACACTAATATTCAAAGTTTTTAAAATTATAATATAATACAAACAATAAAAAAAGACTCTACAAAAGAGCCACAAATGCGAAAAAAGGAAGCTATAAAAATGAAAAATAACTAAATTATAGTAACAATATTAAACGTTGGTTCTAGAATATGACAATATATATATATATATATATATATATATATATATATAATACATATATTTGGTGGTATTTTGTAGAATTTTTTTTCTATTAATTGAGTGAACTGGCCCTTTAAGAAGTGCGCGTTATTCTCTACGCTCCAGGAAGGCAGCGTCAGGTTTCAGCGTGACGTAACCCGGAAGTGGGGGGCGGAGCCCGGAGCCCGGCAGAAGATGGCGTTCGTCCGCTGTAGGCGAGATCCCTGCGGCGTTATCTGTCTGATTCTAACGTATTTCAGCGTGTTTTACGCGGACTACGTGGTCGTTCAGTATGTCCTCCTCCCCGCCTACTCGGACAGGTCGGTGCTTTGTGTTTTTGTGTCCTTTAAACCGTTAAAAACCGACATGGCGGCGGCTCCTCTGCGCTGTTCTCCATTTATTTGACAGGAGCGACAGCTTCCTCCTCGCGCTCTCTCTCTCTCTCTCTCTCTCTCTCTCTCTCTCTCTCGCTCTCTCTCTCTCTCTCTGCTCACGCGCTTGACCTCTTTGTTTGTTTTCTCTGACGCTAACACGTGTTTACATTGTTTACATGTGTTTATGTGTGTGTTTGTACTGAGGTGACAACACATTACGTGTGTGTGTGTGTGTGTGTGTGTGTGTGTGTGTGTGTGTGTGTGTGTGTGTGTGTGTGTGTGTGTGTGTGTGTGTGTGTGTGTGTGTGTTTCTTCTTCGGTCTACTACCGGTCACATACGTCACAGTATCAGGTGTACTTTATGTTGTACTGTCTTCATCTCCACTAACTATCAGGTACTGGACTAAGTACATACTCGAGGTATTTTTTACTTGCTCACTTTGCTACTTCATACTTCTACTCAGTACATTTCAGATACTCTATTGTACTTTTTTACTCCACTACATATATTTTACAACTTTAGTTAATCATAATTCTTAAAGACTAAGAATGTACATAAATATATAGTATAAGATAATTAAATACAATACATTGTTTAAGAATAAACAGGTGGCTAAATTATTACAAATAAGAATAATCGTAATTATTATATTTTTTTAATATTAATGATGATAATACTACTATCTTAATTTATCAAATACTTGTCATAGTTTTGATGCATATTTAAAAAATATTTATTTTTAGTAGTTTAAGTGTTAGTAACATCCTGTTTATCAAAACTATTAACAAATTAGTGACTCCTGTCAGTTTAGATTCGTCTAAACTTCTGCTTTTTATTCCAATATGAAGCACATAACTCGAGCTGAACACACTCACATACACACACACAGTCAATGTTTACACTGATATTAAAAATTAAATAATAATAATAATAGAATACAAACAATAAAATAGACAATAAGAAAGAACCACGAATGCAAAAAAGGAAGCAAGAAAATCTGCTTTCCCGCTGTAGTTAGTCACTTCTGTCGGTTTGATCAGCTGGTTTAGTACATAAATAAATAAATATATATATATATATGTGTGTGTATATGTACTAAACCAGCTGATCTTTGCTTTCATTCTGCAGCGTGTGGTGTACTCTCCACGGATCCGTGTTCAACCTGATTCTGCTGCTGCTGCTGGCCTGCCACGCCAAAGCCGTCTTCTCAGACCCCGGTCAGTAACTAAGAGTGTGTGTGTGTGTGTGTGTGTGTGTGTGTGTGTGTGTGTGTGTGTGTGTGTGTGTGTGTGTTTTCTCTATCTGCAGCGTGTGTGTTAGATAAATACATTTTATTGTTTTCTACAATTTTTTTTTTTTTCTTTTTTTTCCTGTCAAGTTATAGTGCGTTCGGGTCGGCGTAGGAAATAGGAAAAAAATAAATAAAAATGCCACTTTACTTAGTATTTAGAGTGTGTGTGTGTTCCAGGTATGGTGCCTCTCCCTGAGACGGCCATGGACTTCTCAGATCTTCGCTCCCAGTCGAGTCGGATGAACGAGCGCGTGAGTCTCTGTTTAAATCTTCTTTGCTCACGTCGCCTGCAGCGAGTCGCCAAACAACTGGAAGATACGATGAAGCGACACGCAGCGCGAGGCTTTTCCTTCTGTGGCCTTGATGTTCACTGTAGTAGATAAAAGGTCCTGCGTCCCTATGGAAACAACACAAGCGTGACTAGAAGTAGAGAGAAGTCAAACATGCTTTAGTGCAGAATAACACCGTTGTGATGACTTCAATCATAAAAAAGAAGAAGAAAAAACACTGAAATTAAATTTCCTTTGACAAAAATTGGCAAACAATGGAATTTATATAGCTAACATTTCAGATATTTACGCATTATGTTCCACAAGTGAGGATTTTCTCTTTGGGAAGGCTGACAATAATGGAAAATAATGGTTTGTTCCTTTTGTTTAGAGACTAATTAAACGGCATAACTCCCAAACATTTTTTTTTCTCGTTATTTTGAGATCTAAAGACTCACCTGCAGTTACAGTTTCCCGCCACAGGGGCCGCCAAAGACAACGTGCACACAACTGCATGTCAGAGAGTTTAACTAAGAATTAAAGTGGACTTTTCCACCTTTGACGTGTTTTTGTCAGGAGTTCAACAGTTAGCGCTTCTCTTATAATTATAGTTACAGTCTTTCCAGCTATATATTTATCTCACGGTGTCTCTGTATTTACGCCTCGGCAGCTGTACTTATCTCGGCTGCTTGGGCTTGTTATTACGTACTTATGATGTCTGGAGTGACTGTGACTCCACAGATCGACTCAAAACAGGGAAAACTGTTCAAACTGGGACCAAAAACTTCTTCTGTTGTTCTGCGTTGATAATATTGGGAGATGGGTGTCGTAAAATTGCAATTTTATGCATTTTATGCCGCTACATAAAGAATCAGATTACTCCTTAATGTGAGGATTTTCTCTG
>NC_136591.1:40152780-40212780 GCF_910589615.1 Taurulus bubalis | reverse complement strand
TAGTAGAACCCCCTTGGTGGGTTCCAAATGAACCCCTTGGAATATAAAAGGGTTCTTAGTAGAACCCCCTTGGTGTGTTCCAGATGAACCACTTGGAATATGAAAGGGTTCTTAGTAGAACCCCCTTGGTGGGTTCCAGATGAACCCCATGGAATATGAAAGGGTTATTGGTAGAACCCCCTTGGTGGGTTCCAGATGAACCCATTGGAATACAAAAGGATTCTCAGTAGAACCCCCTGGGTGATATCTTGTTAGCACCCTTAGAAGGCGGAAAGGTCCTGGGTAGAACCTCTAGAGAGGGTTCTGGGTGGAACCATTAAGCACTCGAAGGGTTCCCTGTAGAACCTTTCATACGGGGTTCTCGTTGGAATCTTTCACAGATGTTCGGTTCTATGTAGAAAACTATGAAAGCGTTCCAGGTGGAACCTTTATAAAAGGTTCTACTAAATAAGGTTCTCCCATGGGGACAAGTCGCAGAACCCTATGAAGTTCCAGTTGGCATGTTTAGTGAACAACGCTGACTTTTAAAAGATGTTCATATTATCAACTGACATGTAATTTTATACGTGAGGGAACAAAAACTAGCTGCCTGTCCTTTACATCCTGTGTTTGTTTAGTTTTTTTTCCTCATTCTTGTTTTTATTAACTAAGTTTAATGTGTTAACTAAGTAAACTGTGTTACACTTGTAGAACTAATACACACACTCAGAGTACACTTCTCAGTATTCTGCTAAATCTCAGTGAAGGGACGATTTTTTACTTATTTATTGTTTCTAACTATTCCGTGGAGATATCTCCACCAAATAACTGTTGTTTTTTTCCGTGTGCCGGGTGAAGTCGTCTTTGCTGCATTTGAGGAGCAATAAGGAAGTGTGTAGTGGGGAAACACAACACAAATAAACTGAATTGAATTGAACACTTTGAGGGTGAGGTTTAAGGCTGATTTGGGGGGTTTCTATGTCACTGTATTGACTTTATTCGTGTAGTTCAAAACAGTGGCGACTTAAACCGAGTCAATTACCGTCGGTTACTTATATAACGTCTTTTCACAGGAAACACATTTGGGTTTAGGCAACAAAAATACGTAGTTGGGTATATGAATAGATCGTCGTTTGGGTTAAAATAACTATGGAAGTGGCGTGAAAAAACCTCAACGTTGACTTCCTGTTTCACGCGAGGAACGAGGTCTTTATACGTCCTGGTTCAAGATTACGTGGCTAACGTGGGGATATGAAGATACTGGACTCAATATCTTTAGATTTTGGTCCGTTGTTGGAATGAAACAAGCGTTTTTCTAATACATCGCCTTGGGCATTTTTCACTATTTTCTGCCATTTTACAGACAAAACGATCAATCGTTGATTAAATGATCGTATAGTTTCAGGCATACGTCGGTCTCTTTCAAACAGGAAGTGAAGCAACAAGAGAATATCAATCCGTTGGTTTCAACAAGCTAATATTATGGAATGGCAACAGACACAAAAGTTAGTTTTTTATTTATTGCCTTCATGTGATCATGAAACACTCACACTGAGGAGGTTTCTTTTTGCAGATGCAAAGACAACTTCACCCCTTTGTGTGTTTGTATGCATGTGTATGTATTGTGTTTGACCTGGGCTCAACATTATGACTTCGATGGATTTAGTGAACTCTTCATTCTTAACAAAGTATTCACAAATGTTCCTCAGATGCTACAAAACCAGAACAACTGCCAGTTGGGAGACGGTGTCACCTGATTCCTCTGAAAGCCCCTTTTTCTCTTGAATTATGTGACTTAAATCACATGAAGTGATCCGCCTTTTTTTTCTAATTGTACTTTCACATTTCAAGAAAAAACAAGTGACTGATATTTACTGAAAAGTCTATTTTAACACACGTCTCTTAACAAAGCGAAACCCTTGGAGAGACGCTAGCAGTGGTTATGGGAGGCGTGCAGCGTTGGTGAGGGGTTTGTGATGCTGCATTCACACTGAGAGCGACCTTTACTCGACACCACTCATGTTTGGACGGTTTACATGGAGCTACAACCAGCAGCCGTTAGCTTAGCATTGAGACTGGGTCCGATTGGTGGTTTCCAGTCCAATCACAACTTAAAACGAGCCCAATTCAATAAAAACCTAAAACAAATCTATAAATTCAGAATATTACGCTGCCCAACTGTAATAGTAATAATACTTATAACCAATTTTTAGGTTTAGCTAGTTGGAAAATGACCTAAAATATTAAGTTCACCATTAAACCAACCAATGGGTGCCACCGTTCTTCCAGCTTCCTGTTATCTTTCTAGAGAACTCGGAGGCTTCGATTGGCTGGAATTAGCACCTTTTTAAGGCAACCACATTGACACACCAGGAGGCACACATACCTCCTCATCTTGCTTTGTTTAGGCTCATAGTTAATTGTCTTAATAATAAAGCTCATTCTGTGAATGCAAGTTTTTAAACTCTGATGGCAACCAAGCAGCTAAAAGATGCCTTATTTCTGTTGGTTTTCATAGAGTTGTTGACGGCAGGAATGTTTTTCATAACTACGGTCGACCGCTCTCCAAACACAGGTATCACGTAACGTACATCCTCGCCCAGGTTTGGTTTAGCTGTACATAGGAAGGTTCATATTTTATATCGATGATGTGCAATTTTAATGAAGGGAAAGTTACTGCATTTGTTTTCTATCTCGGTCAAACAAAACACAGGTTTGAAATGTTTTTGGATGAGTTGCACGAAGGATTTGTGGTCTAAATTAAACTGGAAAAAGCTTCTCTTGCCTTTTCTGTATAATCTGAAGACGTTACAGTCTCTCTTCACTCTTAAATCAAACACCTAAAAACATTACAAACTAAACGTTTTGCGTCCAGGTAGGTGTTATTTTCCAGTGTACTCACTTGCTTGTTTAACTCTGTGGAAAAAAAAAAAGCAGTTGATCAGTTTTTTTTGTATCGTCGCTCAACGGGGTGCGCTTGTTTCGGTTCCTCCACGCTGGTGCCTCCTTACCACTGATTCTATTATTTTAAAACATTCACCAGCTGTCTGCTGAAACAAAAACAAGTGCACCCCATTTTGCTGTTTTCCTGGACAGAAGGAATGTGTGTTCAAACAAAGAGGGCCTGGAATTAATGATTACAATGAGCTACAAGTGGCTCGTAATTGCAGGGCTCTCAAGTTTTTAAGACAGGTGAGAGTGACATATCTCCCCCCCCACCCCCCGCCCTCGCCCATGCCGTATGCCCACAGACCAGCTCCCCTCCTCCCCATATTATTAATAGCTTTATTTTCATTGGTTGCTGGATTACATTTCACCCAGATACAACAGATTCCTTTTTCTGATTGGCTATTCGTATCGCCCATTTCTTTTTTTTGATTGGCTGATGAGTGGCACCTCGCGGCAGAGCTCCAGGGGATTCGGGGGAGACGTGCTTGATTCCTCCATGGTGAGGGCAGCGCGACCAGGTCATGTTTGTGCGCTGCGGCACATTAAATAGCCTAGAGTTTTTTTTTCAGCGTGAGAAATACGATGTGTGGCGGGAGGGCGTGACTTAAGACCGAAATGCGTGACAGTCACGCTCAATGCGTGACACTTGAGAGCCCTGTAATTGCTTTTTTTGTTATCATAACTTGGAAGAATTTGTAGCTAATCCCCAAAAACATCAACATAAGAAGGAATATACCGTAAATGTCGGGTTACAAGCCGCTCCTACCTCCGGTCAGTGTCCCCGCTGTAGCAAGCTAGGAGCAGCGCTAACTGCTAGCTAGCGCTGCTGCTGCTACCGGCCGCTGCTACTGCTAGCTAGCGTTGTTGCTGCTACCGGCCGCTGCTGCTGCTACTGCCCGCGTCGCCTCTGCCCAAGTCGGGTGTCGAGCCTGGTCATATTTTGGCACAAATGGGGAATTTCTTCAGCTGGTAATACTCTATTTGATGGCTGGTTGCCCCAAATTAAGTTTGTTTCACGCCCTTCAAAGAGTTTATTATGATGTGTTTTCATGATGAACAAGTTTACAACCGACTGATGTTTTATTTATTGTTACTACATTGAAACCGTGACCTGTGTATTATTCCTATTGACCTGCTGCTCATCAATTGGAAGTAAAACGGATTCTTTTGAACTTCACTGGCTCCTTTTTCCTACTTTTTCCAAGGATTTGTCTTAATTCTGAAGATTAATTACGTTTGAGGGGTTAATAAATAGACAAACAACAAAACCAACAAGTCCACATTGGCAGGTAAGGAGTTAAAAAGTAATAAAACTAATAATACCGTTTGACATAAAATATATAATGATCCTGAATAGAGTTGTAGTTTATGTCTTCTTCATTGAAGCAGGCGACCCCCTCTCTGACCAGCACCAACTACCTGATTCACTGTCAGTTACTGTATCTCTACATGATATTTATACATCACGTCTGTATGCGCTACACTGGATTATAAACATCACACCTGATCCACATCAAACTGGACACATGGTAGGACTGCGTTTACGTTATTCCTCATGTGTGCTCTTCATCTGCAGCTCTACTCAGTTCAACCACAAGGGGGCACAACTGGCTTTCAGACAGACTTTAACCGAATACTGAACACGGTTCACTTTATACCAGAATTTAACATAAAGACTTAGTGCATATATAAAGTCAGAGGCAAAACATGTTCTGGTTTGACCACCCTGATGATCACTTTTTCTTAACGCACACAAAGTCCCTCTTCTCTGAGCAGGGGAAGTCGTTCCACATTCCCCAGCCTGGAAAAAATAACACATAGATATTATATACTTACAGATAATGAACCTCATGAAGGAACATTTTAGTTCTAAAGTGATTGTTTCAACGTGATGAAAGTCACATGATCAGGAGAAGGTGCACGTTCGTGTTAAATGATCATCTGTGCAATCAACGATTCGTAATTCCGTCATAAGGCCACATGTTTTTTGTGTCAGTAGTATTTATGCTTCTGAAAGTTTACTGAACATAAATGTTACAGTTCTGGGTTCATCACTATGAGCAACCTCTCATATACAAGTATTCATGTGATCCTTGTTCATGTAAACATATTGATGATTGCAGATTTAAACTACAACTTTATTCACAATATCTCATAGTGATCCTTAAATCAAAAGTGTTTTTAATCTGCATATGAATCTACTTGTTTGTATTAGAAATGTATATTTAAAAAAGATCAATGTGGCAACCTCTCTTAAAGACAGTTTTTCATATTCAAAAGTTATTTTTATATAATCTATGTTCCGTCACCCTTCTCATTTGCAACAATGCAGTCCTCTTGTCCTCCAACATTGGTTGGTTCATTCTCTAAGAGCAACCCTAGGTTTCTCTTTAGCACTGTGGCCAGGCTGGCTGAGAGTCATAGCTCGGTGGATCTGTGTATTCCTATAGACCTCGGTAGTAATGACTTCATGAACTTCTTCAATGGTAAGATTCTGGCTATTAGAGACAGGATCGGTGATCTCCTGCCCTCGGCTACTGCCGGTCCATCCTCAGGTGGGATGGCCATGGAGGAGGCTGTGGGCCCTGCTGTGTGTCTGGATGGATTTTTTACCATCAACCTCGACCAACTGTCTTCAATGGTTTCTACTTCTAAATCGTCTACCTGTCTCCTGGACCCTGTTCCGACTAAGCTGTTTAAGGAAGTTGTACCTTTAATTAGCGCCTCTCTACTAGATATTATCAATGGGTCTTTACTAACGGGTCATGTACCACAGTCTTTTAAAGTAGCTGTAATTAAACCTCTTCTTAAGAAGCCACTCTGGATCCAGATGTGTTGGCTAACTACAGACCTATCTCTAACCTTCCCTTCCTCTCTAAGATACTGGAGAAGGTAGTCGCAAACCAGTTGTGTGACTTTTTACATAAGAATAGTTTATTTGAGAAGTTTCAGTCAGGATTTAGAAAGCATCATAGCACAGAGACAGCACTAGTGACAATTACTAATGACCTTCTAGTTGCATCAGATAGGGGACTTGTCTCTGTACTGGTCTTGTTAGACCTTAGTGCAGCGCTTGACACCATTGACCATGACATCTTATTACAGAGACTAGACCAGTCGATTGGTATTAAAGGTACAGCACTAAGCTGGTTTAAGTATTTATCAGATTGATCTCAGTTTGTATTTGTAAACGATATTTTACTCGGCCCAGAACACCTCAGAAATCAAGTATCTGATAATATGGTTTCTCTGGATGGCATCGCTCTGGCATCTACCACCACCGTAAGGAATCTCAGAGTTATCTTTGACCAGGACCTGTCCTTTGGCTCCCACGTGAAACAGATCTCAAGGACCGCCTTTTTTCACATACGGAACATCTCAAAGATCCGGCACATCCTGTCTCAACGCGATGCAGAAACATTGATCCTCGCATTTGTTACCTCAAGACTGGATTACTGTAACTCAGGTATCAAGCTGCTCCGGAAGTCCCTTGGATCTCTCCAGTTGAACCAGAATGCTGCAGCTCGTGTACTAACGAGGACGCGGAAGATAGATCACATTACTCCTGTACTAGCTGCTCTCCACTGGCTTCCTGTAAGACCGAGAATCATATTTAAAATCCTTCTCCTTACCTACAAAGCCTTAACTGGTGATGCACCATCATATCTTAAGAACCTTATAGTGCCATATTACCCCACGAGAGCATTACGCTCACTGAATGCAGGGTTCCCTGTGGTTCCTAGAGTGTTAAAAAGTAGGTTGGGGGCTAGAGCTTTCAGTTATCGGGCTCCTCTTTTGTGGAATCAGCTTCCACTTTCAGTCCGGGGGGCAGACACAGTCACCTCATTTAAGAGTAGACTTAAGACTTTCCTCTTTGATAGCTCCTTTTTACCCTTTCGCTAAGGCTGAGCCCTACAGAGGAAACTCATCTCTTTACCCTATCGCTAAGGCTGAGCCGGCCACCTTCCGGCTCAGCTCCTCTTCACCAAGACGGCCCGGTACAGCGCCTGTTTTACTGCTGCAGCCGCACCGATCCACCAGTCGATCTCCCGCTCCACCTTACCCTCACTCGTGAACAAGACCCCGAGATACTTGAACTCCTTCGCTTGGGGTAGGCACTCCGTCCCACCTGGAGGGAGCAATCCACCGGTTTCCGGCAGAGCACCATGGCCTCAGATGTGGAGGAGCTGACTCTCATCCCCGCCGCTTTACACTCGGCTGCAAAACGCCCCAGTGAATGCTGGAGGTCACGGTCCGAGGAGGCAAACAGGACCACATCATCTGCAAACAGCAAAGAGGCGACCCCGAGACCCCTGAACCTGATGTTCTCCGCCCTCTGGCTGCGCCTAGATATCCTATCCATAAAAGTCACAAACAGGGACGGTGATAATAAGAATTCTTTACGATTAATACTTTTTTCAAACTCATTGGCCTTGACTCATTTTCAGTAAAGAATATATAACAGAACACATCTTCAATGACCACCCACTGTACACCCACCTGCACATTTATATTACACACAGGATGTTGGGGTCAACTGGACCCGGGGCTCATAAGAGTGTGGACATTGTAGGTCCTGAGTACCTTCACTCTGTCCTCCTGTCTGGGCCGGCTATAGTGTGTGCATGACACACACACACACACACACACACACACACACACACACACACACACACACACACACACACACACACACACACACACACACACACTATAGCCCTTCAGTTCACGCACAAGGTTGCAACACTGTTAGTAAACTCAAGTGCCGACACCTGTCTGCTCTCACTTTCCCGCTCATTTTACTCTGTCTTGTTGAACCAGTCTTTATTTGCTCAAACTCCATCCCAGCTGCAGATTGGGAGCAAAAAGCAAAATATATATATAATTATTAAAACAAAAAAGGGTCACTTCTGGGTCAGGGAGTTGGAAAAGACCCAAACTGGGCTGAGCTGAGTTTAGACTGAATTAGGTCTGAAATAAATAAGCAAACAAGCAAAGAAACTAAACAAACGCATTTACATTACTTATTTATTTTATGCTGCCAGTGTAATCAGAGAATGTTGTTGCTGAAAACACACTGAAAGTGACAGTTTGGATATTTTGACATCAGTCACTGGGGATACAACAGAACCTCAACTCAGCTGAAGAGAGTTTCAGCTGAATGTTGTTCTCACGCCTTAAACAAGAGTCTGTCTCTCAGAGACATGGGAATACTTTATTACTGTTTGTTCTGATAATCACATGGTAATGATCCATTTGGGCACATTGGCAGAACATACACAGGGCATGAGAGTTGAGTATAAGAGAGAAGAAGATCCACCTGACAGTCAGACAGACGAGCAGCAGAAACCAGAACACATCTGTGGTGAGTACACTTTACAGAATACAGGAGCTGCTGGTCTGACGCTGCCTCCATCAGTCACTTAGTTTGTCACTGTTATTATTAACGGATAGAGGCAGCGGGAAACCAGCAACTCTGTGTTCTGATGGGGAGAATTACTGTTGTACCTTACACTTATACATTTCAATGATATAATCCAGTAAATATGTTATCTTCACCTTAAGCATTTATGTTTTTCTACAATCAAAGTAGGTCTGAGTCATGCGTCCATCTGTGGTCACTGCTGTCCTGCTGTTGGTGGGCATCATCAACACTGTGACAGCACGACCTTACCGTTGCAGTTCCCGTGAGTACCGTGAGCAAAATAGCATTGAACTAAAACCCAAGCAAACTCAAGAAACTTGGTCATTGAAGCACTTGTGTTCTCACAGGTGCTCCTTGGGATTTATTTACAAAATTCCTCGTACGAATTGTGCCGAACGTGGATGAGTCCGCTATGGAGAGAGTCGCTGTATGACATACATCACGGTTAAAAAGACTTTCCAGTAGGCACAGGTGATAAAACACACACACACACACACACACACACACACACACACACACGACACGGGTAAAAAAAGAAGATAAATTCATCCTTTTCATGTCTTATATGTTCTGATAAAGTTCTGGTGAAGACTAGCACTCTTTCACATTTCTAATGATTTCAGGATTTATGCCACTCTTTGGATAGTGAACTGTTGTCAATACACAATCAAGTTGAGAAGAATAAGCCTCCCGGTCCTTGGTCTTTGGGCATCGACAGCTCTCTCTGGTCAATACTGGAACAGCACAAGGTCACTGTGACTATCTACATCCTGTGTCCTTTTAACCAGTGAACCCTCTCATTAAACTTCTATTCAGGCTGGCTACGCACTGTGTAGTATGGGGCCGCTCCCTGTTCCCATAAATGTTCTCTTATAACCCGAGTCATGTCCGGACACATGTGTGTGTGTGTGTGTTGTATGTGATTTTTGCAGTTGTACTTTAAGCATAATTTAAAACCAAGCACAAGACTTGATATTAAGTAAAAATAAATGTTTAAATATTTCTTTAACTAAAATGTGCATCACATCCTGTCACGTCGCTGTCAAGCCCCTTTCCCTGCAGGTGGCTACTCGTGATTTGCATAGCCCCGCCCTCGCTAAACTATCAATGGATGAATTAAAAAAAGAAAAGTCATGGAGGAAAATAGAGTTTAATTTGTGGAAGTATTAATTTGCTTTCACTGCCAACGATGCTGGCTGTATTGAGTTCAGTGCAGGTGAGTGACATCAAGAGGACATTCAGAGCTAGAAGGCAGTTCACGTTGATGAAAACCACCAACTTTTGCTTTGGCTATACTAAATATTTATGTTCCCAAAGGAATACCTGTGGGAACACAAGTGCGTTAACCCTTGTATGGTGTTCGAGTCTGTGAGACCCCTTTTTCATTTGTTATCAAAATAAAAATGATCCATCCATTCATTTTCATCCGCTTATCTGGGGTCGGGTCGCGGTGGCAGCAGGCCCGGCAGGCCGACCCAAGCTTCCCTCTCACCCGCAACATTTTCCAGCTCCTTCTGGGGAATCCCGAGGCGTTCCCAGACAAGCTAGGAGATATAATCCCTCCAGCGTGTCCTTGGTCTTCCCCGGGCTCTCCTACCAGTTGACCTGCCTGGGAAAACCTCTAATGGGAGGTGTCCAGGAGGCATCCTGACTAGATGCCCGAACCACCTCAGCTGATTCCTTTCGACACGAAGGAGCAGCGCCTCAACTCCAAGTTCCCTCCTGATGTACGGGCTCCTTACCCTATCTCCAAGGTTCCTCCTGATGTCCGAGCTCCTTACCCTATGCCCAAGGTTCCCCCTGATGTACGAGCTCCTTACCCTATCTCCAAGGTTCCTCCTGATGTACGAGCTCCTTACCCTATCTCCAAGGTTCCCCCTGATGTACGAGCTCCTTACCCTATCTCCAAGGTTCCTCCTGATGTCCGAGCTCCTTACCCTATCTCCAAGGTTCCTCCTGATGTCTGAGCTCCTTGCCCTATCTCCAAGGTTCCTCCTGATGTCTGAGCTCCTTGCCCTATCTCCAAGGTTCCTCCTGATGTCTGAGCTCCTTGCCCTATCTCCAAGGTTCCTCCTGATGTCTGAGCTCCTTACCCTATCTCCAAGGTTCCTCCTGATGTCTGAGCTCCTTACCCTCCTTGCCCCCCAACACAACCCCCCCCCCTCACCATACACAACAGCCCTGTGTCTGCAGTGGAGTCCTTCAGGTTCTGGGATCCACAATCTCCCGGGACTTGAAGTGGACCGCCAACATCAACACCATCCGGAAAAAGGCCCAGCAGAGGCTGTACTTCCTGTGCCAGCTCAGGAAGTTCAACCTGCTGATCCTGTTTTACTCCATCATCCAGTCTGTCCTCTGCTCTTCCATCACTGTGTGGTTTGGATCGGCCACCAGACAGGACAGAGACAGACTACAGCGGATAGTCAAGTCTGCAGAGAGAACTATTGGTTGCAGCCTGCCCTCCATCCTGGACTTGTACACCTCCTGAGACAGGAAGCGGGCTGGAAAGATCACTGCAGACCTCTCACACCCTGGACACAAGCTGTTCCAACTCCTCCCCTCTGGTAGGCGTAAACTAGATTCCAACACTGCATATTTAAAACCAAAGTGTGACACAAACTCACATCACGCTTCACTTCAGAGATTTCTGAGTGATTGAGGGTTCAAGTCTGACCTGTTACGTAACTCTGCTTCTAAATAAAGGACGTGTTTTGATGGAAGGTTTTTAAATACATTGGGCCCATTTTCAGACTTTAACCCTTTACATATCTGGAAGAAGTATTTAGATACTTTACTTCAGTAAAAGTACTAATGCCACACTGTAAAAAATGCTCAAGCTGCAGTAAAAAGTTCCTTCAGTAAAAGTATGTGAGCGTAATCAGTAAAACAAATCAGCAGAGTGGCGACCAGATAAACGCGAGGATTCATCACCGGAACACACGGAACGGATGTTTCCTTCTCATCGGAGTGGACGTGAACACTTCAGAAACGTGATCCGGATCCTCAGACAGACGCCCCGTGGAGATCCTCCTTCACTGAGAGTGCACTTCCCATTTGGGTGTTGCATTCAGGACCACCGGGAAAAGTTAGGACAAAACATAAAACAAATACAGTTCGCACATGAAGAGTTATTGTCATCCTGAATACAGTTGTAGGTATTCGCTTTGTTAACACAGTAAGTAACACTTTTAATAAAATTACAATGAGGGCAAAAACAAATCATAATGTCTTAGAAAGCATTTATTTATAACAATATGGACAAATCAACTTCTCTTTACAATTCTGCGTTTTTTTTTTTCTTTGCGTGTGGATTTGACTTGGAAGTGTAATTTCCTATTTTTATGGAACGGTCTTCAACGTCACATGTGACTGAATATGAAGGGTTGTCCCTGAGAGGTGGGGCAATCTCCAGGTCATGAACTTTCAAGTTTTTCATGTATACATTATCAATATACAGTATATTAGTATATATCTTCCACCTAATGCTGCTGTCTGGGTCGTGCGTTTGAGTCCTGTGTTTTTTCCCCTTTGGTTCACCAGTCATAACAGGGACTTAGTAAATAAACAGTAGTATTCAAAGTCTGTCTGAAAGTCTGTTGTGCCCCCTTGTGGTCGAACTGAGAACTCATGCTGAGGACAGGTGGGATGTTTAGCTCTTGTGTGGACACATACAACAGACATATATTAATATTATATTAATATTATATTAATATTAATATATATATATGTATATATTAATATATATTATATATATATATATATATATATATATACACATTAAGTAATTGTTGGATTATATGTGTTCAGATAATGGACCTCATGAAGGAACAATTATGTGTTAAAGTGATCGTTTCAACTGGATGAAAGTCACATGATCAGGAATAGGTGCACGTTCATGATAAATGATCATCTGTGTAATCAATGCCCCAAAATTACTTTATAAGAACAAATGTTTTTATTCATGATTTGTCTTCTATGACAATGTTGGAGGAAAACAGTTTTCTGTTAAATGCATTCTGTCTTGAGGAGAGAAGACTTGAAATTGCAATTATTAAAGTTAACATGTTGTATTTTCTGACTCTGCTTCTTCTTGCAATAATGTCCTGATTGATGACTTTACAACAGCGTCCAGTAACAATCTTTCCAACATACACTTAATGAATGTATTGTTATATAATAAAACACAACACATTTAGTATCATTATTTTGACAACTTCTCTTAAACCTCTCATGTGTTATTTAAGAACTGCTCTGGGCCCTATTCTTCATACCTGGCTAGAAAGATGATGACAGAAAGATTCACAAATATATTCGATTTACAAATGCACACAGAAGGGTTTACAAATACATTCCAATAATTTATTTAAATGTAAAAAAAAAAAATCACAAATATATTTCTACATTTGTATGTATTTGTGCGTTGATTTTTCTATTTCTTTGTGGATTTGTATGGATTTATTTGTGGATCGCATTGCATTTGTTTGGAGATGAGTTTCCTCTGTAGGGCTCAGCCTTAGCGAAAGGGTAAAGAGATGAGTTTCCTCTGTAGGGCTCAGCCTTAGCGAAAGGGTAAAGAGATGAGTTTCCTCTGTAGGGCTCAGCCTTAGCGAAAGGGTAAAGAGATGAGTTTCCTCTGTAGGGCTCAGCCTTAGCGATAGGCGGTGCGTCGTTACAATGACATGGCCCGCTTTTAGTAAGACAGAATAAATCAATATGATCATCTGATAAAAAATTTCACTAATACAGCTTTAGATGACAGCTCTGATAATTAAGAGTCCACATTTAATTATCCCATTTTGTTGCACTTTTGTGTTGGTGGTGTTAACTTTCATGAGGTTATTTTGTATTTTCTTGTGTTTACTTTTGACTTAATTAACTCCAGTGGCCGTGTGCAGACAGTCTCTGTAGGGTTTCGGGTGGGGAACTTGTCTAATGGAAGCACAGAGAAGCATGTAAGACTGAAACTCTGCTTCCTGCTGTGAACTCTGGCTTGTCATGGATTAAATTCACTAATAATCTGGGCGGTGGAATGATGACATGCAGATAAACAAGTCATCGCTGGTCAAGAAGGGACACATAATAAATACACAACCTCTTAGTTTTCTACTTTTCATGACAGGTGAGGCCTCCCCTGACGTCACCTCCCTGAGCTCCACCTAAACAAACTCAAACATTTACAGAACAATAATAAGATTACAAAGTACCGCCCACATTGTTTGATTGACAGGTGAAGAACAAGCTCTCAGCAACAATGATGGACAAAGCGTAACCCCGCCCCCTGCTGGAGACAAGCCGGGATGAACCCCACACACACAGTGAAGGCGCGTCAGCCAGCTATCAAACTGTTTCTAGAACATACCAGAGTCATATTACACTGTAAAAACATGGCGGCTACACAGGAAACCAAAGCACATCAACTCACGTGATGACACTTTGGTGGGCGTCACATTTTAATGTTTGCCAGTAACTGTATTTTATATTTTGGGCATTTTTTGGGAAGACAAAAGAAGAAAGAACTTTGTTCATTCTTGAAACAAGAAAGACTTCATTCATCATGTAAACCACATCAAACTCAAGGCCCGCCGCGTTATTTTATGTGGCTTCATGGACCCGTTTTCAGTGAATCGCGGACCTTTGCATGGGCTTTTATTTTGAAGGGGATTTTTTACGTGCTTTTATTTTGAAGGAGATTGTTTTATGCAGCGGAGCGCCATCTATTCACACTCCTCAATGCTGCGTTCACAACACGTCTTACTTGCATGATTTTACACATTGGACTATTTGTGATAGTTAAGCTTCATTACCGACTTTTTTATTCCATGTTTGTGCATGAAAACACTGAGTCTGTTAAAAAGGCTGAAGTTATACAAATATTATGTGTGTTGTACTACCTCATGTCCTTAAGATGCACTTTTTGGTTTTTAATTGAGTGCAAAAGGGAATGTTTATTAAAAAAAATGTGTGTTGGCATACTGTGATATTGTGTACTTTCTCAGGTTCAAACTGCACCATATCATTAAATTAATTTGAGAAGTTGAATATGTTCCTTACATTGGATCTCAGCTTGTCATGAAGGGGTCAAGGTGGGTCCTGCAGCCAGACCAGTAGAACCACTGCCCCAGACCAGTGGAACCACTGCCCCAGACCAGTTGAACCACTGCCCCAGACCAGTAGAACCACTGCCCCAGACCAGTAGAACCACTGCCCCAGACCAGTTGAACCACTGCCCTAGACCAGTTGAACCACTGCCCTAGACCAGTTGAACCACTGCCCCAGACCAGTTGAACCACTGCCCCAGACCAGTAGAACCACTGCCCCAGACCAGTTGAACCACTGCCCCAGACCAGTTGAACCACTGCCCCAGACCAGTAGAACCACTGCCCCAGACCAGTTAAACCACTGCCCCAGACCAGTTCAACCTTTGCCCCAGACCAGTGGAACCACTGCCCCAGACCAGTTCAACCTTTGCCCCAGACCAGTTGAACCACTGCCCCAGACCAGTGGAACCACTGCCCCAGACCAGTAGAACCACTGCCCCAGACCAGTGGAACCACTGCCCCAGACCAGTTGAACCACTGCCCCAGACCAGTGGAACCACTGCCCCAGACCAGTAGAACCACTGCCCCAGACCAGTAGAACCACTGCCCCAGACCAGTTGAACCACTGCCCCAGACCAGTAGAACCACTGCCCCAGACCAGTTGAACCACTGCCCCAGACCAGTAGAACCACTGCCCCAGACCAGTTGAACCACTGCCCCAGACCAGTTGAACCACTGCCCCAGACCAGTAGAACCACTGCCCCAGACCAGTTGAACCACTGCCCCAGACCAGTAGAACCACTGCCCCAGACCAGTTGAACCACTGCCCCAGACCAGTAGAACCACTGCCCCAGACCAGTAGAACCACTGCCCCAGACCAGTAGAACCACTGCCCCAGACCACATGCATGTCTTTATTTGCTCACAATTACTTGTTGGACCAGTTATGTCTTTCTCAACTGTGACAAAAAAGCTTTAAAGAAAGTTAATATAATAACAACGTGCGTTTGATCTTTGTCTTTGTTATTTTCTTCTGTTTTAAGTTTGATCTTTATAATTGTATATTTATCATAATTTAGTAATGTGGGTTTCTTAACCCTAAATTAAATGGACTTCTGTCATAGTAACAGAGAAATTTGCTTCCATATATTTTTACATTCATATAAATGCATGTACAATATTTGTACACTTGAATAAACAATAATCTGATACAAAGACAGTTAACATGATGCTGGGAGGAGTTAAATGTCTACAGTGTTACAGTTACAACCCTTTGAGGACGACCATGATGCTGATGAGGCCCGGGGTGAAAATGAGTTTGACACCCCTGATGTAAACCTTCAGTTTGTTCACATCCCATCAGTAAAGTCTGTTAAATTAGTTTCACCTGAATCTCACTTATGTAAAATAATAGTGAATGACTTCCTTATTGATTATGATCATGATACTTTATTTTATAATACAACATAGTACATCATTTGTATGTTGATTCAGACAACAACAACATTTAGTCTCACACATATAAAGATAGAATACTTTACAGGAAGTGGTGAGAATAAAATATCTAGGATAAAGAAGCTCTGGTGCTTTCTCTCTTTAAGACCCATGCAGAGGAAGAGACACAACAACAAATACATCAACAACAATATTCATCAAACATTTAGAGATCAGAGAAGTTTACATTTTCCTGCAGAGAAATATGAGTTCAGGTCAACAAAGATGACCATGAGCAGTGAGAGCCTCCACGACTAAACAGACACAGGAAGGAGCTCAAACATCTACACAACAATAATGAGAACACGTCAAAGCACCGCCCACAATGTTTGATTGACAGGTGAAGAGAAATCAGCTCTCGAACAATAACATCAGTTTAAGAATTAAAACACATAATTGAACCTGCTGTCCCTTAAATCACTTCTGTCTGTTTGAGTTGACAGAACTCAGCAGTGGCTCCATCATAATAAGACCCAACTCCAGCATAGAGAGGCTGAGTGAATGAGGTCTGGACTCTGTGGAGGAGAGTCATGGTTTCAGAGACGCTGTAGAAGGACAGAACACCTGCTGTGTGATCCAGGTACACTCCTACTCTGGAGGACGGAGGACCAGAGACGGGAGCTCTGATGTTGTTGTACCAGAATGCAAAACTGTTGTTGTCACAACGTAACGCCCAAGATTTGTCATTCAATCCAAACCCACATTCATTACTGCTCCCTGTTCTGCTGATATTCTTGTATGAGACTGATACAAAAACTCCTCCTCCTCTCCTCTCCACCTCCCAGTAACAACGTCCAGTCAGACTCTCTCTACTCAGGACCTGAAACCAACCACCAGTGAATCTGTCTGTGTGACTAGAATAAGACTGATGTTCCTTCATTAATGTTGCTTTTCTGTTCCCCTCAGATAATAACAGCAGTGTGTGTGCTGTGTTTGGATCCAGAGTGATGTCACGTGAATACCTTAAGAATCCAGCTCTGGTCTTGGGCTCTGGTTGTGACAGTAAAACGTCCACTTCAGTCCCTGCCAGTGAGACGTTTGTCCACTCGTCCCTCAGGACGTCCTGTAGTTTATCTCTGACTTCTGACACAGCCGCCGTCACGTCCTCAAAGTATCTCAGAGGACGGATGTCGATGCCGGTGGAGTCTGTAGACTCACTGAGTGGTGCCAGTGAGGGGTAGTTGTGTAGGAACTGGTTGTGATCCTCTGTGTGTGAGAGCAGCTTCAGCTCAGCGTCCTTCCTCTTCAGCTCAGCGATCTCCTGCTCCAGCTTCTCCTGAAGCTCTTTGACTCGACTCACTTCCCTTTTCTGCTGGGATCTGACCTGCTGCTTCACATCGGAGCTTCTGTTCTCCAGGAGACGGATCAGCTGGGTGAAGATCTTCTCGCTGTCCTCCACCGCTTCATCAGCTGAGAGATTGACGGCCTCCACCTCCTGATGGAGCAGCTTCACGTCCTTCTCTCTGTCCTGGATTCTCTGCTGGATGTTTAGTCGACTCCCCTCCAGCTCTCTCTGCCTCTCGGTCCTTTCTGCTGCAGCTGAGACTGTGTCGTGGCCTTTATGGTCATCCATTAAGCAGAGATAACAGATGCACTGCTGATCAGTACGACAGAAGATCTTCATCACCTCATTGTGACGAGAGCAGATGTTCTCCTGGAGCTTCTTGGACGGCTCCACCAGCTTGTGCTTCTTTAATGGAGCCGCTTCATAATGAGGCTGAAGGTGTTTCTCACAATAAGAGGCCAGACACACCAGACAGGACTTGAAGGCCTTCCGTCTCCTCCCAGTGCAGACATCACAGCCCACATCTTCAGGTCCAGCATAGCAGTGATCAGCAGCAGCAGCTTGGAGTCCAGTCTTCTTCAGCTCCTCCACTAAAGCTGCCAGCATGGTGTTTTTCAGCAGGACAGGCCTCGGTGTGAAGCTCTGCCTACACTGAGGGCAGCTGTGGAGTTTCTTACCATCCTCTTCGTCCCAGTGGGCTTTAATACAGTTCATGCAGTAGCTGTGTCCACAGGAAGTAGTCACCGGATCCTTCAGTAGATCCAGACAGATGGAACAAGAGAAGCTTTCCCGATCCAGCTGAACTCCTTGCTGCGCCATTTCAGCTCTCAGTAGCAACGACTGTCTGAGTTTCACTTCCTGAGAAACGACTCTGCTTTGACTTGATCTGAACAACACGTGATGTTCAGTGAACGGGGCGCGTCAGCTCTATTGCTTCACCACCATGTTGGTTACACCCATCTGTAAAGCTGTAGATCTGAAGGGGAGGGAAGAGGACAGAGTCCAGCGGCTGTGTTAGAGAGCAGGAGGAAGAGGGAGGGCTTATCAAGCTGTGGTTCATTCCAGGAAGAGGAGCGGCGCTGTGAATGTGAACTTTGTTTTACTCTTTAAAAAAAATACTTCTGCGAGTGATAAACCAGTATTTCAAGCTTCAATTTGTATGTGTGCAGTTTTATTCCTATTTGAAGAACCCAGCAGAATTAAAGCTTTCACAGCATTGCTAGTGTGTGTGTGTGTGTGTGTGTGTGTGTGTGTGTGTGTGTGTGTGTGTGTGTGTGTGTGTGTTCTTCCTGCTGAACGAGTTGCACAACAGGTGGCTGGTGAATTTCTTTTTTGGGGGGGCGCAGTTGGGCGGCGCGGTTTAAATAGCACCTCACAATGAGAAGAAAAGAGGCTTTGAGTAGAATATTCTAAAAAACAAAGCTTTATTTCAAGACAACACAGAGCTCAACACTGTCCAATAACAACTATCAACAAAGTGTCACTTTCGGCATGAGAGGTTCAGAGCAGAATGGTTTAAGACACATTGGGTTGGGTTTCAGAGGTTTACAGAATAAAAGAGGTGCCCACAGCCTCACATGAAAGAGGTTTAGAGCAGAATAGATTCAGAAAGAGAGACATCACATTTTACATTGGGTGTTTGACAGAGTAGGCCCCACTGCTTGTAAAGACATTTAAACTGGGGGCCCTGCAGTAAGGAGGCACTGGTGAGGTGGTCTTTGAAGGCAACGCGTTCCCTGGTGTGTCCAAGTATGGTGACACCAACCTACAGATAAATATATAGAGAGAGACAGATAAGATGTGGGGAAATATCGACTACAAACAGGCTTCATACTACAGACAAAACACTATGTTTTGTGGGTCTTGATGGCTCATCAACAGACAAAAGGCCAAGAGCCACCTTGATGCTCTAGCCTGGAGCTCACACACACACACACACACACACACACACACACACACACACACACACACACACACACACACACACACACACGTTGGGGGTTGAATTGGTATTTTAGAAAAGGTTTTAGTCTGATGTGATATCTACCCAAATCTGACAATGTCCAACATGTGTTCTGCTGTGGGAAAGATACGTGATAGCTGCGTGGGAGCTGTATGGGCTGTGAGGGAATGATAAAGGTCTCTGATTCGACGCATAGTCCAATCACATTGAAATAAGAAACGATGTCATTGGCTAGGGCGCACTTTTATGCGCCCGAAGATTCTTGTTTCATCCGCCAATGAGAAGCTGTCCTCGCCGTAACGCCCCTGAAATGTTTGCTCGCTTCCATAGACTCACATTTGGCCGGCGCCCGAGAGGGGAGGGGCTTTCCTCAGTGATGATGAACGCGATATATTATATTTGGTCACATTTAACTGGTTGTTGACAAGGGCTTACGCTCTCCCACACACATTTAGCGCGTCAACACGGTATATTTCTTATTTCAATTATTTGGTATATAATAATTCTTTTTTTTTTTTTTTCGCAAAATTTTAAGAGGGGCGGCGCCCTAGCGCCCTCTATTGACGCACCGCCACTGGTTCACACGTAGTTGAGCTCCCGTACTTTAGCTTAGCAGCTAGCGATGGCTTCCCTCTCGACCTCTCCTGCTCTCTCTGCTTTAGTGTGTCACATGTTTAGCCGTTCCTCCGCCTCCCTTAAGGGTACATGTAATGAGTGTAGTTTCTTTGCTATGTTGGAGGTTAGAAGCACGGCTCTGCACTAAGGAAGCTCAGTCGTTAGCCGCTGTAGCTAGCCGTCCCTCTGCAAACCCCGAGCAGCCTGGAGGCTTCAGTCTGAGTAGAAGCACGCGGTTCACCACCAACCTCTTCGTGTTTCTCACCGGTTCTCCTCACTTAGCGACAAACCAACTCTGGTTCTATTCTGAGAAACGAGGAGTTGGCGAAACCTTAACTGCTTGCTGAGGATGAGCGTAAATACAGTCAGTGCCGTAACGGAAACACATGAGGCCCCCCTGCAGAATAACCCTGAGAGCCCCTCCCCCCCCCCCCTCCATATGTAAGGGATAATGTATTGTCCAGCGGTCATTATCCAAAGATAAACGAACAGGACCAAAGCTTTTCTTTTGAGGGAAATGCATTCAATCAGAAAAAACAGCTCAAACAGAGAACAAATGTATTCCAACTGAAAAACATATGCTAGGGCCTATCGAACAGCTCAAACAGAACATATGTTACAACAACATAACAAATATGCCTACATATAGTCGATACACCGGTAGGCTACTTTCTACAGGTTTGCATTTGAATACACATGTGCGCGTCTTTTAGCAAATCTGTGTGCAAAGGCTTTAACCACGCTCTTTACATCTAAACTGCGCGCACGTTTACTCTCTATGCTAAGGATGGCCAGACCTGACAGCCTCTCTTGTGACATGGAGCTTCTGAGATATGTTTTGATCAGTTCTAGCTTGGAAAACGACCTTTCAGCGCTTGCGACAGTCACGGGTATTGTCAGAAATAATTTGATGGCCGTGGCTACATCAGACACACTTGATAGTATGGAGTTGTGTTTTATTATTAGCGTGTTCGCTAAATCATGAATTGAGCCATTTTTTATTTCCCTGATGGCGAACTCTAGCGCCTGTCTTAAGGCGAGCACCTGGTCTGGGAAGTCCGCGGATAAGTCGTCAGAGTCTTGCTCAGCAAGGGCACTCGCTGACTGGTACATATCATTGTCTGACTTTGACAGGAGTTCTCGTGGGCGTAGGAACCCAAACCTCCTTGCCACCTCTTGCATTCCACTGAACCTACGGGTGACCTGTGTAATGGCTATGTCTACAGTCTGGTAAAACACTGACCCTTTAAAGTGTTCCTCGGGATCCAGCAGCCTCTCATCCTCGCATAACTCATCGAAATGCCTCTTGGTGCGCCTGGCGCGTTTTTGAAGAAATGTGGGAGGAATGCCCCAGGACTGGGCAAGATCTTGGGCTCTTTCTTTAAGGCTTTGAAACTCCCCTCTGAGTGCAGCAAGGCTCTGCGATACACCGGCTAGATATTCGCTTGCCTGCAAAACATCCACATTCTGTTTCTGGAGGCTCTGTGAAACAACATTTACAGTTTGGAGAAGTTTACCCTGTATAACTGTTTGGAGGACAAACTCGAAATTCTCCATGCTGTGTTTGAGTCCCTCGGCCTCGGCACACTCTTTCTTTTTGTTGGACAATAGACATATTTTCGTCAGTGCTTTCATCACGTCTTTAAAGCGAAAGCGGAGAGAGCGCACAGCATCATGCCGGGATGCCCAACGCGTCGGGCATAGCCGTTTAAGTGTAGGCCCTGCTTTGAAGAATCACAGAATCATTGAAATCTTTTACCTTTGTTACATTTTGGCATGCATCGTTCAGGACGAGGTTTAAATTGTGAGAAGCGCAGTGAATATAGATGGCGCTACGTTCTCTGTCTGAGATGCGTTTTTGTAGCCCGGAGTACGCCCCACTCATTGTGGCTGCACCATCATATCCCTGTCCTCGACATTTATTGACAGAAATACCCTTCTTCTCTAAAAGGCCAACTATGTCTTTCTCCAAACCAGATGCGCTTTGATCATGCACTGCATGGAAACCCATGAAGCTTTCATGTGTTTTGACCTCTAACGGAGTGTCATTTTCATCTTTTGAAATTGTTACATAGCGCAGCACCTGGCTGAGTTGATCTACTTTGGAAATGTCTTGAGTTGTGTCCATTATTATCGAATAAAATTCTGCGTCGCGGACCTCTTTCACTATCTCGTTATATAGGGTCATATCTGCCGAGAAGTTCTATAACGGATACAAAGTTTCCGTTTGTAACGGCCCGATAACCCAAGGACCCAAAAGCACAACTCAGGAAGGCGGAGGTACGGAATACGATTCTTTTACTTAACAGGTCACTACAGATTACACACAAGGAATGCTGGAGAGCTAGGTTCAAAAACACAAAACAATCTGGCAGGGGACAAGTGCAAGTGAGGGGACCTAAGTAGTGAAGACTAATGAGGGGATGTGCAACAGGTGAGACAGGGATGGGCCAGGTGCAAGAAATGAGGACTGACGAGGAGGGAGTGACTGATGAAGGGGGTGTGCAGCAGGATCTGAAATGACAGGACAGTTAGAATACAGACAGGCAGACAGGATGAAAATAACTTAAGGAAAAGTGTGGCGCTAAACCGTGACAGAATCCCCCCTCTAAGGGACGGCTCCTGACGTCCCAAAGCCACCGCCACGCTGGCGAAGAGGATCTGAGGGAGGCCTAATACTCCTCCGACATCTCCGCCCTCTCCTCATCGGCGGGTGAATTGCCCTGGTCGGAGGACGGCTCCTCCTCGATGTCTGACTCTGCCGACGGAAGAGAGGGAGCAGAGTTCGGCTGGGTAGCCCCCGTGGGCACAGGCCCCTTGGAGGGCTGGTCAGGGTGGCTGCAGTGAAACTCTCTTATGAGAGGGGCATCCAGAATGTGTCGGGCCGGGACCCAGCATCTCTCCTCTGGGCCGTAGCCCTCCCAGTCTACCAGGTATTGCAACCCTCTCCCACGACGGCGGGAACAAAGTAAGCGACGAACCGTGTAGGTAAGACCTCCATCGATGAACCGCGGTGGCGGTGGAGGCTGTACTGCAGGGACCAGTGGACACTCCCGAACCGGCTTGACTCTGGAGATGTGGAATGACGGATGGACCCGCATGGCCCGGGGCAGCTTGAGCCTCACCGCTGCAGGATTGATGACCTTCAGGACCTCGAATGGTCCGATGAACCTGGGTGCCAACTTCTTTGCCTCCACTCGCAAGGGTAGGTCCCTGGTCGACAGCCACACCTTCTGACCAACCTGGTAGGTGGGAGCCTTGGAGCGGCGCCGGTTGGCCGCTGCGGAGTACCGGTTGGCTGAGCTGAGGAGCGCAACTCTGGCCTTGGCCCAGGTACGGTGGCAGCGGCGGACGAAAGCCTGGACCGAGGGGCAGGAAACCTCCTTCTCCAAGGCCGAGAACAATGGAGGTTGAAACCCGTAGGCACACTGGAACGGGGACATTCCAGTGGCAGAGCTGGTCAAGGTGTTGTGAGCATACTCCACCCACAGGAGCTGCTGGGACCAGGATGCTGGAGTTTCGGAGACCAAGCACCGTAGAGCTGTCTCCATCTCCTGGTTCTTGCGCTCCGTCTGGCCATTAGACTGTGGGTGGAATCCCAATGACAGGCTGGCTGTGGCCCCGATTAGCGTGCAGAACTCCCTCCAGAAGACTGACGTGAACTGAGGACACCGGTCGGAGACTACATTTGTGGGAAGCCCGTGAAGCCGGAAGACATGCAGCAGAACCAGCTCAGCAGTCTCCTTGGCCGAGGGGAGCTTGGGCAGGGAGACAAAGTGGGCCATCTTGCTGAACCGATCTACCACCGTTAGGATGGTGGTATGCTTGTTGGACAGCGGGAGACCGGTCACAAAGTCCAGGGAGATGTGAGACCAGGGCCGATGCGGCACCGACAGAGGTTGCAGGAAACCAGCGGGAGCCTGGTGGGAAGGTTTGTGCCGGTTGCAGACAGGGCAGGCGTTGACAAATTCCCGGGTATCCTTCTCCAGAGTAGCCCACCAGAACCTCTGCTGCAAGGCATCCTTAGTACGCTGGCTCCCAGGATGGCACGTGAGCTTGGAGCTATGGGCCCACTGGAGGACCTCGGACCTCAGGGTCTAGGGAACGAACAGGCGGTCAGGGGGACAGGAGCTCGGCCCGGGCTGGGCCTCCAGGGCAGCCTTGACTCGCTCCTCTACCTCCCAGGTGATAGAGGCAACCAGAACAGGGGCAGACAGGATCTTGTCAGTGCAAGGGGTGGAATCCCCCTTGTCCACAAACTGACGTGACAGGGCGTCCGGCTTGACGTTACGGGTTCCGGGCCGGTAACAGAGGGAAAAGTTAAACCGGGTAAAAAACAGAGACCATTGTCGGGTTCTCTTAATAACGTGCGTGAGACAGACTGTGTAGTAAAGCCAACATGTTTATTCCGAGCTCACCCCGTGTCTCAACCCCGCCCCACACATTGACTCCCTCCTCTTATTGGTCTCTGGCCTCCCAACCTAGAGCTGTCATGAGTAACATTGAACAGTACCACATCTTCCCTTTCAAGATAACAAAGAATAAACTGTTGTTCCCATCAGACCATTCGAACCCTGTAAGGAAAACAATGTTAGGCATTTTGGTGAGCATTGGAACTAGTATGAAACAAGTGTATTAATTAAACAACTGCAGTTCCCTGAATTCTCACATCGTAACATCACGTGTTTTAACTAACCTTATTAACTTCAACTAAGCCTTCCCATGACCATGACACCATAACACAACAATAACTCAACATACATTTCAAAGATTTCTTTCATTTCATATCTGTTCACAAGTTAAGCCTATCGGGCTTAATGATGGCTCTCCCAGACCTAGTTCTGAGAGTGGGAGACTGTGCAGGTAACACTGGAGGTGTCGCAGCAGGTGACATGGAAGCCTGCTCTGACGTGTGCTGCTGTGGTGATGTCCTCTCTTGTGTAGGCTCCTGTAGAGGTATCAGATGCAGACGGCTACGTCTCACCACCCCCTGAGGTACATCCACCAAATAAGATCTAGGAGTAGAGTGTTTCTGGATCACAGTTCCCGACGTCTTAGCGTTGGTGACCCATACATGTTCTCCTGGTGACAAGACACTGTGCATTTTTGCACGGTGGCGCCTGTTGTAATGTGCAGCATCTGACATCCTCTTCTCCTTTTCCTTCCGAGCCAGTGCGCAGCTGTCAGGCAGTGCAGGGTCCAGATGAGAGGGAACAGCTGGCACCGTGGTGCGTAAACGTCGGCCCATGAGAAGCTGAGCCGGGCTGTATCCATTCTGAAGAGGAGTGGCTCTATAAGAGAGTAGAGCCAGGTAGGGATCATCTGCCTTCTTTAGAAGGTTTTTCACCGTCTTGACTGCCCGTTCTGCTTCTCCGTTGCTTTGCGGGAACCTTGGGCTGCTGGTGACATGTTTGAATCCGTATGCAGCTGCAAACAAGGCGAAGGCCTGTCCAGAAAACTGAGGTCCGTTATCTGACATCATTACCTCCGGGATGCCATGGCGAGCGAAGATTGCCTTTAGATGCGTGACGATGTCGGTGGACCTGGTGTGGGATAAGAGAGCAATCTCAATATATCTCGAGAAGTAGTCGACGACAAGTAAGTACGTCTTACCAAGCAGTTCAAAGAGGTCCGCCCCCAACCTCTGCCATGGTCGGTCAGGGTGCTCTGAGGGCATGAGCGGCTCATTGTGATTGTGTCTCTCTTGTATGCATGTTCTGCATTTGAGTACCATGTCATTTATCTGCTGACCAAGTCCCGGCCACCATACAGACTGGCGTGCGCGCGCTTTACATTTCACGACACCTTGGTGTCCTTCATGCAGCTTGGCCAGCACATCGTTCCGCAGCGTTGCAGGTATGACCAGCCGTGAGTCTTTTAGGAGCAACCCGTCTTCCACTGTGAGTGTGGCTCGCTCTAGCCAGTAGTTTTTCAGCACTGATTCCTGTTTATCATGCGCTGGCCATCCTTCTCTGCACAGCATCATGACCCGTGAGCAGACATTGTCAGCATTGAGCTGCTCTTTCAGATTTTCTATGTATGAGGGGCTGGCAGGCAGATTTTCAATGATACAGTCCACATATATGTTTGTGCTCTCCATCAGTTCGTTTTCATCTGGGGACATGCTTGCTTTCACAGGCGAGCGTGACAGTGTGTCTGCTGTCCAGAGTGACTTCCCTGGCACATGTATGATTGTGTATGAGTAGCGCATGAGCCTCATTCTGAAGCGCTGGATTCTTGGCGGCAGAAGATCGAGTGCTTGGGCTCCAAGAAGACTGAGAAGAGGCTTATGGTCGGTCTCCAGGACGAAATGCTTTCCCAGGAGGTAATCCCGGAACCGTTCACAGGCCCATATGAGGCCCAGAGCCTCCTTTTCCACTTGTGCATAGCGTTGCTCCGTTGGAGAAAGTGACCGCGATGCATAAGCCACAGGACTCCATTCACCGTTCACCTTCTGGAGAATAGCGCCTCCCAAGCCATACGAAGATGCATCGGCTGATACTTTAGTGTCCCTGTTTGGGTCATACATGGCCAGCACTGGAGGAGAAGTAAGTGCCTCCTTCAGCTCCTTAAACGCCATTACCTGGTCCGTGTCCCACACCCAGCAGTTCTTTTTCGAGAGGAGGTCGCGGAGTGCTTTGTCTTTTTCCGCCAGCTGAGGAATGAATTTCCCCAGCTGGTTGACCATGCCAAGAAAACTCCTCATCTCACTCACATTTGTGGGCTCCTTCATCTCCGTGATAGCCTCCGTCTTCTTCGGATCGGGCCGGATGCCCGTGGCTGAGATGATGTGGCCCAAAAAGGCCATCTCGCTCTTGGAGAGGTCACACTTTTCCACATTCAGGGTGATGCCTGCTTTCTCTACTCTTTGTAGCACAGCATGGAGTCGAGTGTCATGCTCGTCTTGGTCCCGCCCCCACACCAGTAAGTCATCAATGTGGCAGACCACACCCTCCAACCCCTCTATGACTTCCGCCATCATGCACTGAAAGTGTTCAGGTGCCGAGTTGATGCCGAAGGGAAGGCGGTTAAAATGGAACCGCCCGAAGGGTGTTATGAATGTGGTGTACATGACTGACTCTTCTGCTAAGGGGATCTGCCAGAACCCCATGTTAGCATCCAATTTACTGAACACCTTTGCTCCGGCTAGCATTCCAAGGGACTGATCCACAGACGGCAGAATGTACTTTTCACGGCACACATACCCATTCAAGCCAGTATAATCCACACACAGTCTCAGTCGTGTACTGTTTTTCTTTGGTACGACCACGATTCCGGCACACCAGTCTGTTGGCTCCTCCACACGGCTGATGACGCCCAGCTTCTCCATTCGCTGGAGCTCTTCCTTGACTTTCCCCACCAGCGGCAGGGGAATTCTCCTAGGGGTTTTCAGAGAGAAAGGCACAGCATTTGGTTTAAGTTTTATGTGATATGCCCGTTTCACCTCACCTAGCCCACTGCACAGTCTAGGGTACGTCGACTTGAGAGTGTCCACATCTATGCCGTCAACACGTTTGAGCAGGCCAAGGGCTGTAATGGCTGGAAATCCAAGCAAAGGCGTACTCAGATTTTTAACCACATAAACCTTCTGCATGGACTGTTTGACTCCACTTCTCAGCTGCATACTGGCGAACCCTGACACATCCAGCGGCATCCGTCCCGGACCAAGCAAAGGTCTCTCTGCTTTCTGGAGAACAGGCTGCTGCGTACCGGAAAATATGCGGTTCATATCAGTCTGTGCGACAGCAGTGACATCCGCTCCGGTGTCGAGTTTGAACCTGATTGTGGTGTTCATTATTCCTATGTTAACGGTCCATGCAGCTTTGTCGGACGTCACAGAACCCAGGAAGAAACTTTCATCCTCCTCTTCCGTCTCAATACCGTCCACATTTCCGCCTGCACGACAGACACGCTGAAAGTGACCTTTTTTCCCACATGAATAACATTTTGCATCGTTGGCAGGGCACTCATGTCTAGGGTGAGGTGAGCCACCACATTTGTAGCACTGGGAACTATGTGGCTGTTTACTCTGGCTGCCGAAGTGTGGCTTTGCTCCATCACTTTTGTATCTGTTAAACCTGGGCTTCTCTTTTAGCTTCCTGCCTTCGAACACTCTGTCCACAGTGGCTGCATCCATCTGCCCTACACTACTGGCATCACTCCTCAATGTGTTTTGTTGTTTTTTTATCTCCTCTGATTGTCTTGCCATATTAATGGCTTTTTCCAGGTTTAAATCCTTCTCCATCTGCATGCGTTCGGAGAGCCTTGCATCAGCCAGTCCCACTACAATCCTATCTCTGATTAGTTCGTCATGCAATGTCCCATAATTGCAGTGCTCTGCTAATGCATGTAAGGCAGTTACAAAACCGTCAACTGTTTCATTTGCCTCCTGTTTGCGCATGTTAAAGCGCGCACGCTCATACACAATGTTCTTTCTAACAATGAAGAACGACTCCAATCCGTCTCTCACTTTTGTGTATACATGCTGGTCTGTAGCGCTTAGTTTTAAGCCTCTCAAGACGTCATCTGCGTCGTCTCCCATGCAGTATATCAAGGTATTCACCTGGTTGTCTTCGGAGCTTGCAAACAGGTTGCTTGCCTGACGGAATCTCTCAAATCTCCGAATCCATTTCGTCCAGTCGTTCGGTTTGGAAAAATCGAAGGGCTCCGGCGGCTGGATGTTAAACGTAGCGCCGGGAACGTTAGCCGCCATGCTAACGGTAGCTACTTCCCCGTCCTGCTCGTTATTACTCATCTAACTTCACCGAACACTTCTTCCGAACTTTTGCCTACGTCCCTACAGTAGTACAACTTGTACATATCCTGCTTTAGCTACACAGCACTTCTGACACCATGTCGGGTTCTCTTAATAACGTGCGTGAGACAGACTGTGTAGTAAAGCCAACATGTTTATTCCGAGCTCACCCCGTGTCTCAACCCCGCCCCACACATTGACTCCCTCCTCTTATTGGTCTCTGGCCTCCCAACCTAGAGCTGTCATGAGTAACATTGAACAGTACCACAACCATCTGGCTTGCCGAGAGTTCAGTCTCCTAGCGGACTGAATGTACTCAAGGTTCTTGTGATCAGTCCAACACAGAAATGGCAGACTGGTCCCCTCAAGCCAGTGACGCCACTCCTCAAGGGCCAGCTTAACGGTAAGCAGCTCTCGGTTCCCCACGTCATAGTTGCTCTCTGCCGGTGAGAGCCGCCTGGAAAAGAAGGCGCACGGGTGGAGCTTCTGGTCGCTGGCAGACCGCTGGGACAGGATGGCCCCCACCCCTACATCGGAGGCGTCCACCTCCACCACAAACTGTCTCTCTGGGTCGGGGACTTGCAGGATGGGAGCCGACGTAAACCGGGCCTTCAGGTTCTGGAAGGCCTCCTCAGCCGAAGGTGACCACCGAAACTGCACTCTAGATGAGGTAAGTGCCGTGAGTGGGGCAGCCACGGTGCTATAGCTGCGGATAAACCGCCGATAGAAATTGGCGAATCCCAGGAATCGTTGCAGCTGCTTACGCGAGTCAGGGATGGGCCAGGACGTCACCGCTGACACCTTGGCAGGGTCCATCTGCACGATCCCCTGTCCCACGATGTAGCCCAGAAAGGAGACAGAAGAGGCGTGAAACTCGCACTTCTCTGCCTTCACAAACAGGGAATTCCTCAGGAGGCGTTGGAGGACCGATTGAACATGGTGGATGTGCTCCTCTCGGGACCTCGAGAAAATGAGAATGTCATCAAGGTAGACAAATACCTGCTTGTTCAGCATGTCTCTCAGCACATCGTTCACCAGTGCCTGGAAGACGGCTGGGGCATTAGTCAGACCGAAGGGCATCACCAGGTACTCATAATGTCCAGTGGGGGTGTTGAAAGCTGTCTTCCACTCGTCCCCCTCTCGGATCCGGACCAAATGATAGGCGTTACGTAGGTCTAACTTGGTGAAGATGGTAGCCCCTCGCAGCAACTCAAAGGCAGAAGAGATGAGTGGGAGTGGGTAGCGGTTCTTGATGGTAATGTCATTGAGGCCCCTGTAGTCAATGCATAGCCTAAGTGACTTGTCCTTCTTCCCTACGAAGAAGAACCCCGCACCTGCAGGTGAAGAAGAGGGACGGATGATCCCAGCAGCTAGGGAGGAACTGATGTACGCCTCCATGGCCTCTCTCTCAGGTGCCGATAAGGAGTAGAGACGGCCCCTGGGGGGGGGTGGTGCCTGGTTGCAGGTTAATGCAGCAGTCGTAGGGACGATGTGGGGGCAGGGATGTGGCCTTGACCTTACTGAATACCTCCCGAAAGTCATGGTACTCCGTAGGCACTCCTGACAGATCCGACGCAGAGCTGGGGCAAGCTGACTGCGGAACTGCAGCAGCTTGTTTCAGGCAGATCAGATGGCATGATGCACTCCACTCCCTGATGGCCCCTGTGGCCCAGTCGATGTGGGGGTTATGGCGACGGAGCCAGGGGTGTCCCAGGATTAGTGGATGCTGGGGTGACCGCAGGATAAGAAACCGAATGGTCTCCAGGTGGTTACCCGACAGGAGCATACGAACTGGTTCGATCTGGTGAGTCACTGTCCCCAGTAGGTGGCCGTCCAGAGCGTTAGCAGGAACAGGGCATGGCAGCGGTGCCCGCTCGATACCCAGCTGACGGACTAGGTCCTCGTCAATGAAGCTGTCATCAGCACCAGAGTCAATGAACGTAGCTAGGGTCTGTGATCCATTCACGAGTAGCAGCTGAGCGTGGAAAAGGGGTCTTTGGTTGGGAGAGAGTCTTGTGGTTCGGCTCACCAGTACCTCCCCTGTTACGGGCGAGCCATGTCTTTTACTGGGCACCGGGATACAAAGTGACCAGCCTGGCCACAGTAGAGGCAAAGACCTCCCCGGCGACGGCGCTCCCGCTCCTCGCGGGTGAGACTGGTGCGCCCTACCTCCATGGGCTCAACCTCCACTGGTTGAGAGGCCGAGGTGAAGCTGGTGGAGCTCGACGCTGGTTGAAAGCGCGGCGATCTGTCTCCCCCTTGCGTCGCTCCTGTCGCCTTGCCTGGATGCGTCTGTCCACTCGGGAAGTCAATTCTATTAAGCCATTTAAACTGGCAGGCAAATCAAAAGAGATCAGTTCATCTTTAACATACTCCGCTAGCCCAGTCAAGAACACCTCGCACTGTGCTGCCTCGTTCCAGTCGCTAAGGCGTGCTCTTGTTCGAAACTCCAAGGCATAATCTACCACAGTCCGGTCTCCCTGACGCAGCTCCGCTAGTCCCCCGCTTGGATCTGGGCCCTTGGAAACTGCCCCGAAAACCTTGCGAAGCTCTGCCGAAAACAGGAACGAAGAGCAGGCCGGCGTGCGTCTCTCCCATTCAGCGGTACCCCACAGTCGCGCTCTGTCAGTCAGGTGGTTGATGGTGAAGGCTACCTTAGCCTCCTCCGAGGCGAAGGTGTGGGGCTGCAGAGAGAACAGGATGGAGCAGTTTGTGATGTATGGGTTGCAGCCCTCAGGTTCTCCAGCGTAGCGCTCCGGGGTACCCACACGAGGCTCGTGTGTTGGCACAGGCGCTGGTGAGACCGGAGGTGGAGAGGCCGGACGTGGAGAGGCAGGAGACGGCGCAGCGGCTACCAGCTGGGTCAGGGCCGTCGTCAGTTGTAGCATCTGGGCGGTCATCGCCGTCATAGCCTGCTCCTGGACTGCTGCGTCGTGACGCCAAACAAGGTAAATCTTTTTCTCCTTTATATACTATTTTTTACGGTGGCGCATTGCAATCACTTTATCAGTTTATCAAGTGAATGACCTGTGATTCATATGATAGTCAGTTAAAGAGCCTTACAGTTGCTTTATTCATGTCATCATGTAATTTTGAGATCCTGATCTCGTAATCATGAGATAGGGTGTCTATTTTGTTTAACAAGTGAATGCAATGTTCTGGTAAGAGGTTTGAATTGTTTTCAGATAAATTAACTTTTTATGTTATTGTAGGTGAAGTGTCGGCTCTGCTCCACAGAGCTATCTTATATCAATAAGAGCACTTCATCAATGCTGAGGCATTATAGAGCTCGGCATGGCAATGAAGAATTGGCAGATACTCGTGAGAGTACCCCAGGTATGTTAAAATTCTCTCTAAAAATTGTGCAAAAAAAAAACATGCATGCAAAACGACAGGCTCCAGGCCTGGTATCGAACCTCCAACCCTTATTTTCGGGAGCCGAATATAGTAAGACTTAACTTCCTTAACTTTTACCATTCATTCTCTATGGTAGTCCTTATCACTACAAGTGTCATATATTTTTGGCCACAAGTGAGATTTTGGGGGCGCTGTTTCCTCCCTTGGATTAGAGGGAAAGAAACTCCGTTTCCCCCTGAGACAGACGTCCAGCAGCAGCGAGCAGACTACAGTAGATAAACAACCTGTACCTCACGGCGTCTTTTCACGGCTTGTTCTCCGGACAAACAGTCAAACATAAGTACGGCTCTTCTTCCAAGGTCTTCATGAACGGTTCTGAGTTGTATTTGTGGGTCAACTGTTTCTGTAGTTTACTTAGTGTTGTTGTTTAGCATTGGTTATAGCTCCGTTTGATGCTAGCAACGTCACGTCAGTACATTAAGGTGACGTGTAACGGGACGTATGCATGTAACGTTATTGTGTGTGTGTGTGTGTGTGTGTGTGTGTGTGTGTGTGTGTGTGTGTGTGTGTGTGTGTGTGTGTGTGGTGATGTATGCATGTATATTGTTGTGTGTGTAACGTTGTCAGCATTAACAGTAGTAATTTGAATCTTCATGAATCATATTCTTTTGAATAGGTAAATACAACTGTGACCAACAGAATAATGATGCTGCCTGTCTGCCTGCATGTCTATCTGACTGTGTGCCTGCATGTCTATCTGACTGTGTGCCTGCCTGTCTATCTGCCTGTCTGCCTGCATGTCTATCTGCCTGTCTGCCTGCCTGTCTGTCATAACACATGCTGTTACCTAGTTATTACACATGCTGATCACCGTTACCGTGAGGGACTCTGTCTATGAAGTGCATTGTGTTTTGCTGTGCAGGAGATGATGAAGAAGACCATCAACTTCTTCCCAGGAAGGAAGGCGGTGTTGTTCAGAACGGGTCCATCGGGCCATCTGCGACAGGACCCTTCTGATGAGGCCATGAAGATTAAAACAGACCCATCGCTCCAGGACAAGTCTTGTGCTCAGAGACCGGACCTTGTGAGGACCAATGCTCTCTCTCTGGTCCTCCAGCGTGGAGGGGATGTGTCAGACAGACAGGAGGTGATGGGGGAGTATGTGCTGCAATTTGGAAAGTACAAGGGGAAGTTATTCAGGTGGCTCCTTGAAAACGACATTGGCTACACCATTTACCTAATGAAGAAGGTAGAAGAGGAGGAGAGAGACGGTACATTCAACCCTCAAGGACACAGTAAGGACAGCCTGCTGTCCTTTCTGGATTATGCCAGGAGCTTCCAGGAGGTGGAGGACCTGAGGGAGTACCTCGTCTCCAGGAAGCCTGCTTCACCAGCGGCAACAGAGGGTGACACTACTGTCGGCTTTGGAGCCAGGGCCAAGAACACCTGGGGGCAGATCTGGGAGAGCAGGGCTGATGGCTATGCGGCCTTCGTTTCAAGAGTGAAGTGCATCAGAAACAGCAGGATGTACAACCTGCAGCAGTACATCCTCAAGCAGCAGAGGGCTGAGTCCTGTCCACCACCTGCAGCTACTTCAGCGCCTACAACGCTAGGTCAGCTCACAAAAGCATGCAAACACAGTTTGTTGTGAACATTCAGTGTCCAAACACACCTCATGTTAATGTTTCATCTCGTAGTAATTGAGGAGGACGAGCAGCTGGAGAGAGAGATGCTGAATCTGTCTCCGTCCAAATTCCACACTGAACTAAGTAAGTGGATCTACTTTAACAAACAGAGCTTTCATACACATGGTACTGTACATGTAACAATCTAATGTCATCGCCTGTGCTTTCAGGGCCACCAGCAGCCGTCTCCAGGACCCCGGCTGTATCTTCACCAACAGGTTTCAATCAATCAGTGTGGAGGAGGATTCTGTGTTCACCAGAATTCCCCTCCCATTACTGTTCTCTCTCAAATAGTTTGTTGTTTTGGCCGTGTTCAGGCCTGTTCTCATGCCTGTGTTCTCTTACTCTCCTACTAACTGAAGGATTTAACATGTCACCGATGATGGTAAGTGTTTTCCTTTTTTTTTTTTTTTGCATACTTTTTATTATCATTCCAGGATGTGGCATGTTAGCCTACATATACATATGTAGGCTAACATGCCACATCTTTTATTGACAGGTTGTGTTTATACTATATATTGATATAGTTTCTGTGCTTTACCTGTTTACAAACACAAATACATTGGTTTTCGTTAAATAAACAAAATAGCTACTTGCAATTAAAGTAAAGGACATTTTCAGTGTGCAGAAGCAACAGGTAAAGACACACTGAACACACACTTTGTGTGAAGAAAATGACGCAGAGTTGTTTTTACAGCACACAGGACTAAGTCGCCGGCTACCGTGACTGTTTCCAGACCTGCTGAGCCAGATGAGCCCCTTGTGGCTAAAGCTCCAGTAAAAGGTAATCATCTTACTCTCCTCCTCACGTTCCACCGTCCTGGAAGTCGTTCTAACTGTGTGTCGTTTCTTTGCTGTTCTTTGAATCCACAGTGAAGGCTGTGCTGCCGGTCCCTCCTCAGCTGCTCGCCATCGGCCCTCAGCTCGTGATAGCAGATCAGGAACCCAATGTGTTGATGCAAAGTATGTAGTCCTTGTCACAGTTCAGCGTGCATGTTCTCCTGCCCACCCTGCTGCACTCACTCCCTTCTGTATTACCTTGTCAGCTCTATCACTCTCACCGGCCCACTCACCTATTTCCCCTTCAGTCACTGCCATATCGTTCTCTGTGTTAAGCCAGACCATCCAGCACTTCAGTGTATATTCTCTTATTGTACATGTAATGTTGTATTTGGTTTTACATTTCTTCCATGTGCAGCTCCTGCCGTCTCTGTCGATGCTCCACACCAGCTTGCATCCTCCGTCCCTGCTCATGATCATGACGTTGCTCAGTGGAAGTGCTCTCAGCAGCAGAGGCTGTGGATGAAGGCGGAGCTAGAGGCGTTGGGGCTGTGGCCGGGTTCACGTCCAGTACGTCACCTAATGAACATGCTGTCCCTGTGGCGTCATCCACCTCAACCCGAGCTCATAGACGCCGTCTCCGAGCTGCCGTCACCAAAGTACTTTCAGCTTCACCCTTTTTTCATCTGGAAGCCGGAGCACGCGCTCATGGAGAGGGCGAGGAACAATTACGACCTGCCTTGTCTTTACGGTTGTCCCAACCCTCACGTAGCATCGTCCGGCATTGGAAGGCCGAGGGTCATTATTGGCACCGGCTGTCAGTACTACATTTTAGCCTCCCGGCTCACCTGCAGGGGGTGTGAGAAGTACTGGCATGCGGACAAGCCTCAGTGGCTGGAGAAGCTCCCGCAGCGCTTCCGCAACATGGTGCCGGCGTTCCTGACGCACAAAAAGGCCGTCTGCAAGTCAGTGATGGACGAGATGAGGCGCAGCGGCAGATCACCAGAAGACATGTCCGAGCAGCTGACAGAGACGCTGCATCTGAAATATGAGAGGGCTCACCTGGCCTACCTGCTGAGTGTGCAGAACGTCAGGGACGCTGAGGCCGGAGTCTACGGCCAGAGAACCATCACCGGGCTCCTCAGACAGGCCGACGCTCCAGAGCCATTCGGTGGATACTCTGACGCTGACGGCTGGTGTGGAGTGTCCATATCTTCACACTACCTGGTGCATTGTCTGGTTCGTGAGTACCGGCGGCAGCATCAGCACCTCACTCTGCTGCTACAGGGCACCTTCGGACAGACACTGAGGTCCGACCACACCCGCAAGGTGGCGAGGAAGGTGGTGCTGTCGTCCGGCACCGTGTCTTCATACGCCATCATGAACGAGAACTGGATGATCCTGAGCTGGGTGATGCTGCAGTCAGAGTGCGACCGGTCCCTTCATCCCATGTATGAGGGTCTGTCTCAGCGCTACACTGCAGCTGGAGTGGAGAAGGCCGGCTACCAGTGGGTGGACAGGTATGAAGAACCAGTTTAGATTGAAAACTTCATTTTTTGTTTTTGACTTGGACGTTATATAGTTTTGTTGTCTTTTTTATTTTTTTATTCAGTTTAAAGTGTTTTCTGACTGAAAAGATATAAACATGGAAAACTTCAGGTTGATTATTTTATACTGTAAAACATATTTAGGCTGAGTTTGTACTTAGGCTGTGAATTTATTTCCCATGTTTTAGGGACTGCTGTGCTGCCTTCAGGGTCCTGCACCCAGGAGCAGCTTTCATGGGACTGCTGGAGGACCTCAGAGGCCACGTCTGGAAACCTGGCTAACAACAGCGCCTCAAGGACCAAATTCAACACTGACATCACCATCAAGTTGGATTTGTTTCACTGCATGCGGCGCTTAACCAGAGAGTGTGTCTCAGAGCATCACTCGCTCTACAGCTCTTTTTGCCAGTTCCTCTCTGCAGCCTTCCTTGTTGTGGACCAGGGAGATCTCCAGAGGCTCAGGGAGGCGTACACCTTCTGTGGTATCTCTCCTGCTAATCCCACCAAGCAGCACACCAGAGAGCACTGCAGGACAAAGGTGCCACAGCCCAGAGAGCTGCTGCAGAGGGTAGAAGACGTCCTGCATCACTTCCACCTCGCAAAAGATGCCAACGATCTGCTCCTCTTCAAGTCCTCCATGCTGAACATGTGGAGGATTCAGCGTGTGCACATCCTGAGAGGCTGCCTGAGCGACCCGGGGGAGGTGGGGGAGGGAACCCTCTATAGGTTTGGTGGCACCTTGCAGTTAAATCACACAAAGGGCGAGGGAGCTGCTGTACCCATCTGGATCCCTGTGAGAGGCACCTCTCAGCAGGAGGGCTTCCACTCCCACCAAGCCCAGTGGGTGACTGGGAACCGGGTGTCCTGCGAACTATTTCAGGCCCAGGCCATGACGGGAGTGGTGCGCTGGAACTTCCAGAGGCTGGTGGACCTGAAGCTGCCTGGTGTGTTCGACCCCGCGTTGATAGCAGAGCTCAACATTTTGTCTTCGAAGGTGACGGCAAAGGCAAAATATCCAGCTCTGCAGATCACCGACAGAGACACAGGGGAAAGGTTTGGACTTGACTATGTGGAGCCCGGCTGTCGTCCTGTTCCTCTGGACTGGGAGAAGCACAAGTCACAGCCAAACATGGCAGCTGCTGTCGCCATGGAGACGGATAATTTCCCTCAAGCTGCAGATGCCACAGGCTGTCAGGTAATCCAGATGAATCCCCCGGTCAATTATCAATAACTATTATCAGATTGTCAATAACTATTGTCATCTCCATGTGATGCTTTATTTCAGGAGACCAGTCTCACTGTCAAGGAGCCTCCACTTGCAGCTGTGCGCATCCTGTCTTTCCAGCAGGGGTCTGAGGCCAAGTTCCAGCCGCCCTTGATGTCGTCGTCTGCCACAGGTAGCTTTCAGATGACCTCTCATATAGACAGTTAGAACCAGCAGCGGACATAATATCAAGACAATCGTCTTAATATGTTGTTTATTAACAATAATCATGAACATATAAAAAACATATCGCCATATAATTGTATTCTAACAATAGACATTATAATAAACATGTGCTTTAAACATTGTATTTATTTACAGCACCGCTGCCCGTATCCTCCTCTCCTCGAGCCACTCGCACCGGATCCATCAAAACCGGCGGCATCGTCCAAGTCCTGGACCACAGCCGGTGGACAGGAGCCATGAGAGCTGCCATCAACGAGCTTCTGATTAAGCACCACGGAGCTCCACGCATGCTGAAGCAGGTGGATGATGACTACGCTGCCATGGTCCAGAGGTCGTGCACTGACCCAAACACTTTAATCCACCCCACCACATGCCAACATATCTCCAGATATGTGAAGCATCTGGCCAAAAAAAAACAAAACACCAGCTCCTCTCTCAACACCAGCCCAGAGAAGGTGCTGGAGACTCAGCAGCTGTGGCAGAGTTTGACCTCCGGCAGCCAGACGGTCAGTGTGCCGGTCACAACCCTGCCTGCTGCCACCCTCAACCCTCCACCTGTGGCTGCTCCCCAGGAGGAGTCACTGAGCCGGGATGCAGTGGAGAAGCTGGTGACGGAGATCCTAGAGAAGCAGCAGCAGCAACAGCAACAACAGCAGAAGAAGAAGAAGAAGAAGATGACGAGGAACTGTTTAGCCTGCGGTCAGCCAAAGTCGCGTTATCTTGCTGATGGTTCCTCTGTTCATTTCTTCTATCAATCTAAAACTGTAAAGTATTTCTACTGCTCCACCAAGGTCTTTGAGGCCTACGCAGGCGAAGGCCTCAAAGACCCCCGCATGTCCTTTGAGAACTTTGCAGCGTCTCCTTTCTTTGAGCGGGAGCTGGAGGCCTCAAAGCAGAGGGGGGCCGAGTGGAGGAAGGTGTCAGAGGAGAGGAAGAAGAGGACGTCAGCGGTGGAGCTGCCGACAGGTCGCCTGTGCCGGTTCTGCCACCGGCCGCTGAAGCAGGGCCCCAGCAGCCCTCACATACACAGCAGCTTCCCTGGGGAGAAGGGGAAGTACATCTACTGCCCCTCCAGAGTGTTCTCCCTGTACCAGGACCAGGGCATGGTGGAGGAGATGACCTGGAAGGACTTCACAGCATCTGCTTTCTATGAGGCTGAGAGGGACAGGTGGATCAGAGAGAAGAAGAAGTGACATCATTACTGCACAGACTGTGTTGTTCACATTCAGATTCTTTGTCATTGTACATACAAGTACTGAGACTGTGTTGTGAGACTGTGCATTTTAGAATTCAGCTGTGTTTTACAATAAAATATCTTGAAATCATCACTTTGACTGTCTTCAATGCACAGAACATTAAATAATCAAACATTTAGATATGATCAGCTGCATACGTGCACAGATGTGTAAAATAAACATCTGTTGTGCCTTATAAGTACATCTGCAGCATGATCTTTGGAGATTAATATCTTATTTGCATAATTACATCACAATAAATGATAAAAGCTTGATTATTTGTTTTGTGTTCTGCTCACATTCTGGAGCTGACAATTTATTTGGGTGAGGTGGGAGTCAAACCGCTGACTTTGTGTACCGTCTGGAAAGTCCTCTATGGCTATACGCGGCTGGCCTCTTGCTGTGAGGCAACAGTGCTAACCACTACACCACCATGTCGTCTTATGTCTATTTGATATTGTTTGTAAGAATTACAGTCCTTTTATTAAGCTTTTGACAAAATAGTTCCTTTTGGCTTGCAGTTCCTAACAAGCAAGCAGTGGATGAGGCAGTGGTCAATATGATCATCAAAGACTGTCAGCCACTCAGCTTTGTTGAAAATGAGGGATTCAGGGAGCTCCTGAAGCTTATTGTACCCTCGCATGCTCGACCCAGCAGGAAGGTATGTTTAAGAATTTTAATTATATGTTTGTACTAACTATATAACTATATTTTAGTGGTGTAACAGTATTTGTATGGTTATTTTCAGACCATCAAGGACTTGGTGAGCCAGAGATATGAGGAGGAAAAGGAGAAAACCAAAAAGGACCTCCAGAGTGCTGTTGCTGTTACTTTAACAGCTGATATGTGGACGTCCATGAATATGGAGGCATATCTAGCTGTTACTGGCCACTATGTGGACAAAGAAAGCCATGAACTCCATTCATCAGTCTTGGCAGTGCAGCATTTTCCTCAGAAACACACTGCAGAAAACATTGCCACGGTTAAAAGGAGCCTCATGGAGGAGTGGGGCATAGCAGGAAAGGTCAGGTGTCTTGTCACTGATGCAGCAGCAAACATGACTGCATGTGCTCGAATGCTGCAAATACGGCATACCATTTGTATAGCCCATTCCCTGAATTTAATTGTGAGAAAATCATGCGATCAAATCCCAACAATAACTGAAATACGCAACAAAACACGACACATTGTGACATACTTTCGATCGAGCGTGACTGCTAAAGAGAAGCTCACTCAAATACAGCAACAGCTGGGAACACCGGGCCATAAATGAATAAACGAGGTGCCAACACGATGGAACAGTACCTACCAAATGTTTGAAAGAATGACTGAGCAGAAGGAGGCAGTCTGGGTGTCACTGGCCTCATTAAAACCTGACATCACTCCACTGACTCCAGAAGAATGTCAGATCATTGAAGAGATGCTCAGGGTTCTTGTTCCTTTTGACCAAGCTACAAGAGAACTGTCTGAGGAAAAAAGGGTCTCTGGGTCAAAGGTCATTCCCATGATGAGATAATGCTCCACATTGAGCTTCAACGTCAGGCCACAACAGTGACACAAACAGCTGCTCAGCAACTGGCTGAAAACCTGAGGAAGCGGCTAACTGACGCTATTTGCGGCATAGAATCTCTCAGTGTGATGACTCTGGCAACTCTGTTAGATCCCAGATTTAAAAAGAATGGATTTGTTAGTCAGCAAAAGGCAAGTGAAGCGGTGAAGAGACTGCAGTCAGAATGTGCAGAAGAAATGAGGAGCCAAGAGCCTGACCCAAGAGAAGAAGAGCCTAGCTCTTCACATGGGTCAGAACCCAGTTCAGGTATGAAAATACATTTTTGTGGCACTTTGTGATATGATTCATCATGTGATAATGAAGTAATGATTAACTATTTTTTTAGGGCACAATCTCTGGAAGACTTTAGATATGGAGGTTGCAGAGACCCAGAAGACGAGGAACGCAACAGCTGACTCCATTATTGAAGTCCAACGCTACCTGGCAGAAACAAACACACCCAGAAACCAAGATCCTTTGCAATATTGGAAATGGAACCAGAACATATACCCACATCTTCATCAACTTGCACTTAAAACTCTCTGCTCACCATCATCGTCTGTACCATGCGAAAGAGTATTTTCCAAGGCTGGGGAGCTGGTGTGTAAGAGGAGAAATCGCCTTGGAGCAAAGACACTCGAAAAACTTTTGTTTCTCAATAAAAATTCATGAACTGATCACTTTTTGGTCTTTTATTTCATATGATTTAACAGTTAAGTTGACAAATGTGCACATAAGTTACAAAATTGTAACTCTGAATTTTTACTCTAATTTGCTATATTTTACATACCAACTCAGTTTTAGCATTTACACGAACAAGGACTTTCTTTACCTGCAATGATTTTATAACTACTGCAGGGGTCACTATTGGGTGACCAACACAGTATCAATACAGTGCCGACACAGTTTGTTTAGTGTGTCAATACACTCCTTGAGGTATCATCGTCCCATCACTATTCTCGATCCTCTCGAACCGGCTTGCTGCAGAAGGTTGTGCTGGGTCCATAATTGGCCAGATCGTAATGTAACGGCCCGATAACCCAAGGACCCAAAAGCACAACTCAGGAAGGCAGAGGTACAGAATATGACTCTTTTACTTAACAGGTAACTACAGGTTACACACAAGGAATGCTGGAGAGCTAGGTTCAAGAACACAAGACGATCTGGCAGAGGACACATGCAAGTGAGGGGACCTAAATAGTGAGCTAATGAGGGAACGGGCTGCAGGTGAGATGGCCGTGAGGCCAGGTGACGGTGATGAGTGGTAATCAGGTGTGAGTGGCAGGATCTGGAATGACAGGACAGTTAGTATACAGACAGGCAGACAGGATGAAAATAACTTAAAGAACAGCGTGGCGCTGAACCGTGACAGCAACACTGTTAGTAAACTCAAGTACTTACACCTGTCTGCTCTCACTTTCCCGCTCATTTTACTCTGTCTTGTTGAACCAGTCTTTATTTGCTCAAACTCCATCCCAGCTGCAGATTGGGAGCAAAAAGCAAAATATATATATATATAATTATTAAAACTAAAAAGGGTCACTTCTGGGTCAGGGAGTTGGAAAAGACCCAAACTGGGCTGAGCTGAGTTTAGACTGAATTAGGTCTGAAATAAATAAGCAAACAAGCAAAGAAACTAAACAAACACATTTACATTGCTTATTTATTTTATGCTACCAGTGTAATCAGAGAATGTTGTTGCTGAAAACACACTGAAAGTGACAGTTTGGATATTTTGACATCAGTCACTGGGGATACAACAGAACCTCAACTCAGCTGAAGAGAGTTTCAGCTGAATGTTGTTCTCACGCCTTAAACAAGAGTCTGTCTCTCAGAGACATGGGAATACTTTATTACTGTTTGTTCTGATAATCACATGGTAATGATCCATTTGGGCACATTGGCAGAACATACACAGGGCATGAGAGTTGAGTATAAGAGAGAAGAAGATCCACCTGACAGTCAGACAGACGAGCAGCAGAAACCAGAACACATCTGTGGTGAGTACACTTTACAGAATACAGGAGCTGCTGGTCTGACGCTGCCTCCATCAGTCACTTAGTTTGTCACTGTTATTATTAACGGATAGAGGCAGCGGGAAACCAGCAACTCTGTGTTCTGATGGGGAGAATTACTGTTTCTGTTCTTGGAGAGCTTAGATAAGCTTAGATAGAGGGGGCGGCTGTAGCTCATGGAGAGAGTGATCGTCCCGTAACCACAAGGTAGCCGATTCCATACCCGGTCTCCCCATAGCTCGCATGCCTCAGTGTCCTTGAGCAAGACACTGAACCCAGTTGCTCCCCGGTCTCCTCACAGGGCAGCACACTGCTCCTTAACGGCTTTAGTTCCTCATCAGAAATGGCTGTCAAGGTAAAGGAGGGAAAATATTCTAAATATAGCGTCTACATCTGATACTAACCCTCAGCTCCTTTAAATCCAGATTGAAGACTTTTCTGTTTGCTGTTGCCTTTAATTGATCCATATTGATATTTAGCTTTTTGACTGTTTTAATGTTTTCTCAACTGTTTTAAATCCTGTTTTCTCTGCATTATGTTTTGATGCTTTTAATGGTTTTATGTGAAGCACTTTGAATCGCCTTGTTGTTGAAATGTGCTCTCCAAATAAACTTGCCTTGCCTTCAAAACATCAGAATGAACCCTTTAATGCTAAGCTAACCGGATAGTTTCATGTTTACTGAACTCACACAACAGTAGTATCAGAAAGTGAATCAAGCAAATGCTTAATGAGATGAATTACAACAGTGGCGGGCTGTGGATTTGGTAGCTACGCCCGCTGTCTGTTTAGTTTAAGCTGAAGGCAACAGAGGACCACAGGAGCTGTGCAATGAGAGAATAAGCTAATAGGGAAAAGATATTCTAATACATGTAGTGTGTTTGTGAAAAGCAATTAAGCATGTATTCTTTTCTACTTTCAAACTGTCGCATGTCCAGGTCGTATTCCAGCTGAGGAGCACTAAGAGTTATCGAGGTCTGAGTCATGCGTCCATCTGTGGTCACTGCTGTCCTGCTGTTGGTGGGCATCATCAACACTGTGACAGCAATAAGCCCCGGTAAGTACACGACCATCAGCACAATATTATCAAACTAAAACCCAAGAAACTTGGTCATTGAAGTACTAGTGTTCCCACAGGTACTCCTTGGAGAGCATGTGCAAAGTATCCTGTTACGCAATGTGCCGAAGCAGGATGGATGAGCTTTGATGGGAAGCGCTGTGTGAAATACGTCTTTGTTCAAAAGACCTTCCAGGAGGCACAGGTGATAAAACACACACACACACACACACACACACACACACACACACACACACACACACACACACACAGGACGATAAAAGAAAAAAGAAGATCAATTCATCCTTTTCTTGTCTTATATGTTCTGATAAAGTTCTGGTGAAGACTAACACTCTTTCACATTTCTGTTGGTTTCAGGCTCACTGCCTCTCTTTGGGTAGTGAACTGTTGTCAATACACAATGAAGATGAGAAGAACCATGCGATGTGTTCGAGCGTGTTTTTTTCCATTAGCCCTGATCCCCAAACTTTTTGGATTGGAGCCCAAAGATCCGGGGTAAGCATTGAACGCCTCATTGTGGTCAGAGATCAGACAGATTGGTCAGTGAACTCAAAGACCCTGATGGACGATACATGGAGCCGAATGTGTCTCATGTCATCACTGATCCTCACCTTGAGTTCTTCAGGATGGGTTCAAGTTCACGGATGGAACCGAATTCAAGTTCACTAATTGGGCTCCTAACCAACCAGACAATTATCTCGGACGAGAGGGCTGCGTGGAGGAAAATTATCCGGGTAAGGGAACACGGATTATATAAAAGTAACTTTTGAAAATGAAAAACTGTCTTTAAACGTGAATAATTCAGAAGGGCTGAAGAACACCGGGCCTCAGAAAAAAAGAGGAAAACAACACAGCAGACAAACAAACATAACAAAACTAATACAGTCACCCTTTATTATCTTTTACCTGTAGATTTGCATACACAGCCCTGCATTTATACCTGAACACATACATACGAGTACTTGACCACTCCTCCAATTTGTGTACCAGACGCCATTGTTTGACTTCTGACTGGTCATGAGCTGCACTCATCTGATTGGCTACGGATAGGTCCATATTGAAAAAAATGCATTTGCGAATACAAGCACGGCAGGGGAGTCTCAAAAAATGCAAATGCAACAAATGCAATGCGATCCACAAATAAATCCATACAAATCCACAAAGTAATAGAAAAATCAACGCACAAATACATACAAATGTAGAAATATATTTGTGAATCTTTCTGTCATCATCTTTCTAGCCAGGTACACTGAAAAAAGTGAAACAACTGTGTCATTCATGTAAAGTGCATTTTTAATTTGGTCTCATCGAAAATCATGGTTTCCGGTTAAAACAAGTTGTTTTCACTTTCCCTAAAAGCAAATAGAGCTCCCCATAGACAAAATTAAAAGCAATAATTTAGGTAAAAGTCGTATTTTCACTTTAGACCAGAGGTTTACGTGTCACGTGACCACCACGTGACCATATGAAGTCGCATCTGGTCTGTGTTCTGATGTCCGCCATTACCTCGCTTCGCCTGAACTTCGCTTGAAGTGAAAAGCGTCAAAGCAACTCAAAAACAAGGTAATAATTCTAAATTGTGTTGTTTTAAAGGGAGCATGTCTTTTCCATGTATATTCATTGTTAATGGCAGAATGTACAACTGTCTATATTTTGTGCGTGTTCGCTAGAGTAACGTAACGTTGGCTGATGTAACGTAACATTAGCTAACGTAAGTTAACGTTAGCCAACGCTAGCTCGCTCGTTACACAAATCATAGTTTAGAAGCTGTTTGCCTGCTACTGGGCATCCACATCCCACATGGTTACAGAGCCACAGCAATCGCTATGCTCTCTTGTGTTTTCCAAGCATATTGATTGTTCGTGGCAGAATGTACAACTGTTTATATTTCGCACGTGTTCGCTAGCGGTGCTGTTGGCTAACGTATCGTGAGCTAACGGTACCGTTAGCGAACATGCGCTAACGGTACCTTTTAGCTAACGTACCGTGGAGCTTTTATAGGGAACATGTGCTTGCCATGCATAGGTATTGTTAATTGCGTAATGGACAACTGTCGATATATTTCGCACGTGTTCGCTAACGCTAATGTTGGATAACGTTACGTTAGCTAACGCTTGCTCGCTAGTAACCACATGGCTTCTGTTCAGTAGGTAACTGTACTTTCGCAGCGTGGGGACAACTTAATTTCTTTCCAATACCACACATTATACACCAAAATGAAGATTGGAGCATGTGGTTTTTAGTTAATAATTAAAATAACGACATGTTACCTTGTATTTAAGCCAGTAACCCTATCTTTATCCATTGGGGTGGTGGGGGTAGAAACTTGGAATATGAAAAGTACACTGAGGATATGTCCATAAAGTATTATATGCCAATATTAAATTAACTGGATACTTTTAAGCCACAAATTTAATTGCCAATGAATATTGGGTCACAAAATACAACATTTGCCTGATTTAAGGCAACTCCAGGTATAAACTTTGCCCACTTCTGTTATCTAGATACAAATACAGAGACAGGATTTTGTTTGATTGAACAGATGCAGATCATTATGTCTCAGTACACCTCTATTAGTACTAGATAATGAGGAACAAAATTCATATTTCATTCTTTCAGCTGTCAGTATTTTGCAGTATAGTACAATACCTTCAGCATGTCTAAAGCCTTATTAATACATGTGTCTGTAGTGACAATTATGGATAGTGCCAACTGTCACAAAAGTTATTTCTCTTTCCTTTTAGGTTTACAAGTCTACTGCTGTGTCCCGCAACAGTCCCGACATTGTAACCATATTGCTGAATTCGGTAAGTCCCAATATGACAACTGTGAACATTTTCATGTATTTTTAAATGGGAGCGATAAACCCAAAATATAATTGCAGCACTTAAGAGAATACCTTGAATTTACCATAAATGTATACTTATGAATGTAGTCTGTAATTTCAAACATTTAAATTGTAATGTAGTGGACATTACATTTTAATGGCAGGTTCATTTTACATTTCTATTTTTGCAATATTTATTTATTATCATATTTGTAGAATTTTAAACACAAATAACTTGCAGTCAAAACAAATATCAAGAAGTTGCCCACCCAATGTAATGTGTATAGATTTCACCAAACAATAAACAAATATATTAAATGTTAAGTCATTTACTATCGTTGTATATATCCTTAAAACAATATTTAAAATACTAAAGTTAAAAGATGATCGTTGCATGACTGAATTGTAGATATCATAGAGATCATGCAATACAGGAAATCACTGTTTCTTTTTGTTTCAAACTGTAGAAACCTTTTTGCCTTTTCCATCTTTTGAATTATTGAACAGTATGTGAAGATGTTCAGGATTGTTTGATCAGACTAATAACAATAACTCTAGTCAAATGTACTCTATGAACTAAAAAAGGGCACGTATGTCTACTGGATTTAAAATATTTCTTTCCTGCTGAAGAAGTAACTGACAACAAACATAAACGGGTCCCTTTTTTCTTCTTTCCTAGTCTTCCGATGAATGTGGAAATGTAAAGACTGTGGTACTTCTGTTTCACGAAGATCGGAGCTTCTTAAACATTATAAGCTAGAACACCGACATTATGGCCGCCGCCATTCCTATCCGTGCATCCATTTGAACTGTCCATGCACCTGCAAGACCTGGAATGCACTTTTGAGCCACTTGTCAAGATGTCATCAGCAATCCTCACAAACGGAACTGACCACCTTTAAATGTCTCTTATGCAATTACTGTGAACTTTCTAATTTAAAAGACTATTTTCAACATATAGCACAGCATCTAAAAAACAGTGAAACAGTTGTTTGTGTTTTTCAAGGGTGTTCATACAAAACAAATATTTATGGTTCGTTTCGAACTCACAGAAGCAGAAATCATAAGGATTGTTCAGTAAATGACTTAAAGCCAGGCATACTTGAAAAACAGGAGTCAAGTTTAAGTCTTTCTGTTGAAGGTAATAATTCCGACAGTATTCAGATTGATAGTGTTGGTACTGAGCCTTCAGATGATTTAAGTACAAATGATTTAGGTGACTCTAGTTTTAATGTTCAGGATTTAAACGACTTATCATATAATGTTGAGCTCAAAGTTGCTTCTCTCTTACTGAAGCTAGAACATAATTATCTTGTGTCTAGAGTGGCTGTTGATGAACTTTTGCAAGAGTTTGACTATTTAATAAGGACCGCTTCTGTCCCTCTTGTCCATCAAACCATAGCTCAGCACTTAGAAAATGATAACTTTCAAGTAGATAAAACGGTTCTGCAAGAACTAGCATTAACCCTTTGTAAGTCAAATCCTTTTGCAGCCTGTTTTAGTGGTCACGGCCCACTTTCCACTGCTTGGAAGCGGGAAAAATACTACAAAAAACATTTTAATGTTGTAGAACCAATAGAATGTCTACTTGATTTCAAAAGCAGAAAATCCTTTCAGTACATTTCCATACTTAAGTCTTTACAGCAGATCCTAAGTTGTCAAACTGTTCTGGATAAAGCAATCAATTTGAAATCTCCCCATCAAGTTCAATCTGATGAAATTCAGTACAAATCCTTTTATGATAGTATTATTTACAAATATAATTTGCAATTGTCAAAGGAGTGTGCCATTTCGCTTATTTTGTATGTAGATGATTTTGAAATCTGTAATCCACTGGGCACCTCCAGAAAAAAACACAAAATCTTTGGGGTGTATTGGGTATTGGGGAACTTACCTAATAGTTTTCACTCATCACTGTCTAATATATATTTAGCTGCACTTATTCATAGTGAGGATGTTAAGTGCTATGGTTATGACAGTGTATTGAAGCCCTTATTAGATGATCTTACTATATTAGAACAACAAGGACTATTTATTGCCAAATTGGGGAAAACTTTGAAAGGCTTTGTCCATTGTGTCGTAGCTGACAATCTTGGGGCCCACAGTATTGCCGGTTTCTTGGAAAAATTTTCAGGTAAATATGTTTGCAGATTTTGTACAGCAGAAAATGTAGACATTCAAACAAAAGAAGTCAATTCAGGAGCATTTTGTGTGAGAACTGAGGACATTCATGTTTCTCATCTGAAAGCTATTGAAGAAAAATCCTTGGTTAATTATTTCGGTGTAAAAAGGAAGTGTGTGCTGTCAGAACATCTGTCATATTTTAATGTGACGCAGAGTTTTCCCCCTGATATAGCTCATGATCTCTTTGAAGGCATTATCTCCGTAGAGCTTGCGCTATGTCTTACTGTGTTAATTTCCCAAAAATATTTTCCATTGGGTGATTTAAATGAAGCCATAACAACGTTTCCATTTAAGTGGACTGATAAGACAAATCGTCCTCATCGTGTGCCAATCACCTATGCCACAAAAAGAACAATTGGAGGAAACGCACACGAGAATTGGAGCCTACTGAGATTTCTTCCTGTCTTGGTCGGAACCAGAGTTCCTTCAAACGAACCAGCATGGCAGGTCCTTTGTGAATTGAAGGACATTGTGGAACTTGCTGTTGCACCTTTTCACACTGAGGAATCTATTTCTTATCTTGACTTCAAGATTTCTGAACACAGGACAGTATTCAAAGAAGTTTTCCCCCATGAAAAAATTCGGCCGAAACATCATTACTTGGAGCATTATCTACAATTGATACGCCAGTTTGGCCCCCTTGTTGCACTATGGACTATGAGATTTGAATCAAAACATAGCTTCTTCAAAAGGGTAATCCGTCATACAAACTGTTACAAAAATGTACTGTACTCATTAGCGCAAAGGCACCAATTTCAGACTGCATATAATCTGTACACGTGTAGATTTGCAAAGCAATCTTTGGAGGTTACTGATGTTTCAACACTTCCCCTTGATGTTATCAATGAAGATATTGCACTTGCAGTGAAACTGAAACACCCACATATGGACAATGTGAACCTGGCAAAAAACGTATCCTACAGTGGCTTCAACTATAGGATTGGAATGGTGGTAGCCCATGGGTCGCTGGCTGGACTTCCAGAGTTTTGGGAAATTGTCCACATGATTGTTCTACAAGAGGAACTCATTTTCATTCTCAAAAAAATGGATGCCTGGTACCTGGAACATTATCGAGCTTATGGCTTGGTCATATCTAGTCCTAAAGAACTACGGCTTGTTGGGGTGGATGAACTGACAGATCCCTATCCTTTGGCTTACTACATAGTTGGTGGACAGCGCCTCATCTCGCTGAAGAGATACATTCATGCATAAGGTTGTATATTAATGAATTTGTGAAGATGAATTAGATGTTATGGCCAATGTTATGACACTAATATTACTGTTTTTATTCTTTTTTTTAATAGATCCTTTTGGATGGGCTGACATGGCAGGGAAAAGGCCAGCCAAGTTGCTAGTTATCCTGAATTCTGATGACACCAGGAAGCTAATTCTGCCTGATGGCATTCCAGAGACAATGGAGCAGCTTTTGAATGAAGTCAGGAAACAGTGTGAGTTAAATGGAACTTTTAGACTGCAGTACAAAGACAGAGACTTTGGAGATGCACTCGTGAATTTGACATCAACTGCAGAACTTGAGGATTTGGCAACTGTCAAGGTCATCCCAATAATTGATGATTGCAGCGAAGGATTTGATATCACTGCCTCTAATGAGTCAGTGTGTACCCAATCAGATGACACAGAGCTCCTGTCCTCACCCTCCAGCACTGTCTCTACAAGAACTCAGTTGTGGCCAAGAGTGTTTCCAATACCAACATTCTCTTACGAAACTGAATTACAGTTAGAAACAGGAAATGCAGTGCATAAGTCAAACATGACAAGATTGTCAATGAATTCTAAATTAAAGTCAGATATCCTGGAAAAAGTAGCTGAAGAGATGTTTAAGTACAAAGCCTACCCAACAGATGCTGACTTCAGTGACGTGGCCCAAGCACTAATCAAGAAGCACCCATGCCTCTCTGAGACTGGTTCATTCAACGGTTGCTATGGGTGGAAGCAGCGCCTGAAAACTAAAATGGGCAACTACCGTACTCAGCTGAAGGGCATCGGATGTTCTGAACTGCGTGTAAATTCATTCAAGTCCAAAGCCCCAAGAGATGCATTGCCAGCAAAGAATGTCAAGAAACCTAAGAGAGGAGAGGCCAACCACATTCCTGACATTCCTACTGGAGAGACCTCAAACAAATTGGAAAATGAGAGACTGTCACTTTTAAGTGAGGTGAAGAAGAGAAACAATCGTACAGTGATAAAGTCGAAAATGGACAAGACTTTTTCAGTGCGAAGACAAGAAATTGTGGAAAAGGAATTGGGAGTGGAAGAGTTGAAAGAGAGATGGCCTGCATTGTTCTCAGTGGATGAGGTATGTGACTTTTTCAGTGGTGGCTTGTAAAGTAAACAATATTTTCTTCTATTATAAGAAACCTACTAAAAAACTCACCACATCTGCAATGCATCACGTAATGTTTTATACCATTTGCATGTGCTTTTTTTTTTTAAAGATCAATGCTGAATTTACAAGAATTACAACTGTGCCACTTCAACCGCGCTTCCTCGCTGCCTTGGACAAGCACTACGGCAGACTGATGGAGATCTTCAAAAAAAAAGGGAGGAGTTATCGGAGAGAAAACCCAGAACATACTGAAAGTTCTTGATCACGTATGTACTTGCTTTGTTTCTGTTCACCGATGCACTACCTTAATCGTTTTAGTTTCAAAGATCTTTTAAATGGTTTGCTCAGAGTATGTGTACATTAGGGTCTTGCAAAAAGTGCAATATTGCTATTGACCATCCGACCGCATGTCAAGTGAGTGTGGCACATTTCATTTTTATTTAATTTATTTTTTTCATTATCGAGAGTTGGAAAAAAAATTAGCGCAACAAAAAAGCCAACAATGTACCTAATACTAGTACCTAAAATAGTTTATTTACATAGCACTTAAATCTGGATCTTCTGAGCAATATCAAAATATCAACAAAAAAAAACAATCTGCATTTTCACTATTGAGTCGATAATCAGGGGAAATTCCTTAATCGCCCTAAATCACTATTACTGTAACTCCAAGTGCCCATTTTATGCATTGTATAGTGTTGCGTCTACCGTGAATTGTTCAAATTGGACAGCATCATTTTGCATTTTTATAATTTTGTGTGTTTGTGCTTTCACCTAGAGCTTTGAGGTGAATCTAAAAAGAGTGTGTCTGCTTAAGTGCCTGATTGTGTACCTTGGGGAAGATGGGGACAACCTTATCAAGGACTATCTGGTAAGTAGTTTTGCTTTAAACATTAAATTAGGGCTGGGCGGTATACCGGTTTTAATTTCCCGTATGATATGAATTTTTCATAGCTGTAACAACTGCTGTCGCTCTTAACAGGCAGCAAAATATATTGTTCACCGCCGAGGACACAGCGGTCGGAGCTGTGGTACATCAGAAACTGGTTTCATCAGAATAACTTTTTTAATAAGTGTTTTGTCTTTTATCAGGTTGTTCAGAAGGATGACGCTTGGTCCCAGCTTCAGAAGTGCAAAATGGCAGTGTTTGTCTTCAGGGAGGAGGAGGAGGATTGCCTCCAGCCGCCACACGACATTGGAGTTGTGATCGATGGTGTGGAGGTCCTTAATGGTCTGCAATCAGTAGCGCATGCATGTGCCATGTTGCTTGGGCTCATTTATGCTCTGAACCTGAGCTATCCAGGTGAACTCAAACACACTTTTGATGCTCTGCAAAAAATCTTCATGGAGATAGAAGCCAAAAAGATGACCCGGCGAGTGTGCACTCTGAGTCTTAAACTCTAAATATTGTTGTGCATGTTTAACCCTTTGTTATGCACAAAAGGTTTATCCCTTGTTAGCACTTCATAATAAGTGCACACTATTTAGCATTAGTATAGCAATGACAAACAATGAATTCATCATTTCTAAAGCATTATTCCAACATGAATACTCATTAGTAACTCGTTCATAAACACAGTTCTAAATGTTTCATTAAGCTTGGGTTTCATACTTTATGAATGATAGATTCCCCATTTGTAAATGAAGTATTCAGGACTTTTATATGATTAATAAGATACTTTGTAAAGTGTTAGTAAATGATACACAATACTTAATTTACAAATGGGGAATCCATCATTTATAAAGTATAAAACCCAAGCTTATTAATCAAGAATGAAACATTTATAACTGTGTTTAGGAATGAGTTACTAAGAGTATTCATGTTCATGTTGGAATAATGTTTTATAAATGATGAATTCAGTGTTTATTCATGCTTTACTAATGCTAAATAGTATTATAAAGTGCTACCCTTCTTTGTTATTGCATCTCTCATGTTAAAGGACGGATGTAAAAAACCCACTGTAATGGTGTTTAAATTGTCATGTTTAAATGGAGCCATATTGTAATTGTATTGTCCATGTTAAGATGTATGTAGATCTTTTGAAGTCTATATATTTTTGTTATAGTTATTTTTATATAAGACTATTTTTTTCAAATTAAAAAATAAAGTTGTTTTAATGAAAAACAAGCAAACATGGTTTATGGTCTTTATAATTACTTGTTATACTTTGTGTGAATGTAATTTTTTAACTTTATATTTAATCAACATTTTAGCTTTCAACCAAATCAAATGTGTAACAAAGTTAGAGTGTTTTAAATACTTTTGTGTGAAGTAAAATCTTTGCTTTCATGTAATAGAAAATATGAGGTTTTTCCAAATTAAAAAATTAAGTTGTACCAAAGTAAAATAATTGTCTTTATACTAAATACAACTTTTAATTTGTATGAATGTAATTTTTTTGCTTTATATTTAATCAACATTTTAGGTTTCAACCAAATCAAATATATCATTTGAGAGAAACTAATAAATGTATGTGTAACAAAATTAGAGTGTTTTAAATACTTTTGTGTAAAGTAAAATCTTTGCTTTCATGTAATAGAAAATATGAGGTTTTTCCAAAATAAAAAATTAAGTTGTACCAAAGTAAAATAATTGTCTTTATACTAAATACAACTTTTAATTTGTATGAATGTAATTTTTTTACTTCATATTTAATCAAAATGTCCAGTTTCAACCAAATCAAAAATATAATTTGAGAAAAACTAATAAATTTACTTGTAACAAATTAGAGTAATTTTTTTAGGTTAGTCCAAAGTATCATTTTTTTCAGTGTATGAAGAATAGGGCCCAGAGCAGTTCTTAAATAACACATGAGAGGTTTAAGAGAAGTTGTCAAAATAATGATACTAAATGTGTTGTGTTTTATTATATAACAATACATTCATTAAGTGTATGTTGGAAAGATTGTTACTGGACGCTGTTGTAAAGTCATCAATCAGGACATTATTGCAAGAAGAAGCAGAGTCAGAAAATACAACATGTTAACTTTAATAATTGCAATTTCAAGTCTTCTCTCCTCAAGACAGCATGCATTTAACAGAAAACTGTTTTCCTCCAACATTGTCATAGAAGACAAATCATGAATAAAAACATTTGTTCTTATAAAGTAATTTTGGGGCATTGATTACACAGATGATCATTTATCATGAACGTGCACCAATTCCTGATCATGTGACTTTCATCAAGTTGAAACGATCACTTTAACACATAATTGTTCCTTCATTAGGTCCATTATCTGAACACATATAATCCAACAATTACTTAATGTGTATATATATTAATATATATATATATATATATATATATATATATATATATATATATATATATATATATATATATATATATGTCTGTTGTATGTGTCCACACAAGAGCTAAACATCCCACCTGTCCTCAGCATGAGTTCTCAGTTCGACCACAAGGGGGCACAACAGACTTTCAGACAGACTTTGAATACTACTGTTTATTTACTAAGTCCCTGTTATGACTGGTGAACCAAAGGGGAAAAAACACAGGACTCAAACGCACGACCCAGACAGCAGCATTAGGTGGAAGATATATACTAATATACTGTATATTGATAATGTATACATGAAAAACTTGAAAGTTCATGACCTGGAGATTGCCCCACCTCTCAGGGACAACCCTTCATATTCAGTCACATGTGACGTTGAAGACCGTTCCATAAAAATAGGAAATTACACTCCCAAGTCAAATCCACACGCAAAGAAAGAAAAAAAACGCAGAATTGTAAAGAGAAGTTGATTTGTCCATATTGTTATAAATAAATGCTTTCTAAGACATTATGATTTGTTTTTGCCCTCATTGTAATTTTATTAAAAGTGTTACTTACTGTGTTAACAAAGCGAATACCTACAACTGTATTCAGGATGACAGTAACTCTTCATGTGCGAACTGTATTTGTTTTATGTTTTGTCCTAACTTTTCCCGGTGGTCCTGAATGCAACACCCAAATGGGAAGTGCACTCTCAGTGAAGGAGGATCTCCACGGGGCGTCTGTCTGAGGATCCGGATCACGTTTCTGAAGTGTTCACGTCCACTCCGATGAGAAGGAAACATCCGTTCCGTGTGTTCCGGTGATGAATCCTCGCGTTTATCTGGTCGCCACTCTGCTGATTTGTTTTACTGATTACGCTCACATACTTTTACTGAAGGAACTTTTTACTGCAGCTTGAGCATTTTTTACAGTGTGGCATTAGTACTTTTACTGAAGTAAAGTATCTAAATACTTCTTCCAGATATGTAAAGGGTTAAAGTCTGAAAATGGGCCCAATGTATTTAAAAACCTTCCATCAAAACACGTCCTTTATTTAGAAGCAGAGTTACGTAACAGGTCAGACTTGAACCCTCAATCACTCAGAAATCTCTGAAGTGAAGCGTGATGTGAGTTTGTGTCACACTTTGGTTTTAAATATGCAGTGTTGGAATCTAGTTTACGCCTACCAGAGGGGAGGAGTTGGAACAGCTTGTGTCCAGGGTGTGAGAGGTCTGCAGTGATCTTTCCAGCCCGCTTCCTGTCTCAGGAGGTGTACAAGTCCAGGATGGAGGGCAGGCTGCAACCAATAGTTCTCTCTGCAGACTTGACTATCCGCTGTAGTCTGTCTCTGTCCTGTCTGGTGGCCGATCCAAACCACACAGTGATGGAAGAGCAGAGGACAGACTGGATGATGGAGTAAAACAGGATCAGCAGGTTGAACTTCCTGAGCTGGCACAGGAAGTACAGCCTCTGCTGGGCCTTTTTCTGGATGGTGTTGATGTTGGCGGTCCACTTCAAGTCCCGGGAGATTGTGGATCCCAGAACCTGAAGGACTCCACTGCAGACACAGGGCTGTTGTGCATGAAAACACTGAGTCTGTTAAAAAGGCTGAAGTTATACAAATATTATGTGTGTTGTACTACCTCATGTCCTTAAGATGCACTTTTTGGTTTTTAATTGAGTGCAAAAGGGAATGTTTATTAAAAAAAGATGTGTGTTGGCATACTGTGATATTGTGTACTTTCTCAGGTTCAAACTGCACCACATCATTAAATTAATTTGAGAAGTTGAAAATGTTCCTTACATTGGATCTCAGCTTGTCATGAAGGGGTCAAGGTGGGTCCTGCAGCCAGACCAGTAGAACCACTGCCCCAGACCAGTGGAACCACTGCCCCAGACCAGTGGAACCACTGCCCCAGACCAGTAGAACCACTGCCCCAGACCAGTTGAACCACTGCCCCAGACCAGTTCAACCTTTGCCCCAGACCAGTTGAACCACTGCCCCAGACCAGTAGAACCACTGCCCCAGACCAGTTGAACCACTGCCCCAGACCAGTTGAACCACTGCCCCAGACCACATGCATGTCTTTATTTGCTCACAATTACTTGTTGGACCAGTTATGTCTTTCTCAACTGTGACAAAAAAGCTTTAAAGAAAGTTAATATAATAACAACGTGCGTTTGATCTTTGTCTTTGTTATTTTCTTCTGTTTTAAGTTTGATCTTTATAATTGTATATTTATTATAATTTAGTAATGTGGGTTTCTTAACCCTAAATTAAATGGACTTCTGTCATAGTAACAGAGAAATTTGCTTCCATATATTTTTACATTCATATAAATGCATGTACAATATTTGTACACTTGAATAAACAATAATCTGATACAAAGACAGTTAACATGATGCTGGGAGGAGTTAAATGTCTACAGTGTTACAGTTACAACCCTTTGAGGACGACCATGATGCTGATGAGGCCCGGGGTGAAAATGAGTTTGACACCCCTGATGTAAACCTTCAGTTTGTTCACATCCCATCAGTAAAGTCTGTTAAATTAGTTTCCCCTGAATCTCACTTATGTAAAATAATAGTGAATGACTTCCTTATTGATTATGATCATGATACTTTATTTTATAATACAACATAGTACATCATTTGTATGTTGATTCAGACAACAACAACATTTAGTCTCACACATATAAAGATAGAATACTTTACAGGAAGTGGTGAGAATAAAATATCTAGGATAAAGAAGCTCTGGTGCTTTCTCTCTTTAAGACCCATGCAGAGGAAGAGACACAACAACAAATACATCAACAACAATATTCATCAAACATTTAGAGATCAGAGAAGTTTACATTTTCCTGCAGAGAAATATGAGTTCAGGTCAACAAAGATGACCATGAGCAGTGAGAGCCTCCACGACTAAACAGACACAGGAAGGAGCTCAAACATCTACACAACAATAATGAGAACACGTCAAAGCACCGCCCACAATGTTTGATTGACAGGTGAAGAGAAATCAGCTCTCGAACAATAACATCAGTTTAAGAATTAAAACACATAATTGAACCTGCTGTCCCTTAAATCACTTCTGTCTGTTTGAGTTGACAGAACTCAGCAGTGGCTCCATAATAATAATAAATCCCAACTCCAGCATAGAGAGGCTGAGTGAATGAGGTCTGGACTCTGTGGAGGAGAGTCATGGTTTCAGAGACGCTGTAGAAGGACAGAACACCTGCTGTGTGATCCAGGTACACTCCTACTCTGGAGGACGGAGGACCAGAGACGGGAGCTGTGATGCTGTTGTACCGGAATGTAAAACTGTTGTTGTCACAATGTAACGCCCAAGATTTGTCATTGAATCCAAACAGACATTCATTACTGCTCCCTGTTCTGCTGATATTCTTGTATGAGACTGATACATAAACTCTTTCTCCTCTCCACTCCACCTCCCAGTAACAACGTCCAGTCAGACTCTCTCTACTCAGGACCTGACAACAACCAGTGAACCTGTCTGTGTGACTAGAATAAGACTGATGTTTCCTCATTAATGTTGCTTTTCTGTTCCCCTCAGATAATAACAGATGTGTGTTTGCTGTGTTTGGATCCAGAGTGATGTCACGTGAATACCTTAAGAATCCAGCTCTGGTCTTGGGCTCTGCTTGTGACAGTAAAACGTCCACTTCAGTCCCTGCCAGTGAGACGTTTGTCCACTCGTCCCTCAGGACGTCCTGTAGTTTATCTCTGACTTCTGACACAGCCGCCGTCACGTCCTCAAAGTATCTCAGAGGACGGATGTCGATGCCGGTGGAGTCTGTAGACTCACTGAGTGGTGCCAGTGAGGGGTAGTTGTGTAGGAACTGGTTGTGATCCTCTGTGTGTGAGAGCAGCTTCAGCTCAGCGTCCTTCCTCTTCAGCTCAGCGATCTCCTGCTCCAGCTTCTCCTGAAGCTCTTTGACTCGACTCACTTCCCTTTTCTGCTGGGATCTGACCTGCTGCTTCACATCGGAGCTTCTGTTCTCCAGGAGACGGATCAGCTGGGTGAAGATCTTCTCGCTGTCCTCCACCGCTTCATCAGCTGAGAGATTGACGGCCTCCACCTCCTGATGGAGCAGCTTCACGTCCTTCTCTCTGTCCTGGATTCTCTGCTGGATGTTTAGTCGACTCCCCTCCAGCTCTCTCTGCCTCTCGGTCCTTTCTGCTGCAGCTGAGACTGTGTCGTGGCCTTTATGGTCATCCATTAAGCAGAGATAACAGATACACTGCTGATCAGTACGACAGAAGATCTTCATCACCTCATTGTGACGAGAGCAGATGTTCTCCTGGAGCTTCTTGGACGGCTCCACCAGCTTGTGCTTCTTTAATGGAGCCGCTTCATAATGAGGCTGAAGGTGTTTCTCACAATAAGAGGCCAGACACACCAGACAGGACTTGAAGGCCTTCCGTCTCCTCCCAGTGCAGACATCACAGCCCACATCTTCAGGTCCAGCATAGCAGTGATCAGCAGCAGCAGCTTGGAGTCCAGTCTTCTTCAGCTCCTCCACTACATCTGCCAGCATGGTGTTTTTCAGCAGGACAGGCCTCGGTGTGAAGCTCTGCCTACACTGAGGGCAGCTGTGGAGTTTCTTACCGTCCTCTTCGTCCCAGAAGCCTTTAATACAGTTCATGCAGTAGCTGTGTCCACAGGGAATAGCCACCGGATCCTTCAGTAGATCCAGACAGATGGAACAAGAGAAGCTTTCCCGATCCAGCTGAACTCCTTGCTGCGCCATTTCAGCTCTCAGTAGCAACGACTGTCTGAGTTTCACTTCCTGAGAAACGACTCTGCTTTGACTTGATCTGAACAACACGTGATGTTCAGTGAACGGGGCGCGTCAGCTCTATTGCTTCACACCATGTTGGTTACACCCATCTGTAAAGCTGTAGATCTGAAGGGGAGGGAAGAGGACAGAGTCCAGCGGCTGTGTTAGAGAGCAGGGGGAAGAGGGAGGGCTTATCAAGCTGTGGTTCATTCCAGGAAGAGGAGCGGCGCTGTGAATGTGAACTTTGTTTTACTCTTTAAAAAAAATACTTCTGCGAGTGATAAACCAGTATTTCAAGCTTCAATTTGTATGTGTGCAGTTTTATTCCTATTTGAAGAACCCAGCAGAATTAAAGCTTTCACAGCAGTGTGTGTGTGTGTGTGTGTGTGTGTGTGTGTGTGTGTGTGTGTGTGTGTGTGTGTGTGTGTGTGTGTGTGTGTGTTTCTTCTTCGGTCTACTACCGGTCACATACGTCACAGTATCAGGTGTACTTTATGTTGTACTGTCTTCATCTCCACTAACTATCAGGTACTGGACTAAGTACATACTCGAGGTATTTTTTACTTGCTCACTTTGCTACTTCATACTTCTACTCAGTACATTTCAGATACTCTATTGTACTTTTTTACTCCACTACATATATTTTACAACTTTAGTTAATCATAATTCTTAAAGACTAAGAATGTACATAAATATATAGTATAAGATAATTAAATACAATACATTGTTTAAGAATAAACAGGTGGCTAAATTATTACAAATAATAATAATCGTAATTATCATATTTTTTTAATATTAATGATGATAATATTACTATCTTAATTTATCAAATACTTGTCATAGTTTTGATGCATATTTAAAAAATATTTTTTTTTAGTAGTTTAAGTGTTAGTAACAGCCTGTTTATCAAAAATATTAACAAATTAGTGACTCCTGTCAGTTTAGATTCGTCTAAACTTCTGCTTTTTATTCCAATATGAAGCACATAACTCGAGCTGAACACACTCACATACACACACAGTCAATGTTTACACTGATATTAAAACATAAATAATCATAATAGAATACAAACAATAAAATAGACAATAAGAAAGAACCACGAATGCAAAAAAGGAAGCAAGAAAATCTGCTTTCCCGCTGTAGTTAGTCACTTCTGTCGGTTTGATCAGCTGGTTTAGTACATAAATAAATAAATATATATATATATATATGTGTGTGTGTATATGTACTAAACCAGCTGATCTTTGCTTTCATTCTGCAGCGTGTGGTGTACTCTCCACGGATCCGTGTTCAACCTGATTCTGCTGCTGCTGCTGGCCTGCCACGCCAAAGCCGTCTTCTCAGACCCCGGTCAGTAACTAAGAGT